>NW_025999941.1:16933866-16988826 GCF_001458135.2 Marmota marmota marmota
AAAAAAAAAAAAAAAAAAAAAAAAAAAAAAAAAAACCTCCCTGGAGTTAAGGCCTTCACTGTCTTATTTCTTGGGCCTGTTTGAAGCTTTTAAATCCTAAGTCCTTGATCACCAGCCTGTCTGGTGACTCCCCAGTGGCCAGAGATCCTAAATCAAGGGCAGTTATTCATGCACCATCTGCTCCTGGGGTCCAAGTGCTGGCAGACCACGGAGCACTTTCCTGTCAGCTGCTCCAGGGACAGCAGTAGGAGGTGGCTTCACAGCCTGTCCCTCCTCCAGCCTGTCCCCATCTCCCCCCATCTCCCCAAGGGCTGCTTCCTTGTCCCTGACTGCTCCAGAACACTAGCCCCAACTAAATAGCTTCTTGACAACCAGCTGGTGCCAGAGAGGGCCATAGGTTATTTCAGTTTTCCCAACAATCGGAGCTTTGTTTTTCTAGCAGCCTTCATTGGAGGGGTTTGCCTTGTACCAGCCCCCTGGGGAGGGACCAGCCTCCCAGTGGAACTAGAGATGCTGTGACGCTTCTGATATAGACCCAGTATAGTTACAGGGACAAGCCTCGCTGGCCACAGTGGCTGCAAGTTTGAGGCCAGCCTCAGCAATTTAGAGAGACCCTGTCTAAAATACAAAAGGGCTGGGGACGTGACTCACTAATAAAGCCCTCTTGGGTTCAATCTCCAGTACCAACAGGACACCCTCACAACTTGGCCTTAAACCAGAGGTCTCCTCTTTCCTATCCCCCAGACTTATTCATTCCTTTATCACTTCCTGGTAAACCAGTTACTCCAATAAAGAGAGACTCAGCCAGGAAGGGTGGTGCACACCTGTAATCCCAGGTGCTCGGGAGGCTGAGGCAGGAGGATCTCAAGTTCAAAGCCAGCCTCAGCAACTTAGGAAGGCCCTGAGCAACTCAGTGAGACCCTGTCTCTAAATAAAATACAAAAAAAGGTCTGGGGATAGGGCTCAGTGGTCGAGTGTCCCTGAGTTCAATCCCTGGTACAAAAAACAAACAAATAAAGACAGACTCGGAAAAGTGAAGGTAGGGACCTCTTTTGGAAACATGTGGAGTCCATTTGAACTACATGGAGTCGATTTTAACTAGGACTGCTCAGCTCCTGGGGTGGAGGGATTCTGGCTGTGTTGTCACAGAGCCTATTGCTAATTGAAAGGATGCACAGGAAATTCAAAGCAGTTGAGGACCGTCTGACAGCGTTTGCTCTGGGCTCACACTGACCCATGCTGACTTCTAGAATCCATTAGCCTGAGTCAACAGGCACACGAGCACTGGAGTACTTGCTCAGGAGACACTTGACTACGTGGTGACAGAAGTAAATGGTCCCCCGGGGTAGAGAGCGGGGAGCCAAGGGCCCGAGACCATTCCGTTTCTTCAAAGACTGCTGAGGAAGCTGTGCTGTGGCCAGCCACCGGTGGACACAGCCCTTTGAGGTGACCCCTCACTGTACAGGGAAGACGGCAGACTCAGCAGAGCACACCTCCCAGGCAGACAGAAGCCACCTGGAGGCCAACAGGAGCAAATCTATAGCACAGAACAGGCTGGATCTAGGCCCTAAGTTGTCTCTAAATAAAATACATACATAAAGGTCTGGGGATGTGGCTCAGTGGCCGACTGCCCCTGAGTTCAATCCCCAGGACCTGCCCCCCCCCACAAGTATCTATAAACTGTGGAATAAAAACTCTTAGGTAAGAATTAAGTTTCCAGGTAATCATTACTGCTTTTATCGTCCATTTGCATTTAGAGGGCTCTTCACACTTTCCCAGAATATAAAGCTCACTGCGCCTCCAGAAGCCTGGGGAGGCCAGCGGTGGTCCCTTCATCTGACAGAAGAAGAAATGAACACAGGACCAAGATGGGCCCTTTGCCCAGGGTGATGGGCGAGGCGGGGGTCAAATGACAGAGACAGGGACTGAATCCTGTCTCCGGGACTTTCTAAGCAGCCACTTTTCGACCTTCACTAGACATGCAAACCACCCAGGGATCTTCTTAAAACCCAGACTGGGGGCCCCTGAATCTAAGGGGGTCGCACCCAGGAGTGTGAATTTCTAATGAGCTCCCAGAAGGTGCAGAGACGGCTGTTGCATGCACCACTTTTGGAACTGCAAGAATGAGGGGGTGTTTTCCTTTATCTCGTGAGTTTGGAAGGAAAGTCTGGCACCCTGGTTCCTCGCAGCACAGAGAACGGTGTGTACCCTGTAGACCAGCCGGGGTGGGGTGGGGGGTGGGCTGTATCTGATCATGCAACAGTCCCCGCTTCTGCTCTGGAGCCAGAAAACCTAACATCCAGGGAGATGAGCTAGGCAGCTTGGTGGCACTGTGACCGAACACCCCACAGGAACAGCCTGGAGCAGGAAGGCTGGCTTTGGCTCACAGTTCAGAGGTTTATTCTGAGGTTGGCTACGTCCATTGCTCTGGGCCCAAGGTGAGGCAGGACATCATGGCGGAGGGAAGTCGGGGAAGAGGCCAGCCTCACTCATGGCAGCCAGGGAGCAGACAGAGGGAACCCAAGGGGCCACAGGAAGGTGCATTCCTCAGGGCACGTCCCTGGTGACCCACCTCCCCCAGCCACCCCTGTGCCTGCAGTCACCACCCAGTCAGTCCATTCAAACTAGGATGGACCTAGGTGAGCGCTCTCACCATCCAGTCACCTCACCTCTGAATGTTCCTGCATTGACACAGGAGCTCTGGGGACACCTCGTATGCAAACACTAACAGGAGACAAGGCCTGGCCAGGTTTCACCCTGTTTTTGTCTGCTCTCTTTCTCAGCAGAAGTGAAGCTGCCACCAACTGATCACCCTGCCTCTGCCAGGACACCAACAAGCCAGGACTGCGGAGTTCCCAGAAGGCAGGACATGTCGGACTGGGCCACAGAACTTCCTTTGCTGCTCTGAGTCTCCAGGGCCTGGCTGAGCCTGCCTTGCCCTTCCCCTGGCTTCCCGAGGCTGGCGGGTTTGGCTGGGCTCCCTCTCTTCCCAGATGGAGCAAGCAGCTGCTCACCCGCAGGGAGCTGCGCACCCAGAGTGTCCTGCAGACCTCTGCACTGACATGGTTACGAGGGACTGACGCCTTTCCAAAGCATCTTCTCTGGAGTATGCAAAGAAGGATTGTGTAAGCAAGGAAGTCTGCAATTTCTGGAGAACTGCTCAGGAATCAGCTTAAATGGAGGAGGACTTTTCAGGAAGAAGACAGAAAATGGCTGGGTGCGGTGGCCCACGCCTATAATCCCAGTGGCTTGGGAGGCTGAGGTAGGAGAATCGTGAGTTAGAGGCCAGCCTCAGCAAAAGTGAGGCCCTAAGCAACTCAGGGAGACCCTGTCTCAAAATAAAATACAAAATAGGGCTGGGGATGTGGCTCAGGCGTCGAGTGCCCCTGGGTTCAATCACAGGTATGCCCCCTACCAAAAGAAAATGCACTGTTACTCATACTTTGAAAACAAGTATGAGTGAACCCCTCCCCGACCCAGCCCCACCCCAGAACTCTTAAAGATACATTTTGGGAAATAACTGGTTTACCAACACTATTTCCTGTAAAAATTCAAACATATCTGTTTAAAATTTGTGCCCCAATTTCTCTAAACAGTGCTATGCAGAGGCAAATTGGAGCCTAAACCTAAAAAAAACAACAACAACAAAAAAAAATCAGTAAAAGGCTCCTCATCTTTACTTGTGAATTGCATTATTTTGTTAATCATGGACTTTGCTTTATAGCATGAATTCTTTTTTGGTACCAGGAATAAAACCCAAGGGCACTTAACCATTGAGCCACATCCCCAGCCCTTATTCATATTTTACTTAGAGACAGGGTCTTGCTGAGTTGTTTAGGGCCTCCATAAGTTGCCGAGGCTGGCTTTGAACTCGTGATCCTCCTGCCTAAGCCTCCCAAGCCACTGAGATGACAGGCATGCACCACGGCACCTGGCTTAGCACAGATTTGGCTTCTTAGCATATTTCCCTAAAATAGTCCTTGATTCCCGATTGATTTGTGCTCCTTTATTCTTTTGCTTGCTTATTCATTTACTAGGGATTGAACCCACGGGCACTCTGTCCCTGAGCTATATCCTTGGCTTTTTTTTTTTTTTTTTTTTTTTTAGACAGGGTCTCACTAAGTTGTCCAGGTTGGCTTCAAACTTGCCATCCTCCTGCCTCAGCTTCTCCACACCTGGGACTACAGGTATGCTATATACTTGCTTGAATGTCTTTAAATCATGTTGCTACAGGGGTGTCTGGGCGGCCTTCCCCTGGTCCTGCCTGGCCTGATGGGCCAGGGCTTTTTTCCTTGGTTGAGTTTTTCATCCATTTGTGAAATTCCATGTGTCGTCTTATTCCCTTTCCATGGGGCTTACCAGGAAAGTGAAAAGGCACCTGGCCTGGAAAGCAGGTCATTCTGCTGCAAGGCACCAGGGAGTGGGGGGCCAAAAGCAGCCCTTTCCTCTCCCAGCTTTGCCTTCCTCCTCTTCTGGACTCTCACCAGCAAGGTCCCATAGCCTTTCAGCTGAGCTTGTGGTGTCCCATTTCCTGATGTTCTGGTTTGACTGCGAGATGACCCCAAAAGCTCACGTGTGAGACGGTGCAGGAAGGTCCAGAGGAGACATGACTGGGTTGTGAGAGCCTTAACCCAACCAGTGAATGGACCCCTGATGGGATTAACTGGGTGGGGGCTGGAGGCAGGTGGGTGTGGCTGGAGGAGGGGGCATTGGGGGCGTGGCTTTGGGGTCTCTATTTGTCTCTGGAGAGTGGAGTCTCTCTCTGCTTCCTGGTCACCATGTGAGCTGCTTCCCTCCACCACACTCTTCCTCCATGATGTCCTGCCTCCCCTCGAGCCCCGAGGGATGGAGCCTGCTGTCTGTGGACTGGGACCTCTGAAACCCTGAGCCCCCAGATAAAGTCTTCCTCCTCTACAGTTGTTCTGATCAGGTCCTTTAGTCACAGCAGGGAAAAAGCTGACTAAGCATCTGCTCAAAGGCGTCCTCAGACCATGAGGATGACTTGCCAGGCATCTCTTCAGGGAATGGCCCAGGTAAGGCAGGTGGCAAAGTCAGGTCGGACAAACTTGAAGGGGGTGCAGGGAGAGAAAGGGGAGTTGGCAGGAAGTTGCCAGAGAGGTCAGAACCAGAAACACTGAGGAGGTTCCTAGACAGGAAACATGTTGAAGAGTTGTTGTGGACAGAAATAAAAGGAGAGAAAGAAGCCCAAATCCAAGATTCACCTACATCATTGTCTTTTATTACATGACCTGGACTCAAGAGCCTGCTAGCTGGCACTTGGCCTCCAGAAATTTCTGACTCAGTGGCCAAGGCTCAGTCTTGGCACCTTTTGGGTGCCAGAATCACTGGGCTGCTTGCTCCAGGGCAGGTTCCTTGGCTCCATCCTCAGACCCACGGAGTCAGAAGTTCTGGGCAAGGGGCTCAAGAATCTGGATTTTATCACTTCACAGTGGCCAAGCTATGGAACCAACCCAGGTGCCCTAACAGATGAATGGAAAAGGAAATGTGGGGCATATAGACAATGGAATATTACTCAGCCTTAAAGAAGAATGAAATGATGGCATTTGCCGGTAAATGGATGGAGCTGGAGACTCTCATGCTAAGTGAAATAAGCCAGTCCCCTAAAACCAAAGGCCAAATGTTCTCTCTGATATGCAGATGCTAACACACAATAAGGGAAATGAGAGGGAAGAATAGAAGTTCATTGGATGAGACAAAGGGGAAGGAAGGGAAGGGAGGGGATCGGGGAATGGGAAAGACAGTGGAGTGAATGGGACAGAACTTTCCTATGTTCATATATGAACACACGACCAGGGAAACTCCACATCATGTCCAACCACAAGAATGGGAATTTACACTCCATGTACCTATGATATGTCAAAATACACTCCACTGTCATATAAGCAAAAAGAACAAATTAAAAAAAAAATAAAGACTGCAATTTTAACAAGTTCTTCAGGAGATTTTGATCTCTTTGAAACTCTCCAAGTACTGCCTTGAAGTCACATGGGTATGAACACATAATCAGGTCCCTAGCACCAGGTCCTCTCCCTATGACGACCTTGGAATTCAGAGCCTGAAAAGCTCTCGGTTATGTCAATCTGCCGAGCTTGTGCCAAGCAAGGTGTGAGGATTCGGTGACCTGCCAAGCCCTGGGCCGCTGTCAGATGCAGGATTTCCAGGACGATTTATGTTCCTCCTCCCAGCAGATCTTGGCTGGGGAAGACTGATGACTTAATTCCCAGGCTTCTGTCACTAAATGTGACGTCTGTGCCAACCTATACCAAGAGAGGTGAGACTTGTCCTCAGCCAGGGTGGACAGCAACCCAGCTCCCCCGGAGACTGTTCAGATGGCTGGCATTTGAGGAACCCAACGGGATGCAAGATCTTGAAGAGAGGGACTGGACTTGGTACGGCTCCAACTCTTGGGCCAACGAGCTCGCCTCTGTTCTGCGAATGCTTAAAACCCCCAAATATCAGAGCCTGTGGGTGACCACTCTGGGCAGGCTGTGGAGCCTTGTCCTCAGCAGGGCGTGGTTCTGACAACCGCACGACTCAGAGCTCCTACTACACTTGTGATCAGAATGCAGTTGATCCAGTCTGTAGGACTGACAGCTTCAGCAGCATCGACACCAATTCCCAACCTGTGGGCTCTCTGTTCGAGTGACCCCGAGTTGATGCTGTGGAAGCATGTGACCAAGCACTCTCACACAAGTAAAAAGCTGTCCACCAAAATGCAGGCTGTGATAGCCACAAATTAGGGAGAGGGACTGTTATGGCTTGCAACATGAAGTGTCCTCCAAAAGCTCATGTGTTGAAAGCATGATCCCCAGGATTCAGAAGGGGAGCTTTTAGGCCATGATTAGGGGTCTGACCCCATCAGTGCATTAATCCAGCAAATGGATTAATCCATGGACAGCTGAATGGACTACTGGGTGGTTTACTGTAGGTAGGTGGGGTGTGGCTCGAGGGAGGAGGTCACTGGGTGTAGGCTTACATTATTATAACTGTCCCTGGTCCCTCCCTCCCTCTCTGCTTTCCGGCTGCCATGAGCTGACTTGCTTCTCTCCACCACGCCCTTCCGCCATGATGTTCTGCCTCATCTTGGGCCCAGAGCCATGGAGCTGGCCCACTATGAACGGAACCTCTGAAATCATGAGCCAAAATAAACTTTTCCTTCTCTGAGTTGTTCTTGTCACATATGTTGGTCACAATGACAAAAAAGTGACTAATAGTAGATGACTTGTAGCTTTACATTTCAACAGAGAATAATGAGCAAGGTACACTGTTCAGCAAAAGGCACTAAACAGTAAAAACAAAAACAAAAAAATTGTGACTTTTTTGGAGTACTAGGGATTGAATTGATTCCAGGGGTGCTTAACCATTGATCCACATCTCCTGCCCTTTTAAAATATTTTTTATTTAGAGACAGGGTCTCCCTAAGTCCTTAGGGTTTCACTGAGTGGCTGAGGCTGGCTTTGAACTGGCGATCCTCCTGCCTCAGCCTCCTGAGCCACTGGGATTACATGGGTGTGCCACCACACCCAGCATGACTTTTTGTTTTTGTTTTTAAAATATAATTGTTGGGGCTGGGGATGTGGCTCAAGCGGTAGCGCGTTCGCCTGGCATGTGTGCGGCGTTGTGTCCGCCGAAAACTAAAAAAAAATAAATATTTAAAATATAATTGTCAATAGATACCCATAGACAAAGGAAAAGATGATGGGGAGGGGGGACAATTTTAATTTGTATACATATATTTCTGCTGTTTTGCAATGTTTAGGAAATGACTTTTGTTTGTAATTAGAGAAAATAATAAATAATGGAAAAAGTTAGAGGTTCATTGTGTATACATTCCACATTTTCTTTATCCATTCTTTCACCATGTCTCCCTTGGCCTTCCCCAAGAGTGTTGGAAGCTGTCTCTTGGGCTGACACTGTGTCTGGGACAAGGATGTTTAGCACCTGGCCCATCACTTCTGGAGACCTTGAGGTGTGGCAAAGAAATAAAATTCATCACCGAGTCTTGTGCTAAGTTATTCAGGGCAACGAGTTATTCTGCAATTTCGAACACCCGACACACGGGAGGTCGGGGAGGTCCAGAAGCCAGGGCAGGTGGCTGCAGATCTGGGAGGCATTTCAAATTATCCCATCTCTAACCACCCTTGACCTTGAAGCTCTGAACTCAAAGAAAGGACCTACTGCCCTTGAAGCCAGTTATAAGAAGACAATGCAAGGTGACTGCGATTGGCCAAGCAGAGCTGCAGAACAGGTCACTGTGGCCACCGGAGGCTCTGGAGCCCAGCCATCTCTCTCCTTAGCCATGTAATCTTAAGCAGATTTCTTATCTTCTCTGAGATTCCATTTAAAAAAAATTTGATCAGTAGAGTGCATTTTGACATATCATATATACATGGACTACAACTGAACTTTCCATTCTTGAGGTTGGACATGATGTGGAGTTTCCCTGGCCGTGTGTTCACATAGGAACATAGGAAAGTTCTGTCCCATTTACTCCACTGTCTTTCCTATTCCCATCCCCTCCCTTCTCTTCATTCCCCTTTGTCTCATCCAGTTATAGTGGGTACTGTTACTTTTATATGTAATTAGAGGATTCTAGGTGTCTGCTCCGACATCCCAGTGGCTCAGAAGGAGGATTGCAAGCTCAAAGCCGGCTCAGCAACTTAGCGAGGCCCTAAGCAACTCAGCGAGGCCCTAAGCAACTCAGTGGGACCCTGTCTCTAAATAAAATATTTTAAAAAGGGCTGGGGATAAGGCTTAGTGGTTAAGCACCCTTGGGTTCAATTCCCAGTACCAAAATAATAATGATAATATAAAAAGAGGATTCTGAGGGTCAGAGAGGCTGCAGAGCACCCAGATCACCCAGGGAACGTTCCAGTCCTGGTTGGCCCGACTGGAGGCCTAAGCCCTGAGCCAGAGCTTCTCTGCCTGCCCTCTGGCACCATTTCCTGCTGGGTGAGCCATGCCAGGCCACGGTGCTGATGGTGACTGCAAAGCCAACCCTGGAATCCTGATTTCTCTCCTGGTCCCATGTTGTGACTGTAGGTCTCCAAAACAGACTCCTAATGAGTGGCTGATCAGGAAGAGGGCAGCGTTATGACTGAACTGGAACTCTCTACAAGGGACAGGGGCTGAGGCAGGGGACATTAACAGAACGGCTGCCACCAAACGTCTGAACAGTTCCTCCAAAGAGCCCTGCCTCTTCCCTGTTCACAGCAGCTGGGCCACTCCCATGCAAAGAGCCCTCCGCCTTGTAGTGACGAGGTAGTTGGTGCTGGTGGTGGAGGAGGCTGGGCAGGACTGGGAGGAACAGCATGCAGGCTGCAGGAAGGGCTGGCCTGGTCTCAGAGCACCCATGAAGGAGGAGCAGGACCAATGGCATCCACCTGCTTCATCCACCCCAGAGTGACTGGATTACTGCAGCTGGGACAGTGCAGAAACTGAACTTCTCCACAAGCCAAAGTCAACTTTTGAAGACAGACTCCACTTCTTCCACTAAGTGGATAAAGTCCAAAGCAGGGCTTCTCAAAGTGGGGAGTGGAATGGCCACGCTGTCCCCAATCAGAAGAACCGCAGAGGGAGGGAGGAATGCTTTAAAAAGTCTATTAAGCTGAGCTTTTTGGTGCACGCAGGTAATCCCAGTGGCTCAGGAGGCTGAGGCAGGAGGATTGTGAGCTCAAAGCCAGCCTCAGCAACTTAGCAAGGCCCCAAGCAACTCAGTGAGACCCTGTCTCTGGTACAAAAAAAAAAAAAAAAAAAAAAACCAAAATTTTTAAGAAGGCTTCTTTCCACTGCAGAGTAATCTTCTGAGATGCTCAGTGGGGAGACCCCTTCCCATCATAACACATTCTCCTCTGATTTGGTCCAGAGTGACTTAGATGGGGACTAATGGTTTTCAAGGGGAATTCTCTGAGTCTAGGATGGGCTTCCTGTGTGGGCACTGCTGGCAATATGAGCCTACATAATTCTTTGTTGAGTGGGAAGGAGGACTGCTGATCTGTGCATTATAAGATGTTTAAGTCTAACTTCTCCTATGAGAAGCCAGTAGCACCTGCACCCACATATTTTTGGGTACAAGGGATTGAACCCAGGGGTACTTGACCACTGAGCCACATCCCCAGCCCCCCTTTTTAATATATATTTTATTGATAGAGTCTCCCTGAGTTGCTTAGGGTCTCCCTAAGTTGCTGAGTCTGGATTTGAACTCGTGATCTTCCTGCTGAGCTGCTGGGATTACAGGTGTGAGTTACCATGCCCAGCTGTATTCATAGTTTTGACACCCAAATATGTTTCCCAACTTCCCAATATCATCTGGGTGGCAAAACCCATCCCCTCTCACCATCCCTACCCCCTCTGATCCAGATTGCCCTGCTCCCACTGATCAGAGCTTGTGAAGCCTGTGGAGGAGATTCCCCCCTCCCTTGACTTTGTACCTGGAACTCATACTCACATATAAAGAAAGAAATAAAAAGGATGAATTATTCTAGTCTGTTCTCTTCTTTCACTTGCAGCTATGAGCTCATTCTGTGCCCAAGGAAAAGACACAAGTAAAGTCAGAACTGGACTTTTCTGTCTTCAAATTGGCTCTTCTGATTTTAAAAGGCACCATGTGTTGGGAAAAGTATAAGCCGCAGCCATACCCCAGAGAAAAAACCCCAACATGGCGCCTAAGCACCTCTTCTTCCTACCTTCTTCTTTTCTACAGTGGCGCGAAAAGTTCCCACCGTGTGAACTCTCCCGCCGGCGCCAATTTCAAATCTCGCTGGCGGGTAACCTTAGCCCCAATGAGAACTAATTCCTGGGCTCCGGAGCTGATATCTGAAAGAACTTGCCAATAAACGGGTTGCCTGCCATTTATCTAAGCCCTACCATCTCCCCCTTAGTTCTATATAAGCANAAAAAAAAAAAAAAAAAAAAGAACCAGAAACTCAGGAGGGACAGAACCAGCAGAGTCTTGAGTCTGGCTTATTAAAAAAGATAGTGAGATAGTGCACCTTGTTCATTCATTCATTTGTTCGTTCAATCATTCATTCATTCATAAAAAGGCTTCAGAAGCACTCAGCTGCTTCCTTGGGGTTGAAAGCAGAACTGTAGAGGCTCTTGCTCTTTAGACTTGGCCTCACACATGCCAGGCAGGAGGAAGAAGAGGGGAGACCCATCCAGCTGGGGACTCTAATCTTGCAATGGCAGCTGCGGAGGGAGCTGGGCTGAGCCTGGGCTGGTCCCTGGCTGCTGGGGTGCCCCAGGGCCTGGACAGCTGTGAGGAACAGAAGCCAAAGTTGAAAGAAGCGTGCGCTCATTACTGCTTGCAGGCAGTTGGCAGACCTGGACCTTTTTAATTTTTTTTTTTTTCTTTTAATGATGTCTCTCTGGAGGACCTTCCCATCATAGAAAGGCTGGAGCTGTGTCAGCCCCCTCGATCAGCCAGCGTTGAAGGCTGTTGTCAACAAGAGCCTCCGCCTTGTAAAAGCTTTTCATTCACAGAGGGGAGTCAGGAGTAGAGGTTCAAGGTGGAGACTGACAAGACAGCCTTTCACCAGCTAGGTGACCTTGAACTCTCTGGTCCTCCCTTCCATTCCCTATCTCCCAAATGAGGAGCATTGCTCTAACAATGGTGGGTGCTCCCTTGACTTTTCCACTTCGGCCCTTGGCTACTGCAATGTCAAACAGACGGACAGACAGAACCAAACTGGGGCACTAGAAGCAAAATTACCCATACATTATCCCAGGAGCTAGAAAAATGGACACCTGATGAGGAACATGCATTTGCATTCATCGGTGTTTCTCAGTCTTGTCCACCTGGTGGAATTATTCTTTTTTTGGGCAGGGGGTGATGGTGGTGGTGGTGCTAATATGGTGCCTCACTTAGGCCAAATGCCGGACCAGCTAAACTGGAATCTTGGGGTATTGCTTTCTTTCTTTTTTAATCTTTAAATTGTCAGTGGATCTTTTACTATTTATTTTATGCGGTGCTGAGGATTAGACTTGGCCTCCTACATGCCAGGCAAGGCTCTACCACTGAGCCACAACCCCAGCCCACCTGGGGTGATTTCTCTTAAACTCCCCAGGTCGTTCCATATGTGGCCACGTGTTTGAGCATTTATCTCACGTCTCTCCAGTGGCTGCCCCTCTCTTAGAAGAGGTGAAGAAGATCTGTCCACTCTAAAATCTAAAGTATTAAACGTTTATCCTGAACCCTGCCAGGCTGAGGGAAGAATTCTCAAAGGACACTGGCCCCCTTTGTCACCTTAAGCAGAACAAAACTGGGGCCTCAGACGTGTGATAGCTCTTCAAATCTGTAAGGCCCGGCACTGGCCGCTGGTTACTGGATCGGCCCTAAGTTATGAATTCCCTTGGTGTCCTGGTCTTTTCTACCACGTGAGGAGAGTCTTGGGTGACACGTTACAGGAGGAACTTCCCCCCGAGTCACGTGAAATCTTCCTGCTGGACGCTTGGACCTCAGTTAAGAATTTGAAGAAGGACAGGAAGATCCAGATCTTTGAAAGATGGGGGAAAGCCTTTTGTAACCACGGCAACATCCACACAGGAAAAATGATAACTGCTCAATCTTTCTTCTTAAGGATCAGCAGTTATATCCAGAGACCCTGGAGCTGGTCTGCCACAGCCACACTGGCTGATTTGTGTAAGAAAAGAAGAAAAATAGGGGGATTTGTGAATTAGACCTTTGTTTAGCCATGTTCTTAAGGCTTACTCTCTCTTAAGGAAACGCTTTTGCTCTAATCAGATTTATATGTTAATTGCTTGGCTAAGCCACGGTGCCTGGAGTAAAATTCAAATAGACTATGTACATAAAATCCAGGATCTGAGCAGGGCAGAAATTAGCCCTGAAATTAAAAATAAGCTTTAGCAATAGAATGATCCGCAGAAGCTCACAGATATTGCTTCCCTCTTTCCATTTTAAGTGTGGGGTTCTCCACCCCCATTCTGCAGGACACATATCTCTGACCCACTGCTTCTCTGCAGTTCTGCATTTGCTTTCTCAGCCCCCCTCTGGAAGTCATCTGGCATTTTTCTACTTTAAGACACACCACTAAGAAAGGGGAGCAGGGCAGTGGTCTCACAGGGACACCAGGAGGCTGAGTTTGAGCCAGCAATCAAATGTGAGTGCTTCACTGTTCCAATTATAGTTCTCATCCCTTCTACAATGAGAATCTTATCACTTCAGCCTCTTTTTAAAGATTTTGGAACCAGACAGATTCTCCTTTGCCCCAGGGCCTTTGCATCTATTATTCCTGGTTTTATTTTTTTTTTTTGTACCAGGGATTGAACCTAGGGGCGCTTACCACTCAGCCACACCCCCAGCCCTTTTTCATATTTTATTTAGAGACAGGGTCTCCTTGAATTGCTGAAGGCCTCTCTGAGTTTCTTAAGGCCTTGCTAAGTGGCTGAGGTTGGCTTTGAACTCATGATCCTGCTGTCTTAGCCTCCTGACCGCTGGGATTCCTGGCATGTGCCACCGTGCCCAGTCGCATATGTTATTCTTAAGGCCAACAACCACCTTCTACCTCCCCTCACTTCCTTTGAAAAGTCCTTCTTATTCAAGTCTCACCTACAGGCCACTCTAGAGAGCTTCTCTGACCACACCTTTTATGTAGTTAGCCTTCAAGGTTCCCTCTTTCCCTGGCTTCCTTTTTATCTTTCTTTGCACTTACCACGGTCTGCCCTTTGGTGTATTGGTACATCCCCAGCTAGAGAGTAAATCACTCTCCTCTCTTCTCTGCCCTGGAAGGAACATCGATGGCTCCTCTGCCCTCTGGCTTCTAGTTGAGTTTGACCAGTGGGGGAAGCTCCAAGGTAACACAGATCAAGGTTTGATTGCTCTGGCTCAGCTTGACTGTGGCTCTCTTCCCAGCGCTGGGTTGCTATCCTCTCCGTCTTTGACCTTTCTGTAATTACCCCTTGAGTGCTAGATCTGTGTCCTGCTGGGGCCCTGACTCCCACAGGCACTGCATCTGATTTATTAACATATACTTGGTACCTAATAGAGTGCCTGGCACAAGGTAGGTGCTCAATAAATATCTGTTGCACAAAGGCATATGAAACTCAGAATCGAGGTTTTTAAAAATATCTTTTTCTTCCCCATAACTTTCTGGTTCCAAAAATGATCTTGGATCCAACCGTGGTGGAGAAAACAGCTAAAACAGGGGCTGATGGGATTGTCGGTGGGTGGGGCAGACCCACCAGCACAGCCCCCTCTGGAAATGGCAACTCCAGAAACCCAACAGAACTGGAGACATATTTTTGGGGGGTGCTGTGTGGGAGGATGTGGCATTTTATGCAGTTTCTGCAAATGAGATACACAATATCAGAGGCTGGTGTGAGAGCAAATGGTATTTACAAATGGAGGCTCCCAGGAGGGGCTTTGGAGTTCAGCTGCTACAAGACTTGGGTGGATGGGTGGTGGGTGGGAGGGGGTGGTGCTCTAGGAACTCATTAAAAGTGTTAAAAATTCTTGTTTTGCAGTAGTCCTGGGGTTCAGTGGACAACAAGAATAAAATCTGTCCTCTGATCCGCTTCTTCCAACACTGCCAGATCAAAGGTACATGGGTGACACATGCCTGTAATCCCAGAGGCTCGGGAGGCTGAGGCAGGAGGATCTCGAGTTCAAAGCCAGCCTCAGCAACTTAGCAACTTCAAACCCAAAGCAACTCAGTGAGATCCTGTCTCTAAATAAAATATTTAAAGGGCTGGGGATGGGGCTCAGTGGTTAAGCCCCCTGGGTTCAATCCTTAGTTAAAAAAAAAAAAAGTTCATCTCCTATTGTCCCCACAAATGCACCTACAATAAATAGCTTCAGAATATAAAAGCGACAGCAGAAAGCCTGGCCAGGTCCAGGGTCCCTGTGGGTCCTGGGTCCCTCTGAGGTGCTGGTGGGCTGCATCAAGGCAGCTGAGGAGAAGCTAAGGACAGTTGTTCCCTCTCCCTGCAGAGGGACAGAGCTGGAAAGAGATGCAACCAAGCAGAGGGTAGGGTTCATTCCTGGAGCTGAAACAATCTCGGTGGAAACGTCCATTGTTATGACTTCACCATTGTCTGTCTCTATCTGGCCCAAGGCTGGGCCTGTTTCTCATTCCAGACTCAAAGAACAAATTAATTCCTCTAAGCTGTGGCTAATGGGAATTTGCTGAGAAGTTAATTGATACTGGGGGAGGGAGGCTTGGCGCTGGAAAGCAGAGCTCTGTGAGGTGACAGTCCCCTCTCTCACCCGCTGAGGCTGGGTTCCATTAGCCTTAATAGGTGTTACACGGGCATAATTAGGCCACAGATTCCGATAGCCTTAATTAGCTCAGGCAAGATGGAGAATCAGATCCTGGGGGCCGGGGCTCATCTTTCAGGTGGCGAGCATTCCCCAAAACCCCAAGCCACAGAGCTTCCCAGTTGTGTGGGGGTCAGCATGGGTCTGGGTCACTGACACTACCCAGATGGCCAAACCTCCCGCTCACCCGCTGATTCTTAACCCTTTTTATTATGATTCCTGAGCTCCATTCAATCTTCCTTCTCCCTGTTAAGTGAGCAATAGGCTGGGACAAAATTAAAGGACGGTGGCAGGAGGTCGGCACTCCAGGGTACCTAATAAGAGTAATAACAACTCCTACATCAAATGAGCAGGTGCCAGGAGGGGTGGGGGTGGGCTTCCTGCGTGATACCTCCCACCTCCCAGCAGCCCACACGCTGGTGTTACCTTTGCTCAGGAAGCTGAGGGCCTGGGAGAGTCAAGCCACGTGCTTGGGGTGGATTTCAACCAAGTCAGTTTGACTCTTCAACACTCAAGTGCTATAGCTGGGCTCAGATCAAGAAGCAAAAAGGGCTCTTTCTGGCTTAAAATCAGCATACTACAGTGACATAGCCACATCAATGTTACACCAGCTTAATTCACAATAGCTAAGCTATGGAAGCAACCTAGGTGCCCTTCAACAGATGAATGGATGAAGAAAATGTGGTCTATATACACAATGGAATATTATTGAGCCTTAAAGAAGAATGAAATGATGGCATTTCCAATGGATGGAACTGAAGACTATCATACTAAATGAAATAAGCCAGACTCAGGAAGGCAAAGTCCGAATGTTTTCTCTGATATGCAGATGCTAACACACAATAAGAGGAAAAGGGGAAAAATAGCAGTTCATTGGATGAGACAAAGGGGAATGAAGGGAAGGGAGAGGGATGGGAATGGGAAAGACAGTGGAATGAATAGAACAGAACTTTCCTATGTTCATTCCTATGAATTCATGACCAGTGAAACTCCATGTCATGTTCAACCACAAGAATGAGATTCTAATTAGAATAAGTTATACTCCATGTATGTAGAATATGTTAAAATACATTCTACTATATATAACTAAAAAAACCAAAATTTTTAAGAAGGCTTCTTTCCACTGCAGAGTAATCTTCTGAGATGCTCAGTGGGGAGACCCCTTCCCATCATAACACATTCTCCTCTGATTTGGTCCAGAGTGACTTAGATGGGGACTAATGGTTTTCAAGGGGAATTCTCTGAGTCTAGGATGGGCTTCCTGTGTGGGCACTGCTGGCAATATGAGCCTACATAATTCTTTGTTGAGTGGGAAGGAGGACTGCTGATCTGTGCATTATAAGATGTTTAAGTCTAACTTCTCCTATGAGAAGCCAGTAGCACCTGCACCCACATATTTTTGGGTACAAGGGATTGAACCCAGGGGTACTTGACCACTGAGCCACATCCCCAGCCCCCCTTTTTAATATATATTTTATTGATAGAGTCTCCCTGAGTTGCTTAGGGTCTCCCTAAGTTGCTGAGTCTGGATTTGAACTCGTGATCTTCCTGCTGAGCTGCTGGGATTACAGGTGTGAGTTACCATGCCCAGCTGTATTCATAGTTTTGACACCCAAATATGTTTCCCAACTTCCCAATATCATCTGGGTGGCAAAACCCATCCCCTCTCACCATCCCTACCCCCTCTGATCCAGATTGCCCTGCTCCCACTGATCAGAGCTTGTGAAGCCTGTGGAGGAGATTCCCCCCTCCCTTGACTTTGTACCTGGAACTCATACTCACATATAAAGAAAGAAATAAAAAGGATGAATTATTCTAGTCTGTTCTCTTCTTTCACTTGCAGCTATGAGCTCATTCTGTGCCCAAGGAAAAGACACAAGTAAAGTCAGAACTGGACTTTTCTGTCTTCAAATTGGCTCTTCTGATTTTAAAAGGCACCATGTGTTGGGAAAAGTATAAGCCGCAGCCATACCCCAGAGAAAAAACCCCAACATGGCGCCTAAGCACCTCTTCTTCCTACCTTCTTCTTTTCTACAGTGGCGCGAAAAGTTCCCACCGTGTGAACTCTCCCGCCGGCGCCAATTTCAAATCTCGCTGGCGGGTAACCTTAGCCCCAATGAGAACTAATTCCTGGGCTCCGGAGCTGATATCTGAAAGAACTTGCCAATAAACGGGTTGCCTGCCATTTATCTAAGCCCTACCATCTCCCCCTTAGTTCTATATAAGCACACAGCTTTTTGCAATAAAACTGGAATTCTCCCGGCTAAGTGTCTTTGCGTGGGGAATTCTTTCACCGTGGAGGAGTCTGCTCCTGCCAGGACAAGAGATCTTGGCAAGGTAATGCCCACTCACCGCTAGGCAGTACAGAGTTAGTGCCAGGGACTTTCTCAGCAAAGAGCACAATGTCAAAATCAGAAGCAAATCCCCACAGGTGTCTTGGGACCAATAACAGGCAGGCAGGCATCTTGGATGGGGCTGGACAACTGACTCCAAAAAGCAAGGATCCCTTAGACTCAGCACAGCTGAGAAGTAAAGATTTGTCCCAAAGAAAGACCCAGAGAATGGAAAAGCACAGTCCCTGCTCCACTGGGCAAGAAGCAAAATGGACAAGTTTTTGTCTCTATTCCTCATACACAGGGGGGAAAAAAGGGAGAGAAGACCAGAGTTGGATAATCTGCAAACTGGATCAAGGAACCCTTGGCAGGGAGGGGTCGAGAAGGGCTATCTTCTGGAAACAAGGAAAGATGGCGGAACCATGCTAGCTTCGGCCAAGTGGGTGGGGATTCCGCGTGACACTTTAAGCTGTTGCACGTTTCTTTAGTAAAAGAAAACACTAGGATTTTTCTTAATGACACTGTAGTGGAAGACACAGACTTGGTCTTCTGAACGGTGTCCTGTATGTTGGCTCAGCCCGATTTGTGCCAGCAGTCTCCCAAAAATGTGTCCGGGTGTGGTCTTGAGCTGGGGAGGGTAGGCTGTAGGGGACGCCTGGCAGAACGAGCTAGAAACACAGGAATACGCCTGCGCATATGTGCACCTATGCGCAGACGCAGCACATATGCACATGCGCACATACGCACTCGCACATGCGCACACAGCAGCCGGGATCCCAAGGGTGAGGCTGGTAGCAGGTTCAGGGTGAAAATTCCTTGTGGGTGAAACAAGCAACCCACCAACCCACCAACCTCACATTTCTGAGACTTTGCTCTCACTGTCTTTTGATTTTCCTATTGAGCTGAAATCTGAAATACGAAATGTGCAGTTTGATTTCGCACTGAGCACTGTGAGCGTCCTGTTGTCCCCTGTCTCTCATGCAGTCATCAAAGGCATGATCTTGGCCACTGTTGTCATCTTATATATCTAATCCTTGCTGCATCCTTAAGGAAGATACCACCGCATGCATCAGAGAAGGTGCTCTTCACTAACTGAGATGCTGTGTGCTATGCTGAGGGCTAGCTGAGCTCAGGACAGCTCCAGAACTTTTGAGATGAAGCCTAATCTAATTTTTCTTTAGTCTCAACAGGAGGCTGGGCCCAGGGCTAAGGGAGGATGTAAAGGGGTAGGAGCACATAGATGCAAACTCTGTTTTTTGTTTTTTTGGGTTTTTTTTTTTTTTTTTTTTTTTGGTTACTAGGGATTGAAACCAGGGACACTCAACTCCCGAGCCACATCCCCAGCCCTTTTAATATTTTATTTAGAGACAGGGTCTCACTGAGTTGCTTAGGACCTCACTAAGTTCCTGAGACTGGCTTTGAATTTGCAATCCTCCTGCCTCAGCCCGGGAGCTGCTGGGATTACAGGCGTGCTCCACCTTCCTGGCTAGACAAGTTCTAAGCATGGGTAAGCTACTCAGTGGTGTTGACTGCCCTACAGGACACAAGGAATCTGGTTTCTGTGGCTCAGTGGTCTCAAAAGGGGCATTTGTTGAAAAGGCTGATTCCTTGGTACAAAATAGAAGACAACAGAGACAGTCATCATCATACTAGATAAAGGTTCCAAAAACATACAGTGGCGAAAAGAGGCCTCTTCAACAAATGGTGCTGGGAAAACTGGAAATCCATATGCAACAAAATGAAATTAAACCGCTATCTCTCAAAGCTCAACTCAAAGTGGATCAGGGACCTAGGAATTAGACCAGAGACCCTACACATAATAGAAGAAAAAGTAGGCCCATATCTTCATCATGTCAGGATTAGGTCCTGACTTCCTTAGCCAGACTCCTACGGTGCAAGAAATAAAATCAAGAATTAATAAATGGGATGGATTCAAACTAAAACACTTCTTAGCAAAGGAAACAATCAATAATTTGAAGAGAGAGCCTACAGAATGGGAGAACATCTTTACTACATGCACATCAGAGACAGCACTAATCTCCAGGATATATAAAGAACTCAAAAAACTTAACACCCAAAAAATAAATAGCCCAATCAATAATTGGGCTAAGGAACTGAACGGACATTTGAGAAGAAGATATACAATTGATCAACAAATATATGAAAAAATGTTCAACTTCTCTAGAAATTAGAGAAATGCAAATCAAAGCTACTCTAAGATATCATCTCACTCCAGTCAGAATGGCAGTTATCAAGAACACAACAGATAATAAGTGTTGGCGAGGATGTGGGGAGAAAGACACACTCATACACTGCTGGTGGGACTGCAAATTGGTGTAGCCAATATGGAAAGCAGTGTGGAGATTCCTTAGAAAACTTGGAATGGAATCACTCAGCTATTCCCCTCCTTAGTCTATACCTAAAGGACTTAAAATCAGCATACTATATTGATGTAGTCAGGTCAATGTTCATAGCAGCTCAATTCCTCCTGCCTCAGCCTCCAGAGCCACTGGGGTCACAGGTGAGCTCCACTGCGCCCAGCTTATATTTAATACGTTTACAACCCAGGTAGGAAAAAAGAAGGCACCAGTTATGAAAGCCTAAAAAATGCACCAAAATATTAACACCAAACTATGTCTTAATTTTTCTCTTCTACTTTTCCTACTGTTCATATATTAAAAATAAATCATAAAAACCCGAATTTCAAAGCCATTTTCAAGTGGAAAAGAGCAATTTCTTTCACTTCCCTTTGTGAGCTTCCCAGATGCAAACGCTCCAAAAGAATTGTGTGCATATTCTTGAAAAATTCCCTTCAGGCGCGATTTTTGCACCATTCCGAAGCACAGTTGCCGCCTGGCTCCCCCGTCGGCCCCACAGTCTGCATCCCCACCCCCCGACCCCCCACCCTGAACCCCGGCCCTGCCGCCACCGTGGAATCAATTTTCTAGTGTTGCCTTTTCGTTATAAGATGAATAAAATCAGTCACCTCTTCTGCCCTGTCAGCAGCGCGGACGACTCTGGTTACAGGTGACTGCCCATGTCCAGGAAGGTTAAAAATATACCTCCCCAAGAGCCAGCAAAAATCAGGACACTGGAAAAATTTCTATGGACCCAGAAAATGTCCATCAGACCAAGGCATGTGGCAGGAATGGGCCACTCCGGGGCAGGGCTCTGTCCCTCTGTCCCCTGCTGCCCTCCTCTGGCACCTACTGTGGGAATGTCCTCTGCTTCCCTCCCCCACCCAGGAAATCCACCCAGAGAGCCCAGTGAGAGGCCGCTTGGCCCATGACTTTCACTCTGTGGGTTTCTATCCAGGCTCTGTTCTGTGGCCAGGAGTGGAATTCACAGCTTTTCTTTGGGGGTGGAGGGGGGTACTGGGGATTGAACTCAGGGGCACTCGACCACTGAGCCCCAGCCCCAGCCCTATTTTGTATTTATTTAGAGACAGGTCTTGCTGAGTTGCTCAGGGCCTCACTTTTGCTGAGGCTGGCTTTGAACTCACGATCCTCCTGCCTCAGCCTCCCGAACTGCTGGGATGACAGATGTGCACCACCACGGCCGGCCTGGAGCTGGAATTTTGATCCTCGTAAACAGAAGAGTTGTGTGGTATCAAGGGATAAAGACAGTCTCTAACCCTTTCCCAAGCACATCCTAGGCTGGACCTGGAGCTGACTGATGGGTGAATTCCAAGGGCTTTCAAGCCTGCAATTCCAGGCTGAGCCCCACATCTTCCCCAGCGAAGGCAATGGACGGAAAGATCTAGACCCTGCAACTCATGAACATGTCTGAGGTGCTGTCACTCAAGTGATGGGCGCTGGTTATGAGGCTTTACCCAACTATTCAGATAAAGCACATGGGTAAGGGGATGGCCACCCCAGCTCTGCAGAACAGAGGAATTTTCCTCCCCCAAACTAAATGCGGAGCTGTTTTGCATTATGAGGATTAAAAAGCATTTCAGACATTCTTGGTAGAGTGAGCTGTTCCAATCGTTGCTTCAGATCCTCACGTGGCCGTTTTGAAATTCTCCTCCACTTTGCCAAGGGTGCTGGAAAAACCACCCACCCACCGCAGCCACCCGTCCCCCTGGGTGCTGTTCAACTTGGCTTCCCTTCTGAGGCGCAGGGGTGATGCCGTTGGGGTTGTACATCAGTAATGCTGATGGGGGTGGGGGGTCGACCTCTGTCCCTGCTGTGTCAACTCACACCCACGCCAACGATGCACAGGCCTTCAGCTGAAGCTGGCCAGGGCCAGAGGTCATAGGGCAGCAAGGCTTGACGTTTCTAGTATTTTCCGACTTGCCTTTCCTCTGACTCTCGGGACCTCCCCACACCAGGAGGGAACCTCGGCAACTTCTCCTCTCAGCTGCTGGCATCCTGCACCCTGCTCACACCTGGAAGATGTGACCTTCACCTCCTACCTGGGCTGCACCGTCCTGCTTCCCGGCCCTCTCTGCATTAGCACCTGCAGAGAGGTGTACCTCCCTCCCTTCTTGCCCTGACATTTTAAGAAGTCTCCGTGGCCCTTAGTAAGAAGGCCTAAGCCCTCGGGCCCTTAAACGGATTGGAACTCTCTTCCTTCCCAGAAGTCTTTTGACCCTCTGCACCATCCAGCCATGGATCTTCTCCCAGCTCCTCATACTTCCCATATAGTCCCACCACAGGACCTTTGCACAAGCTGCTCTTGCAGCCTAGAATGTCCCCTCCTTTATCTCTAAGTACCGCTTTTTCAGGATGCCCTCTCTGGCTTACCTGACTTGGCCAATATCCCCTTTGCCTCCCTTTCTAGCCCCATGCGTATCCCAGATGCAATTTTAGATCACACAACTGGTTGGTGACTGTCAACTCCCGTAGGCTAGGAGGGAGAAGAAGGAAAGACCCAGGTCCACTTTTCCTCAGCACTGCCCCCTCCACACCCGGCCTGGGCTGTCATGCCAACTGATCCAGATGACAGCTACTATTGGGGAACCCTGTTCTCAATTCTTTATGGGAATGAACTCATTTATTTCCCACAGCGTCCCCACAGGGCTGGGCACTGCTGTCACTCCATTCCAAAGATGAGGACACCGAGGCACCAGAAGAGATGTCAGCTGCCCAAAGTCACACAGCTGTTAAACTGCAAAGTCCAGATTCCAGTGTCTGTGGGTCACGGTCTCCAACTGCTGGAATCACCGGGCAGGCGCTCACGTCAGATTTGCTGAATGAGAGCATGAGCGGAAGTCACCGCTCCTCTTCTCTTACCCCATCCACAGCCAGACTTCCTTCCCATGTGCCCCAGACTTTGCTGGTCCTGTCACCCCTTGCAGAAAGGAACAGTCTCATAATCCTCCCCCAGAGTCCTTCACCAGGGACCAGCTCACAGTCTGCAGCTGTCCAGGGCTGTGGCCTCTGTCCCCAGACCCAACTCTTTTTTTTGCAGCAAGGGGTACCAGGGGTTGAACTCAGGGGCACTCGGCCACAGAGCCACATCCTCAGCTCTATTTTGCATTTTATTTAGAGACAGGGTCTCACTGAGTTGCTTAGCGCCTTGCTTTTGCTAAGGCTGGCTTTGAACTTGAGATCCTCCTGCCTCAGCCTCCCAAGCGGCTAGGATTACAGGCAAGCGCCACTGCAATGGGTTACTTTATTTTTAAGACCAGGATCATCCAGGTTCTGAGCTGCTTGAGACGCTCCTTCAGGGAACAGCAGGGTTAAAGAGCTTTTGCAAAGCCCCCAGGCGGAGGTGGGGTGAATGGGGGCTGAGCCTGCCTGCCTCATGCTGGGTGAGCATAAGGGATGGCTGTGTTTTCCAAGAAGAAAGGACTGTATGCTCCCAGTTCTAAACAAACAGAGAGGGGCCAAGGCCCAGATGGGAGTCTGGCCAGCCACTGGAGTTATCTGCTTCTCCAGATATGTTCTAAGGAAAAAGGCTGCCCACAGAAAGGTCACGCTTCATGCCAGATTAAACACAACAGGCTGAGTAACAGTCACTGTCTATGGAAGGAAAAAAAAGAAAAAATGTCCATTATCCTGAAGCCTCAGTCAGAGGAAGGACGGAGGAGTTTGGCCTAAGCTTCTGGGGCACATACGGTTACTCACATTTTTGTGGTGTTGGGGATTAGAACCCAGGGCCTTATGTGTGCAAGGCAAGCACTCTACCAACTGTGCTATATCCTAGCCCCCCCTCCCAATTTTTTTAAAGATATTTCTTCAATTCTCTGCTTCTCATGTTCTTGTAGAGCTTGTTTAGGAGAAAGAGGAGCCTTTAGGAATATATATATATGTTGTAGATGGACACAATACCTTTATTTTATTTATATATTTTTACATGGTGCTGAGGATCGAACCCAGTGCCTCACACATGCTAGGTGAGCGCTTTACCACTGAGCTCCAGCCCCAGCCCTGCAGGACTATTTTAAATTCAAAATGAAAAACTGCACAGCTCTGGACACTGGGAGAATTCTGTAGCTAAAATCATGAGCAGCATCTTTGGAAAGAGAAGGAATTAACAATGGAGAGAATCAGGTAGCCAGTACAGAAAGTCAGGTGTGTCAAAGACTGGAGCAATAAAATTGAATGCATTTATGATTTAATTCCCACCAAGTCCCTTCAAAGGAAGCGTCATTAGTCACCGAATTGCAGGCACGAGGAAACAGGAGTCCTAGAGAACTTAGGCGACCTGTTTAAGGCCACACTATTCCCTATTGACAAAGGTAGAATGAACCTAGGGAGTGGCTCCAGGACTCACTTGAGAATGTCCCCAGAGACTGAAGATGGGATTAATATTGTGCCCACCCATCAGCTCAATTATGTCATGTGTGAGGTCCAAAAGGGCTGCCATTAACCCCCGGGGGCTCATTAAACTAATGACAATTAAGTGAAATTCGAATTTCAGCCCTTTGCTATTGAACACCTGAAATGTTGCTAGTATAATTGATGGCCTAAAACGTTCATTTCACTTAATTTTAATTTCAGTAGCCACATGTTGCTAGTGGATCCCTACCTTGAAGTTAAGAATTTTTTTTCTTTCTTTCTTTTCTTTCTTTTTTTTTTTTTTTTTGTGGCACTGGGGATTGAACGCAGGGAGCTACACCCTCCTACACCCTCAGTCCCTTTTATTTTGAGCCAGGGTCTCATTAAGTTGTTGAGGCTGTCCTCCAACTTGTGATCCTCCTGCCTTGGCCTCCCAAGTAGCTGGGATTACAGATGTGCACCACCACGCCTGACTTGTATCCTCAAGTTTTTTTCAGACATGATTCAGGGTTGTCCCAAAAATCTGAGGTGAAGAGGGGCTTTAGTTACTTTGCCCAAGCATCCACAGAAAATCATGAGGATAAGTAGTTCATGATCTCAAGAGCTCAGAAGGACAGCCTGGACATTCTTTCTCACTTGGGTTTTCCAAGATTTCCCAACCTTGAACTCTCCTGGTTTCCTTCCTCACGAAGCCCAATGTGAGGCAATACCAGACAGACCCAGGCACAGCGGTCCTCAGAGGAGGGTGCACATTGGCACCAGCAGGGAGCTGGTTTGAATGCAGATTCCAGAGCCCACCTCTGAGTCCTGCTGCAGGGGCTCTCTGGGAGGCCAGGGAGGCCACGTTTTCACCCAGCAGCCTGATGGTTCTAACGCAGGTGGTTGAGCTCCGAGAAACTCAGACACTCTGCTTCAGAGCTGAAGGACATATTTATCTGCTGGCCTCTTAAATAATTATAGCACATAAATCTTTCGAGAATAACACAGGCGGGCTGGAAGCCAGGCAGTTATCACTCTGCATTGATGGCTGGCCTCTACGATGTCAGGGAGACCTGCCACCAGGGCCTCTTTTTTTTTTTTTTTTTAATCTGAAACACAAGGGTAAAGAGATTTACTCTGTGTGTGTGTGTGTGTGTGTGTGTGTGTGTGTGTGTGTGTGTTTTGGTGCTGGGGATTGAACCCAGGGGCACTCAACCACTGAGCCCCTCCCTAGCCCTTTTTCTATTTTATTTGGAGACAGGGTCTCACTGAGTTGCTTAGGGCCTTGCTAAGTTGCTGCGGCTGGCTTTGAACTCGAGATCCTCCTGCCTCAGCCTCCTGAGCTGCTGGGATTACAAGTGTGTGCCACCGCACCTGGCGGATATCTGCTTTTTATCCTTGGGGACAGATGGGAACACAGATGTGAAAGCATCTGAGGGGAGATAAAAGGTAAACACACTGTATAGACATCCTATGACTCAGAAATAGGTTCTGTCTAGCAGAAGGTTTAAGTAGGTTACACATTTTTTAAAAATCCATGTTTTTAACCATGCTTAGAAAAACTGGAAGATCTGAGAAGATGTGGCTCATGTTAGGTTAGTGGCCTGAGGTGGCTAAGAGCTGGGCTCTCGAGTCTTATGTGCAGCCTTATCCGCTCCAGTACTGAAAAGCTGGGTGACTGGGCAAACCCTTTGACCTCTCTGTTTTTCAGTTTCTTCAACTTCAAAATGAGAATTGTAACACACTCCCCTTATAATGTAGTAACAATTTAATAAAAGGAACTAATATTTCTAGTGTGCCTAGAGTAATATTAGGCATGTAGTAAGAGTGATGTACATGTTCGCTAAATAAAAAAGATTCCTGCACATGGAAACCGGCAGCAGGTAGAGCTAAGCAGTCACTATCCCCTTCAGATGCGGTTGACACACAAACTATCGCAATCACAGGCCGACACCTTTGCCTATGGGGTCCCTAGTGTAAGAAGTCCATGTGTGGCCCTGGTTCCCCACCCTTAAAGGGACAGACAGACTTAGTGCATCTTAGAACAGTTCCTGTCAAACTTTCGTGATGAGGGACCGGTTGGTTTTATTTTCCATCCACTGTGGACTAGTGCATGGCCCTGCCCATGGCAGATACACCGCCCTCCCCACCTGTGACTGGTGGTCTACTGCCTGCTGGAGAGGATGAGCCCTTGACCGTGAACTTGACTATGGCAGCAGTGGCGAGCTGAGCCTACTGTACAGCGATCGCTCCCATCTCACCCAACATCTAATCTTCGCAAGCCTGCTGGACGACCGTGCTGTGGGCAGCATGCAGGAGGGCCTCTCCCTCTCTCCACTTGGGCCATTCCCGCCCGCCAGCCTTTCCTCGTCTCTCTCTGAACACTGCTGCGTCTTTATCTGCAGTGGGACTCACGACAGCTTCAGCCTCTGTGCTGCGAGCCTTGAGGTCCCAAGCACCCCCAGGCTGGGACACTGGGTATTGCATACACTGCCATCGGCTTCCAGCAGCCCCTTCTCCTGAAATTTGTCTTTGGCCAGTGGGAGGTGCCTCGCCCAGGCCACGCCCATGGCCTTGCCTAAACCACGCCCATGGTCTCACCCAGGCCACGCCCACGGCCTCACCTAAACCTCGCCCACAGCCTCACCCAGGCCACACCCATGGCCTCACCTAAGCCACGCCCATGGCCTCGCCTCCCAGCCACTCCCCAGCAGCCCAAAGCCAAGGACCAACGGGCAGGGTGGCCCGAGATGTCAGCGCCTGAAATGACTCTCTGGTCCCATTCACCCTGCAGAGGAGGTGTCCACACTCACTCGGCTCCTCGTCTGGTCCTGTCCTGTTCCTAGAGTCCCTCCATCATCAGGCCACCTACAGGGAACCTCAGTAAGGACAGAAGCCACCTGGAACCCGGGCTGATGATCCTTGGGGCAGCAGGCAGGTGGCGGGAAAGACCCTGAGATCCCGAGGACCAGCGCCCAGCCACCCAGCGCTCAGCCCCCAGCGCTCCCCCGCTGTTTCGAGGCCGGGAACCTACCTGTGGCGTTGGACAGGGCTAGGGACTCCATGGAGCCGCGGGGGGTCTGCTCGGTGGGCGTCATGTCCTCCGTGTACTTCAGGGAGCTGATGGGATGGCGGGGCCGACACTGCTGCGCCGACAGGCCGCCGCCGCCCTCCTCCTCCTCCTCCTCTTCCTCCTCCTCCTCGTACTTGGGGACTTGGATGCTGCCTCGGGGCTCACTGAAGCTTTGACTGGACATGTCACTGTAGCTCTCCTGGGACCTGAGCCTCCCTGGGTAATAGTCCTCCCGGCAGTCCTTGATGAAGCTGCCGCCGTGTCCCTTCATGGCCATGGATGAGCTCCTCTTGGGGTTGTTGAAGTGCTTGGGCCACATGTCGGGCTGGGCGCCGGCCGCCTGTCCCCCCGGACTGTAGGAAGTCCTGATGTTGCACTGGCTCAGCAGCTGCAAGGGGCTCTGGGCCTGGTTCTGCTCCATCTTGTTCCCGTAATGGTAGGGCTCATCTCGGCTCCTCCAAATGGGGTCCCGGTTGAGGCTGGGCGTCTGGCTGGACAGGCTGAGCAGGTCCATCTGCAGCGACAGGGGGTCCACGTCGGCCGACAGCCGGTTGGAGCTCACCTGCAGCTGGCTGTGCTGGTTCAGCATGGCCTCCTCCGTCTTGCCCTTATTCTTGCCGATCTTGGCGCTGCGCCGGGACTCCTTGGCTCGGGCGTTCTGGAAGGCGGAATCCGACGAGTCGGAGCCGTTGGGGTCCTCCCCGGCGCTGCAGGCCCTGGAGCAGAAGATCTGGCCCTGCTTCGGGAGGAATGGCCGCCCCAGGAGGGACTTCTTGCAGTGAGCACAGCAGAAACAGGTCTCGGTGGCGTGCCAGTGCTGCCCGTCGTAGGTCATCTGACCTTGGTCGATCCCTGCAGAAGTAAGAGACAGGGAGGAGGCTGAGCGGCTTTGAGCATCGCATCACCACAGGATAAAGCTCCCTGGGCTGCCTCAGGATGCAGAAGAATAATGTAGCAAAAAACAGCCGGCACGATGGCACAGACCTGTCATCCCAGCAGCTCGGGAGGCTGAGGCAAGAGGATAGCAAGTTCAAAGCCAGCCTCAGCAAAAGTGAGGTGCTAAGCAACTCAGTGAGACCCTGTCTCTAAATAAATACAAAATAGGGCTGGGGATGTGGCTCAGTGGTTGAGTGCCCCTGAGTTCAATCACTGGTACTAAGGGAGGGGGGTGGAAATCAATGACCAGTCCCCATATTCTCTTAGAGTTTATCCTACCAGCTTCTCCTAACTTGTTTGCTCCCAACACAGAGACTCTAGATTAAGTGTTCCTGAATCCAATTCCCTGTACCAAAAAGAAAAAAAACCAAAAAGCCCATCCATGCATTCTTCCTGGGATACATTTTCCCCAAACAAACAGTAATACAGGTTGCACATCTCTAATCCCCAAATCCAAAATCCAAACGCTCTAAAGCCAAAGCCTGAGACTTCCTGAGTGTCAACTTGGCACCACCATGGGCAGAAAACTCCATATAATGAAACTTGGCTTTGTGCACAAATAATTTAAAATAATATATAAAGTTATCTTCAGGCTACGTGTGTAAGGTGTATAGGAAACCCAAGTGAATTCTGTGGTTAGAATTGGGCCCCATCCCCAAAGAATCTCATTATATATATGAACATTCCAAACTCTGAAAAATCTAAACTCTGAAACACTTCTGGGATCAAGAATTTCAGAGAAGGGGTCCTCAACCTGTAAAAATACTAATATGAAAAAGCAATGATTTAGGCATTTTGCTTTAGGCATTTTGTACGAATGTGTGTGTGTGTGTGTGTGTGTGCAAACTCATTTAATCATTAACTGTTTGGTAATTGTTTGATGTAGGTTTATAGTATTATTTATTATTATTATTATTATCATCATCATCATCAATATTTTGGTACTAGGGATTGAACCCAGGCATGCTCTACCTCTAAACTACACCCCCAGTCTTTTTTATTTCTATTTGGAGTTAGAGTCTAAGTTGTTGAGGGTCTCACTAAGCTGCAGAAGCTGGTCTCTAACTTGTGATCCTCCTGCATTGGCCTCCTGAGTTTCTGAGTATTACAGGCATGCACTGCTGTGCTGAGCAGATTTGTGTTACTTATCCCATTTTTCAGATGAGGAAAACAAAGGCACAGATGCCTAAAGTAATATAATGGAATCAGAGATGAGCTGTACCCAGAAGTCTTACTCCTAACCATGATAGGAATCCTGTCCCCTTCACTCAACTTAGGTGTCAGTTCAAATGCCAACTCCTTGGAGAGGTCTATGTGCCCACCACAATAGCAGCTCTCCTCACTCTCCACCCTTCCCTGATGTCTTTTTCCTCATAGCATTAATACTGCCAGATGCATTATTGTAGGTCTGCATTGGTTTATTATTTCTCTTTGTCCCTAAAAGTGATGCTTTATGGAGACAGGGTCATTAAGTTTCCTGTGGTATCTCCAGGACTCAGAACATGGCCTGGTGCATGATAGGGTTCCTCCCATATTAAACGAATGGGTGAACTGAACCCCATAACCAGTGTAAGTCATCCCAATGAGTAAGCCACAGGAGTAGCTATGGTCTAAATGTACATCTCCCCTCCAAATTCCTACGTTGAAACCCTAACCCCCCAGGGGACTAGATTAGGAGGACTTTTGAGAGGGAATTAGGTCAGGAGAGTTCTGCCCTCATGAATGGGATTAGCGCCCTTATAAAAGAGGCCCAAAGGGATCTGCTTGTCTCTCCTGCTCTGTGAGGACACAACAAGAAGGCATCATCTAAGAACCAGAAATGGGCCCCTACCAGACACCAAATTTGCCAGTGCATTGACCTCAGACTTTCCCATCTCCAGAAACCTAAGAAATACACGTCTGTTGTATTACTTTGGAGGATGGGTGCTGAGGATTTGAACCATGTTCTATCTTACACTATTTCAGCACACCAAAGAGACCGAGGCAGTGTGTCATGGTTTGGATATGCAATGTCCCCCCAAAGCTTATGTTAGACAACGCAGGAATGTTCAGAGGTGAAATGATTAGGTCAGCCATGAATTAGCTGTGAATCCACTAATCAGTTGATTAATCCACTTGCTGGGTTAATTTGAAAGGACAACTGTATTGGGCAGTAACTTGGGTAGGTGGGTGTGACTGGAGGAACATGGGTCACTGGGGGCCTGTTTGGGGGATTGTATCTTGTTCCCTTGGCTCCATACTACCCCTCTCTGGCCATGTCCTGAACTGCTTTCCTTCACCACGCCCTTCCACCATGATGTTCTGCCACACTTGGGCCCACTGCAATAGATGTAGCCAACCATGAACTGAACCTCTGAAACTGTGAGCCCAAATAAATCTTTCTTCCTTTATGTTTTGCTTGTCGGCTATTTTGGTCAGTGACAAAATGCTGACTAATGAACAGTGGAATAGAAAAAAACTGTGGACTTTAATTCTTGGTAAGAAACATGCTGCTCCAGGTAAGGAAAACGTTGGGCCCAGTTTGTGAAAGACATGATCCTCCATGGGCATGCACACCCGTCCCTTAAGAATACCAGGAAAGGGAGAAGGAGCTGCCCTGCGGGTGGGAGTCGGCCTGGTTTATACATTCTGAGCACTGGAGAGCTTCTCTCAGCCCCTAAGGTCCTTCCTCTCACCAGCTCTCCTGCCTCTTCTGGTGTGCAACTTAATCTCCCTGCCATTCTCATGCCATGATCTTGGGGTGGGGCTAAAGCCACTGTAGGACCCAACCCTGGCCAGTAACAACCTGTCTGTCCCTATCTCCGAGCCCCAGGAGCAGGCTGGGATCAGGCACATGACCTGCACTAGGCCAGTGGGCTTTGGAGTTACATAGTACAGTGTTTTTATTTACTTCTTTTTTTGCAGCAGCTGATGAACTGGCAGAATGGCAGCTGGAGATGTTGGATTATGTCAGTGCACAATGACAAGCCTCCCCAGGAAGGCAGAGTCCACGGGGTCCATCTCTAGTGGCCACAGCTCCTGAGCCTGGCCTTTGAAGGGATGACTTCTAGAGACTTGCCTAGAGAGGCAGTGACAAGAAACTGGGGGGAAACAGGCAGGAGAAGTGGTGCCTGCAAAGCAGCCTCTTCCCTCCGGGCCACCCCAAGTGACAGGCCCACTGTGAAACCAAATCCATCCCCATAAGCACCAGGTTCCCAGGGGAAAAGAGCTGAGGAGTTGGCTCTGAGGCTCCACCCACACGTCCTCAGCTCTGCGGCTCCGCCCACACTTCCTCAGGACCAAGACTCCGCCCACACTTCCTCAGGGCCGAGGCTCCACCCACACTTCCTCAGGGCTGAGGCCCCGCCCACACTTCCTCAGAGCCGAAGCTCCACCCACAAGTCCTTAGCTCTGTGGCTCCACCCACACTTCCTCACAAAGGTGGGTTCAAATCCCCAGTTCCACCCCATTCCAGTGGCTTCTCAAGCTGCCCAGCCCATCTGCTTGGGTTCAGATTTGAGCTCTCATTCTTTCCAGCTGTATGACCCTAGGCAAGTGGCTTCAGTCTCTGTGCCTGGGTCTCCTCAGCGGTACAACGGGGACGATTGCAGTTCTTACTTTGGAGGATGGGTGCTGAGGATTTGAACCACGTCCACAGACCTGGACCTGTTACCTGTTCTTTTTAATTAATTAATTAAGTTCACAGTAGAGCGCATTTTGACATAGTACACACACGGAGCCAGACTTGTCATTGCTCTGGCTGTGCGTGGTGCAGTCCCTCCAGCAGTGTAGCCCTACGCGTCCACAGGGTAACAAGACCTGTCTCTTACCGTCCTTCCCCACACCCCACCCCTCCTTCCCTCTACACAAACCACAGCTCCTTCATTCTTCCCATCCCCCAGCCCCACTGTGGATCAGCATCCGCTTATCAGAGAAAACATGCGGCTTTTGGCTTTGGGGGACTGGCTTATTTCACCTAGATGTCACCTTATTCTAACTGTTCTTTTCTTTTTATTAGGAGTGAAAGCCTGGCTCCCTCTTCGCCAAGGGCCACTGCCTCCTGCAGCCCAAGAACAAACCCTGAGGTCACGTGGTCGCCTTCCCTCTCCTCCTTTTCCCTTCCCCTCGCTGAGCCAAGGGTCCCAAGGGCTCATGCTGACAACCCCCACTGCCCTGAGCCCTTGGCTGTGAGCAGCTCCTCAGTCGGGGACACCCCCAGGGGTGTGGCCCCACCCACGCCCTGCCAGAGGTGCGGGGAAGCGCAGGGCAGGTCTCCTGGGCTCCACCAACTGTTCTCTTAGAAATCAGCAGGGGCATCTCTGAGATGCAGCAGCAGGGGCCTGGGAGAAGGATGGGCTCCGGTGGACGAGCTGTCAGAAGCAGCCTGGGAGGCAGCGCACGGAGCCTGGTAAACCGCAGCGGGCCCTCTGCACTGCCCCTGAACTCCAGACAGCTGGAAAAGGGCTCTGCGTTCGTCTGGGCGCTCCTTTTTTTATTCCCTCTCTAAGCCCTTCAAACGCTTCTCAGAGGGCGGACGTGTCTAGGCTGCCGCAGCCCTGGTCTGTTTATAGGACTGTTTACTCTGCTGTGCGCAGGCAGGAGTACTGTTGCCCTGGCAACGGCTGCCTGATGCAGGGTCTGCTCGGAGCGGCTGGATAAATATGGTCAGAGGTACAGCACTGGAGACCAAGGTATGCATGATACACAGCACAAGGAGGCTTTGCAGGAAAGTGCATTTGAAAAGGAACACCAGGGAGAGCCATTTAGCGACAGCAGCAAGCGCACCGCAGGCCACAGCGGTCCCCTTTTTCTGGTCAAATATGGATGCTTTTATGGATTTGAGAGGAAGGGAAAAAAGAAAAGACCAGCAAAAGCCCTGAACTGCTGATAGAAGAAGAGGCAGACATGACCAAGTGGCAAAGCCATCTTCTCTCCCCTGATCATGACCCGGAGCTACGGGGTGGAAATCCTAAGTGGCAGCTTCAGGCTTGGAGCCTCCATGGAAAGGGAGGGGAGATGGAGATCCTAATGGGAGGTGCTGCTGCTGTGGATTGGTTCTCTGTCGCTCAGCCCCTCTCCTTTGAGACCGGAGAGTTCCTGGGTATATGATGAGCTGTCAGGCTATGAGGGGAGACTGAGGGGTTTAGGACACAGGGCACTTGCATCACCCAAGTCCCCCAAAGGCAAAGCAGCCAGATGACGGTCTCCCAGCAGTGCTGATCCCCGGGTTGATACCCTGCAGCAGCGCAGGCCTCAGGGGACCAGGGCAGGGTCTGTGGGAAAGGGCTGGCCACCCACGCATGCCCACTGAGCATGCAGCAGCCACCCTGTGCACAAAGTGGGTGCTTCTGTCTGCACAGGAATCTCCCCAAACACTAGCTAAATTTTCATATGACTGCATTATTATGATGAACCAGGACACAAACCACTTCTTTTTCAGTCCTAATAAAGCCTGTTAAGAGGGTCAAAATGGGCTCCCAAATACATCATCTCCCCATCTCGCTGTAGGTAAGTTCCCCGCAGCTCCTGAACAGACCGGGGCTGCTGTGTAAGCCTCAGGAAGATCAGGCTGTGGCCTCACCCACAGTCATCCATGGCCAATTTGTTTTTTGCTCCTCCAAAAGGTAGCTCCTTCCCAAGTTTCCAGAAAAGGCAAACTGAAAGAAGCAGCCACATGCAGCCTGAACTGGAACAGGGCTGAACAAATCGGTTATTTTGCAAAGGGAAAATGCTTTCCACCATGTCGGTGGACCTGACTGCAGGTTGGGGGTTTACAGTTGATGAGCCATGTGAGTTCTCATTGCTGACTTTTGAAAGAAGACATACTTGCCAAGAGCCATTGGCTTCCTCGCCTCTCCTTCCCTACCTCACTAAGTTGCTGAGACTGGCTTTGAATTCTCAATCCACTTTGGTTCCTCCCTCTGCTGATTCCCAAGTTTTTCCGAGGAGGATAAGGAAGACATCTGTTTATCTTTCCTCCTGAGGCTTCTCCCTTTCCTCTGGTACTGAGGCTTGAAGCACATGGACCCACCTCAGAGGTGGACCTATGGCCAAGTCAGGACCTAACGATGCTTATTATTATTATTATTATTATTGAATCCAGCGCTTGGATAAGTGTTCTACGACTGAGCTACATCTCCAGAACCTTCTTTCCTTTTCATAGATGTCAGATCTTATGATTTTTTTTTTTTTTTCGGTACTAGGGGCTGAATCCATAAGGGCTCTACCACTGAGCTACACCTACACAGGGTCTAAGATGCCCAGGCTGGCCTCAAACTTAAGATCCTCCTGCCTCAGATTCCTGACTCACTGGAATTACAGGTGCATACCCCTGCACCTGGCATAGAAAAGAATATCTGGAGGAACTGACTTAAAACTCGAAGATACACAGTCCCTATGATGTGAAAATGGCTTATTCTCAAGTGATCCCAACAGAGATCAAGCATTTGAGACATAGAGGGAAAAAAAAAGACATTGTTTGAACCCTTGATCTATCCTTACCTGAAGCTAAACTATTCCTTTTTTTTTTTAATGCTAGGGATTGAACCCACTGAGCCATATCCCCAGCTCTTTTTTGGTATTAATTTAGAGACAGGTTGTCACTGAGTTGCTTTGGGCCTCACTAAGTTGCTGAGGCTGGCTCTGAACTCTTGATCCTCCTGCCTCAGCCTCCCCAGCCACTGGGATTCCAGGTGTGCACCACTATGCCTGACTACTCCTTGGCTTTTCTAGTAACATGAACCAAGAAATTTCCTTTCCCACTTAAGCTAGTGCACGCTGGGCTTCTATTATCAGCAACCTAAGGGATTCTGAATATGACAGACACAGAGGAGGTCCCACCCAGAAGTGAGTGCCAAGCACCGCCTTACCTATATGTTGGGCACAGGTGTCACAATATTCCGCATACAAGGACTCGAAGCAGTGGCAACAGTAGGGCCTCCCCTCCTTCATGATGTAGCGCTGGCCGCCCAGCACCGTCTCGCACTCGAAGCAGCAAAAGTGTTTCATGTGCCAGTGCCGCCCCTCTGCTTCCGTGCATTCATCTGCAAAGATGATCTGGAGATGGGGAAGCCAAATGGTCAGCGTTTGAGACCCGGCCATAAGAGCACACTTGGTTTCTTGTACGAGGGATTGAACCCAGAGGTGCTTAACCACTGAGCCACATCCCTGACCCCTTTTATGTATTTTATTTAGAGACAGGGTCTCACTAAGTTGCTGAGGCTGGCTTTGAACTTATGATCCTCCCACCTCGGCCTCCCAAGCACACTTCTAAGCAGGAAAGTTACAGGGGCCCTAAACTGGAAGGGCAAGGAAGCAGGTCTCACCCATAAATCATTAAACAAAACCAATCTATGTGTGTGTGTTCTGTGTCTGTATCAGTTTCTACATTTGGGTTTGCCTGAAGCACAGTTAAATATGGTGCCTGGCCTGACCGGTGATTAACTTAGCCACATTTAAATAAGAGAGAGAATGTTCTACCCTGAAGAATATAAAGAAGAATGAAAAACAGCTCTTGGGCACACTGGACATACGTATGTTTCATTTAGCTGCTACACAGTATGTTTAGGAATGGAAAATATCATGCAAACACCTGGAATCCTGGTTTGTCCTCTGAAACCTAATACTGACCAAGGCTCACTATCCATTCCTGCACGGTGGTAAAAGGTGGAACTAGGCAGCGAGAGTGCTGCTTTCAGAGGAGAGGCATGTTGTCCAGTTTGTCACAGTCCTCACTACTCCCTAGTGCCTTAAGATGGGGCAGTAGCTTCATTTACAACACCTACCCAGCCCGCTAAAGCAGTTGTGTTTTGTGTACTGATGGACAACTACGCTACATTTCAAAGCACTCTTATGAAAACTTAACACCAAGCTACAGTCAACAAGCCAGCATGATACCGACCTTAGGATGGACGTGGGACTAAATAGAAGAGAGTCCAGGAATAATCAGTCAATGGCCCACAGATTGTCAAAAAGGGTGCCAAGAGCATTCCACGGGGAAAGAATGGTCTCTTCCATAAATGGGGCTGGGACCACTAGGAAAGAATCGATTCAAATCCTTACCTCAAACCACACGTGCAAGGGATCAAAGACCTAACCCTAAGAGCAAAAACTGACAAGGGATCAAAGACCTAACCATAAGAGCAAGAACTGATAAAACACGTAGAAGAAAACACAGGTGTAAATGTTTTTGCCCTTGGGCAAGGCAATGATTTTTTAGATATGACACTAAACATATAAATAAAAAAAGAAAAAAGCAGATAAAGTGGACCCCATCAAAATGCAAAACTTTTATGCTCCAAAGGACATCATCAAGAAAAGGAAAAATACAACAAATAATAATAAATGCTAGAAAGGATGTGGAAAAAGGAACACTTTTACACTATTGGTGGGACTGTAAATTGGTATGATCGAGGCATGGAACCACCATACGACCCAGCTATACCACTTCTAAGTATTTATCTTGAAGAATTAAAGTCATCTTACTACAATGACACATGCATACCCGTGTTTACAGCAGCACCATTCACAATAGCCAAACTATGGACCTAGGCTAGGTGTCTACCAATGGAAGAATGGATAAAGAAAATGTGGTGTATATACACAGTGGAATATTACTCAGCCTTAAAGAAGAATGAAATTAGGGCAATTTGCAGGAAAATGGGTGGAACTAGAGATCATCATGTTAAGCAAAATAAGTCAAACTCAGAAGGCTAAGGGCTGTATGTTTTCTCTCATATGTGGGAGCTAAAGCGGAAAAAGGAAATGAAAGGTGAGGATGGATCTCCTAAAAATCAAAGGAAAGAGACCCAGGGGTGAGAGGCAGGGGAGGAGGGGGGATATGCTGGGGAGTAATACTAACCAAAATATATTATTATATTGTGTGCATGTACAAATATATAATCATAAATCCCATCAGTATGTACAACATAATGTACCAATAAAAAATGTAGGAAAAAAGAAAATGAAAATAACACCATAAAATTGGAGAACATATTTCAAAATTACATATTGCATAAAGGACTAGTACCCATATTATTAGAACTCAGTAAAGAAAAATAACATATTGGAAAAAAATGGCAAAGGATTTACACAGACATTTCTCCAAAAGAGAATATACAAATAGATGATAAGCATTACTAGTAACTCAACATTACTAGTAGTTGTGAAAACATGAATCAAAACCTCCATGGGATATCACTTCACAGATACTGGAGGACTATACCAAAAGACATGGATGAGACAAAAGCAGACATTAATGAGAATATGAAGAGACAGAATCCTCATTCATTGAGAGCAGGAATGCAAAATGGTTTTTGAAAATAGCTTTGCATTTTCTCAAAAAGTCAAACTTAGGATTACCATATGACCCAGCAATGCCACTCCTAGATAGATACACATGCAAGAGGGTAAAATATACCTAGAATCTATTCACAAGCAACTTCGTTCATAATAGCTAAAAACAGAAACAATTTCAATGTTCATCAATTGCTTAAAGGTTAAGCAAAATACATATAACTCAGCCATGAAAAGGAATGAAATACTCGTATACACTCTGACATGGATTAACTTTGAAAACATCCTGCTAAGTGAAAGAATCCAGATGCTTTTATTTCATTAATAAGAAATGTCTAGAATATATAAATCCGGAGAGACAGAGAATTTAAGCAGTGGCTGTCAGGGCCTGGAAAGAGAAGAATGATTGCTAATAGAGACAGTCTTTTTGGTTGATGAAAATGATCTGGCATAAAACAGGAGTGATGATCTCACAACTCTTTGAATACACTAAAAACCACTGAGTTGTCTATTTTCAAAGGGGAACTTGAGCTATGCACATTATATCTCAATAAACACAAATTTCAAAGTACAATTCCTTCCATCATTGCATTCTCTTTGGCATTAGTGAACCCAAAGTTGCCTTAAGGGCATGGATTTCCAGATGTGGAAACTGAGGCAGGATGGTAAAGAGATGACATAGAATCGCAGAGCTGGATCTGAGTTCAGTTCCCCAGTGTATGCTCACAGAGTCTCTCTGGTGCATTGCTATTGGCATTAGAACCCAAATTATTATAATTATTTTTTGGTACCGTGGTGATTGAACCCAGGGGTGCTAAACCACTGAGCCACATCTCCAGCCCTATTTATTTTATTTTTTTTTTAATTTTGAGACAGGGTCTCGCTAAGTTGCTTAGGCCCTCACTAAGTTGCTGGGGCTGGCCTTCAACTTGTGGTCCTCCTGCCTCAGCCTCCTGAATTGCTGGGATTACAGGTGCCCTCCTGACATTGAGAATCCCTTTTAGGCCATTTTATAAGAGAAACACCCATGTGATTGTGGGTTCCAGCTGGAAAAGGGCAGTGTTCTCTCCCAGATTGCTTGCTTATAAGGTCAGGTGGACCCCAAAACACCTCTATGCAGAAGGAAGCCTGGGTCTAAGGCCTTACCCCACAGGATTCTCATAAAAGTGGTCAGGTTTGGACCGTTCCTCTCTCTGCCCCCAGTCTTTCATTCTGAATCAGGTCTTCTCTCCTGCAGCCCACACATCAGACGTGAGCTAACTTCTGGCTCAGGGGAGGGCTGGATGCCAGGTAGGGGCCTTACGTTCTATTCTGACTTCTTACCTGTGTAACACATTTGGACACCGCCTAGAGTTAGGTGCCCTGGCAGAATAGCCATCTGCCCCCTGAATTTTCACTGAGAACTTGTTTAAACAATGGGTAAATCAAATAGCACTACCCAGTCTCTTCTTTTCTCTAACCAGCCTGTCCCATCAAATCTTGGGCAAGTGGCACCTCATATCATTCCCTAGGATTTAGGCTGAAATCTAAAGCTTCACAATGCTTTTTTTTTTAAAGTTCTGAGCTGATCTAGTGCCAACCGTATCCCCTTGAGAATTTCCCTGGCCACACTCAGTAAATTGGGCCATAAACCCAGCCATGTAGCGACCTCATTTTTGCAGGGATTGGGGGTGTGGTTCCTGGAGATTGAACCCTGAGTCTGTACCACTGAGTTATATCCCCAGACCTTTTTCTTTCTTTCTTAAACTTTGAGACAGGATGTCACCAAGCTGCCCAGGCTGGCCTGGAACTTGCCACCCTCCTGCCTCTACTTCCTGAATCACTGGGATTACAGTGGGCTGTCACCACACCCAGCGAAGGTTCTTGAAAGGGTTAAGGTTTGCCTATAGTTCTCTGCTGTACAGGAAGCTACAGAAGGAGGAGGCTGTGGCTGTGACGCAGCCCAGGGGGTGACAGGGGACAGGTGCGGGCTCTGACCTCATCGCAGGCTGCGCAGCGGGGCTTCAAGCACTCGGCATGGTGCCGGCCGCAGTAGATCTTCCCGTCTTGGTAGAAGTAGATCAGATCCACCAGGAGCTCGTTGCAGACGGTGCAGATGAAGCACGGCGGGTGCCAGCAAACCCCGTGGCCGGCGCGCGAGGCGAACACGGCGATGTCCCCGCCATTAATCTGGCCTCCGCACTGTGAGCCAAAGAGACACATCAGCACCCAGACACCAGCCCCATCTCCTAGTGCTGTGCACAAATGACAAAAGGCCACCACCACCAGCTGGTGACCAGCCCCACTGTGTTCCTTCCTTTACGTTCCTTTACGTTCCTTGGCGGGGCAGGTCTTGCGGGTCCTTCTCCTGCCCTTGCCTAGGGTCTCCATGAGATGACAATAAAGAGACCTGGAGAAGGAGGTCTCTTTATTGTCTTTAGGAAGGGGGGACGGGAAGAAAAAAACCTCAGCATAACACCAGGCAAGGGGCCGTGCATATCTTCTAGAAATTCCAAGCTGCACTCAGAGGGTCACCTGCTCAACACCAGCAGGAGCAGGCTGGGGAGGAAGGAGGGCAGGCGAGGGGCGTGGCCGAGGGGCGTGTCCGGGGCGTGGCCGAGGGCTGGGGCCTGCACCATCGGATGGAACTGGGAGTGGGCGGGCCTACCAGGGCCTACCGCTTTAACTACCTTTTCCAGGTATCATTCAAGTTTGCTTCTACTCTCTTCTGACATCCTTTTACATAGTCTTGATCGAAATGTACCACTTCCCCCCTCCCAGTACTGGGGTGATCTACCACTGAGCTACCTCCCCACCCCTTTTAATTTTGAGACAGAGTCTCCCTAAGTCACTGAGGCTGGCCTCAAACTGTGATCCTCTTGCCTCTGCCTCTGAAGTCGCTGGGATTACAGGTGTGCATCACCAGACTCAGTGGCCAAGTCCTACCCCTTTTTTTCTTTTTTAAATTCAGATCCCACCCTTTAAAGGGCACTGGTACTGGGAAGATCCTGGGAGAGGGGCTGGATCATGGTCCAGGCCATCTCCATTAGTAAATGCACACATTTCAAATATGAATCCCTCATGTCAGTCCTCTGCCAGGTACTTCCAGGGGCTCACATGACCCTCCACGAACTCTCACTTTATTTGCTAACTGTCTTCCTTCACCCGCTCTACCCCAGCCACAAGCTGTTGTTCCTGGTGCCCCAACCCCTGCATGACTCCCTCCCTCTTGCAAGTCTTTGCCGAGATGCCCCCTTCTAAGTGGAGTCTTCTCTCCCATCTAAGCCTACAGCTTCTCTAGCCTCCCACTCCTTCCCGGTCCCCTTCTCTGACATATTTTTTGTTGTTCTTGGTTGAATGTATTGTCTTCTTTCTCCAGAGAGCGCTTCCTTACAAAGGCAACATTAGGTTTTCATGTCTTATATACTACTGCATTCTCGAGTCTAGAAAAGTGCCAGGTGCACAGTAGGTACTCAACAAAAACAACTGTAAAATGAATGAATGGGCAGATGAAAAAATGAATGAATGAGTGGGTGAATGGATGGATGGATGAATGAATGAATAAACAGATGAATGAATGAATGAATAAACAGATGAATGAACAAATGAATGAATGGACAAATGCATGAAGGAGGGACAAATGAATGAATGAACAGTTGAATGAATGAACGAACAATTCCTCTTCCGACCCAGGAGTCCACACTCACCTGCTCACAAATGGCCCCTGTCATGGTGACAGGGAAGGGCCTGACATTCCCTCTGCCCAGGTTTTCACGTTTCCTCTGGTTGCTGAACAACTTAAGCTCCCTCTTCTCCTCCTCATCCAGGGAGTTGCAGTATCGAACCTGAGCACACACACAGAAGGCAGACGCCCCGTGAGAGTCCTGAAGCCCAGGCCCCAGAGTTTCCTGCTGCTGCTTGGTTTTCCAGTCCCTGCCTGGTCGACAGCAGTCTCGGGCTTGGAGCGACTTAAGATGAGCTGCACCTAAGATCACCGACAACCCGAGGGGCTAACGGAGGGCTCTGAACTCCGGAGCCCAGGCCCCAGGCAGCCCATGGATTCTGCAAGTGCTTCTTTCTCCCTGTCTTCCCTCACTCTGTGGACCACCCTCAGGCCCAAGTCACATGGACAGGCGGAGCTGGCAAAGCTCTGGGATGTGTCTTTCCTCCCAATTGTAGGTACCTGATACTTTCTCCTGCAGCTACCTAGGTAAAGGGTCCTTGGCACCAAGAATGGTCCCAGGCCACTGAGCCAGGGCCACTGTCAATGTGCACATGGCTTCTGTCCCCATCTCACTTGGGAGAGTGGGAACGTGGAGGCTCGAGCCTGTGAAGCTGCAGCACAGGTGTGCTCAGGGTTGCAGGATGGGAAGGCTGGTTTGTCTGGGAGCAGGAGGAAAAGGGCCGCCTGCTGGGCTTCGGCTAAGTGTGACAATGTGCAACAGAGATTGTTCTTCTTGTTGAACACAGAATTAAGGGAAGGACACTCAAATTCAGCATTTGCCATTTTCTCCCTTATTTCTGCAGATCTGGTCATTGCAACATATTTCTGAACTATTATCTATTAATGCTGGTTTTAAAAGTGAGTCGTTTAGCTGGGTGCGGTGGCACACGCCTGTAATTTCAGCAGCTCTGGAGGCTGAGGCAGGAGGATCATGAGTTGGAGGCCAGCCTCAGCAATTTAGTGAGGCCCTAAGCAACTCAGTGAGACCCTGTCTCTAAGTAAAATACAAAATAGGGCTGGGGATGGGGCTCAGTGGTCGAGTGCCTGCCTTGCACATGTGAGGCAACTGACTGGGTTCAATCCTCAGCACCACATAAAAACAAATAAATAAAGATATTGTGTCTATCTACAACTAGAAAAAATATTAAAATAAAATATACAAAAGGGTTGGGGATGGGGCTCAGTGGTTAAGTGCCCCTGGGTTCAATCCCTGGTACCAAAAAAGGAAAAGGAAAAAAAAAATCCCCCAAACCAAAAAACGTCCTCATGGAATGTTTCAGAAAGAGAACTGCAGTGATCTGAGCTGCCCGGGACAGACGGCTCCACTACTGACATGTTATGAGCACATTTTTAAAGGCAGACACGCCCCTCCTGCTTGTGAAAACCCGCATTTTCACTTCAAAATTAGTTTAATTGGACAACAGGTTACAACATTTGCTCTCAGATTTAAAGGAGAAAGCATGATTTGTGTTTGTTTCATGAAGTGTGAAGGAAGCAGCAGAAAGAGAATTGCAGCTCTCTTTCTAGAAAGGTTACGACAGATTTAAGCTTTGGTTCTGCTGACCCAAATTCATTTATTTGTTTTTTTTGTGGTCCTGGGGATTGGAACCCAGGGTCTTGAGCAGCCAGTCAGGCTCTACCACAGAGATGCACCCCGGCCTAGGCCCTGACATTTTTTAACATTTTGGGGGGGAGGGAGGTAACTGGGGTTGAACCCAGGGGCACTCGACTACTGACCCACATCCCCAGCCCTATTTTGTATTTTATTTAGAGACAGGGCCTCACTGAGTTGCTTAGGGTCTCGCTTTTGCTGAGGCTGGCTTTGAACTCTCGATCCTCCTGCCTCAGCCTCCCGAGCCACTGAGATTCCAGGTGTGCGCCTCTGGTACATTTGTTCTTGAGGTTCTCAAATGGTCCCCTTTTATTCCAATGTGGGAAGACAAAACTAAAAAGCACTCATTCACTTCCTGTTGGGGTGGGGGGAGTCGGAAGAAATCGGCTGTCCATTTTTGTAAAGGGGTTGTTTTTTCCTTTCTATCTAAAACCATGCTTTGTTTTAAATGCCAAGTTAAATCGAAGGATTTCACAGGAGTCCTATTTTTCAAAAGCAGATACCTAAAAATTAATTTCTAGCTGGCAAACCTAATCCCTTCCAGCAAGATCTTTTGCCACAAAGTCCACAAAGTCCCTCTATGATCAATGTGATCTCAAGGATGAGGAGGATGTGGCTTAGCGCACGGCGTTCCTGCATTCAGAAAAAAAGTGCAGTTGGTGAGCCACACTTTCAAAAGGGCAGAGGATGACCCTAAGAATCCGGACTTCATTGTGACAAAAGCCCCTGAGGTTGAGACCCGTGGAACGTGGAGGACGTGCTCACCCATTCAACAGGAAATGGGGCTGGACAAGTCCCAGAGACTCGCCAAGTCTCATCAGGGCTTCAGAGGACCCAGGGACTCAGTCATCGCTGCAACCCACGCAGGCACTCAGAGGACCCAGACCTGAGCTTTCTTACTTTATTGCTCCCTGGTTCCTTCCCCCAGCGAGCAGTGCCTGCCACGGAGGCTAACCCAGCCCATGATGACACTCTGTTTTTGTTTTGGAGGGGGTGACACTTTTTGGAAAGTACTGGTCACTGTCCTTTGCCCCTCCTTAAAGAAGCAAAAACCTCAAGCAAATTGCCAGAGTTTTCTTCAGCCACCGGCTGATCACAGACAATTCACAGAGGTCCTCCGGAGCCTGGACCCTCTTACCTCATTGTCATGTGGCGGGAGCTGGTGCAGCAGCTGCTTGATTCGCAGTTTCTCTCCGGGGCTGTTGACATAGGGGACTTTCTCTTCTGGCAGGCAGCTGTAATATTGGTGCACCTGAAGGAGAAAAAAGAACACGTGTCCTCACTCACGTCCACTGCCCACTGCCCCGTAAGGGGACCAGGATTCCCCGCCCCCCACGTAGGGCGCAACCCAACTCGATGGCCCCCACCCAGCGGGACACAGCCCACAGCCTGCACTTCTTACTGCAAGGGGAAAAACACATCCTTAAAGAGAGAGCCAAGCAAATCGCCCTTCACTTGGGGCTTCCCCTCTCTGCAAGGGAAAAATAAAGCCAAGGCGCTTGGATAGCAAAGGAGAGATCAGTGATCACGCTGGGGAGGCCGCAGGGTAGGGCTTTCTCGCTGGAGTCCCCCGTGTCCCACTGGCTTTACCATTTTCTGAGCGTCTCTGGCGTGTGGGGTGCCTCCCTAGCCAAGGGATATGCCTGCGCCTGCCTGGGTGCTGCAGTCCAAGCCTGTCTCTGGCACGGGGTGAACTCCTGGGTACCTCAGCCTCCACCTATGTGAAAAGCCTTCCAAGTCTGGAGCCACTTGTGAGGCGGGCTGTAGCTGCCAGCCATCAGAAAGAGGCTCACCAAACTTGGGGCGCACAGCGCGTAACTTTGCATCGCCAGGAGTGTGAAGATTTTTGCATATCTTACAGTGCTCCTGTTTATGACCCGTAGGGTCTATTCCTGCACTTTCTGAAGCTCCTTCAATCTGATGTATGCGGAAAGCACCAAGAACCTCATTTTGCCGAGAAAAGAAAACAGAAATTGGGAATCAGGCGTGGTGGCGCAAGCCTATAATCCCAGCGGCTTGGGAGGCTGAGGCAGGAGGACTGGGAGTTCAAAGCCAGCCTCAGCAAAAGCAAGGCCCTAAGCAACTCATGATACCCTGTCTCTAAATAAAATATATAAATGGGTTGGGGATGTGGCTCAGTGGTCGAGTGCTCCTGAATCCAATCCCCGGAACAACAACAACAACAAAAAATAGAAGTTGGTATGTTGGTATAATCTGTAATTCCAGTGACTCAGGAGGCTGAGGCAGGAGGATGGCCTGTTCAAAGCCAGCCTCAGCACCTTAGTGATACTCTAAGCAACTTACAAAACCCTGCCTTTAAATAAAATATAAAAAGGGCTGGTGTATGGCTTGGTGGTTAAGTGCCCTGGTTCAATCCTTGGTACGGGGGGAAAAAAGACATTCTACCATCCAGCCATGTGTATAACAAGGGAGAGAAAAGACAAGATATGCTGTCATAGAGGAGGAGCAGAAAAAAATCCTACAGGTTCACATCACGTCATGGAAAATGCTTCCCAGGCTCTCTGAGCATCATGAGCAGCCCTCACTGAACAAGCTCATTCAAGAAAACGAGAGGACAGAGCCCAAGGCTCCAACTCCCTCCTGGGGTCCCCTCCACACACTGGTCTAATCCCTTGTGTCTGGGGAGCCTTGGATCTGAACACATGGGTTGGGCTTGCTGGGGTGAAGAGCAGCGAAGTCTCCTCCACCTTGATCTCTAGAAGCCAAGCCATGAGCTTTAGCAGGGGAGAGGCTTGCACTGGTGAGTTAGAAACATGCGGAAAGCCGTCTTTAGTTCCTTAACCAGTGATCAGAACCATCCTCCATCAGGTGCCCATCCGTGTCCAAATCCAACCCCCAAAGCAACCATAGGCAGAGCTCTGACCCAGCCCAGCTGGCTTCTGGGAGGCAGTGGACCTCTGCAGGATGATTCCCACCTGCATCAGCCTCCGGCAGCAGTCCCACGGGCTCCTTCAAGGTGCAGACCCAGAAGGACTCCCCGAGATGGCGATGCTGTGCGGGAACTGGGGGCTGTGGAGAGGAGGGTTGGGCAGCTCCCATGGTCATGCACCCAGCAATAGAGAGGCACCTGGCAGGGAGACTGGCAGGTTCTGGGTTTTGAAGGAGCCAGCAGCTCTGAGAAGGAACAGTCCCATCCTAAATGAGTGTGGTGGCCGTGACTGGCTACTTGCTCATGGGAGACTGGCACACGATTAGGGACTTCTTCAGGAGAGTCCTGTAGCACGTGGCTCATGGACAAGGGCCAGGTTTAAGGAGACACGCCTAGGGGTGTATCTTGCATGAAATGTATTGCCAGGTGCATGGCCACCAGAGCCTGCCCAACCTCCTCTCCAGGGCCCCCAGGTACTGCACAACATCACCATCCCGGGGAGCCCCTCCTGATCCAGCACCTGGAAGGATCCCTCTGGCCTACTGTGTGAGGCTGACGCAGGCGGGAATCTTCTCCGCATCTTGTACCACAAGGCAGTAGACCTGGACCTCCAGCCACCGACTATCATTTCCCATCTCTAGGTTCCCAAGCAAGTCACATAACTGCTCACAACAGGCACCCCAAATATCATGACGGTTAAATAAGAGTGGAGGTGAAGCATGTGGCCCTCAAGTTCAACAGATAGCACGAACACAAAACCAAATTTAGAGTATGGCCTTGCTGCGGGACTGCAAATTGGTGCAACCACTCTGGAAAGCAGTGTGGAGATTCCTCAAAACACATGGAGTGGAACCACCATTTGACCCAGACATCCCACTCCTTGGCATATATCTAAAGGACTTAAAATCAGCATCAGTAATATAGCTACATCAATGGTTACAGCAGCTTAATTCACAATAGCTAAGCTATGGGACCAACCTAGGTGCCCTTCAACAAATGAATGGATAAAGAAAATGTGGTATATATACACTATGGAATATTACTCAGCCTTAAAGAAGATTGAAATGATGGCATTTGCTGGTAAATGGATGGAACTGGAGACTATCATGCTAAATGAAATAAGCCAGTCCCAAAAAACCAGAGGCCAAATGTTCTTTCTGATATGCAAATTCTAAGACACAATCTGGGTAGGGGAGGTAATAAGAGAAGTCTACTGGGTTAGACAAAGGGGAATGAAGGGAAGGGAGGGGGATGGGAATAGGAAAGACAGTGGAGTGAATGGGACAGAACTTTCCACACGTTCATATATGCATGAACACACGACCAGGGAAACTCCACATCAAGTCCAACCACAAGAATGGGAAGTTAGACGCCATGTATGTATAATATATTGAAATACATTCTACTGCCCTGTATAACTAAAAAGAACAAATAAAAATTCTTTGAAAAATTAGAATATGGAATGGAACGATCCAGATACTTCCTGGCTTTTCTTCCGTATTCAGATACGACGCCACACTGGTGGCGCAGAGGGTGATACCGAGCCCTGGAGCCACCTACTTTAGCCTAAGCAAGAAACACAGGTTGTAAGGAATGTCATGACAGAAAACTAGCCTGATGTCCCAGGGGGAAAGTCACATGGTGATAAAGGCGTGGTGCTCTCCCAAGAGACCCGGCAGCCAGTAGGGCGACAGGAGGAATCAGAAGCTGTCGCTGGAGGGTGCCTGGGGCTGGATTTCCGCCTTTGGGATCCCAGCGTCCTCTCCTCCTCCCTGCACAGATCTGTGGTGGCTTTCCCAAAGCGTCTCTTCGCCCTCAGCAGCTGAGTCAGCAGGGCTTCAGCTCAGGAATCTGTCCCAGACCTAGGAGCTTCTCCCAGTTCCCCAGAGACAGCCCTGACGACCTTGCTCTGGGTTGACGTCGGGAGGTGGGATCAGAGAAGTTCCAGGTGGTGAAGACGGAGGTGGGACCCCAACTTGGTGTGACCAGCTGAGGTGGAGCCGTGTGCTGCAGATCTCTGGGGTGGCAAGGTCCCTCCTGAGGACTGCGTTCTGAAGTCACCAAAGGCTTGGCGTGACTCTGTAGAGCCTAGACACGTCCTTTATAACTCCAGCCTTCAGTCCACCGGTGACATTTCTTCTTTCTACCAGTACTCCAACAATGTGTGTGGAGTGCGTAAAGATATGTTTTCCCAAGACAATCAACAATTCGATGGATGACTTGAAGGCCCATTACTGATCAGGGTGCCCCATTATGGAAACATTTATAAGTCTATGTTAAATAGCAGCCTCCCAAAGCGTCCCCTACCACAGGGCAGGTGATCTGGCAGGCTCTGCCGAAAAGGAGTGAGTCCCTTGTGACCTTCAATCCTCTTCAAAGCCTGTTCAGGTTCACAGGGATCCTGCTCATGTTGACTTCTATCTCCTCCTTTTTTTGGTACTGGGGATTGAACCCAGGAGTGCTTCACCACTGAGCCCCATCCCCAGCCCTTTTTTATATTTTATTTAGAGACAGGGTCTCACTGAGTTGCTTAGGGCCTCACTAAGTTGCTGAGGCTGGCTTTGGACTTGCGATCCTCCTGCCTCAGCCTCCCGTTGGGATTGAACCCAGGGGTGCTTAACCACTGAGCCACATCCTCAGCCCTTTTTTTTTTTTTTTTTAAGAGACAGGCTCTTGCTAAATTGCTTAGGGCCTCGATAAATTGCTGAGGCTGGCCTCGAACTTAATCCCTACTGCTGCTCAGGATAAAATCAGGACCTGTCTCGAAGAGAGGAGGTGACCTCTCTGAATGTCCTCTCTGTGTCCTCTCCGAATGTCTGAGTTTTGGGGCTACCTCTTTTCTTGGTGGCCTCTTTAGGAGTACCCCACCCGGCTTTTGCGTTTTGTATATGGCTTCACATACACCTTAACTAGCTCGTCTGTCCCCTGGCAAAGATACAGAGAGATTAGAACATCTGCATGCTACTGGTGGGAATATAAAATGGCACAGCCACTGTGGAACCGTCTGGAAGGTCCTCAAAAAGCTTATTACTTAGTGCGCTTATTACTAAGTGCCGTGTCACAACGTCATGCCAACCCTGCTTGAGTACGAAAGCAACAGCGGACGTCCTGGGACTCATCCAAAGTTTCACTGTCCAACATGATTCACAAAGACACACGCTACAATCCAAGGAGGGAATTCTTTCTCCAAGGGACGATGAACTATTGCTGATCCCAGGACATTCATGGAAACTCTTTTTAAATGACACCCGCAGTTACAGTGACCTTTGTTTGCAGGTAGCTCATTGAAGGAGGCTTCGTGTCTACCCATTAAAGGAAAGGAAGGCTGTGAGTCCACAAGAAAGTGGGCCACTTATACACGAGGAACTAGGGATTCCTGACTATGGCGGTAACTTTGGCCCCAGTAACTGGCCCTGCCCCACTAAACTTCAAAGAATCATGGATAAAATCTCAGGGGATCAGGAGGCTGAGGCAGGAGCATTGCAAGGTAGAGGCCAGACTCAGCAACTTAGCAAAGCCCTAGGCAACTCAGCAAGACCCTGTTTCAAAATAAAATAAAAAGGGCCGGGGATGTGACTCAGTGGTTAAGTGCCCCTGAGTTCAATCCCCAGTACCAAATAATAATAATAAAAAATAAAAATAATAATAATAAATAAAATTTAAAAATTAAAAAGAAAAAGAATATGGATACGGTGGCAAAAAAATTTGTCTGTCCTATTCTGAAAGATCAGAAGATCAAGGAAGAGTTCAAGGGTACAGACTGTCAGGAAACCCTAAACGCCCTATTTTATGCCATTTTAGAGAGAATCAGACAGGAAAATTCTGGTTAGAATGAGCTGCATTATGCTGAAATAACACATTCCATCAAGGTATTTCTGGCTTCACAGGACATTTTACTTTAATTAAAATGCTTTTATTGTGGTAAATAGATTTTAGTAACATATTATTAATGTTTATATTATTAAAATGTCATTTAACATAATACATAAATATATATTTTATATTCATGTCTATTTCACATGTTTATATGTAAATTTATATTTTAGAATACATGTATAATATGTATATATGTAATATGTGTATATGCAAATATATGTACATTACAAATGTATATATTCATATAAAATATATGTATAAATAGTACTTATAAACATATTAGTTAAATAACATTATTAAAATTTCCTATTTTAATTATGTTTAAGTCAATTCAGAATCCAGTGGTTACTAGTAGATTCTAGTAACCTGGAATCTACTGCCTGTCTCCCTCAACTTGCGGGGCTTAGCTATTTCATGTAAGTGAGATCACAGGTGTATCTGTTGGGTTTGGCTTTTTCCCCTAAGCATGATGCTTTCTAGGTGAGCTTGTGTGGTGCTATGTCTCACAACTTCCCTTTCCTGGCTGACTCAATATTCCATTGTTCCTGTATTTATGTATTTACAAACTCGCACCTTGATTCATTCATTTGCTGATGAAACCTGGGTCGCTTTTACCTTCTGACCATTGTGAATAGTGCTTCAGGGAACTTGGTGTAGACAACTGCTAAATCTCCGCTTCCAGTTTATTTATCTATTTGTTTGCTATGTACCTAGGAGTGGAATTGCTGCATCATACGGTGATTCTGTTAAGCTTTTTGAGGACCTTCCAGACTGTCCCACAGTTGCTGTGCCATTTTATATTCCCACCAGTAGCATGCAGAAGTTCTAATCTCTCTGTATCTTTGCCATTTTAAAAAAAAATTCACAGTCCTTTGGTTGGGTGTGTTGAGATATCTCATTGGGGTTTTATTTGCACACTCCTGATAGCTAGTCCTGAGTCTCTTTTCATGTGCTTTTTTTTAAATATTTATTTTTTAGTTGTAGTTGGTCTCAACATCTTTGTTTTATTTATTTATTTTTATGTGGTGCTGAGGATTGAACCCAGGGCCTTTCACATGCTGGGCGAGTGCTCTGCTGCTAAGCCACAACCCCAGCCCCTCATGTGCTTACTGACAACGTATAAATCTTCTTTGAGAGGTGTTTGTCTAAGTCCTCTACTCACTTTTTAACTGAGTTGTCTTTCAGTTGTTGAGTTGTAGGTGTTCTTCTGACACTTCACAGAAGAAGAAATACAGTCAACAAATACATAAAAAACTGTCCAACATCTCTAGCAATTAGAGAGACGCAAATTAAACTACACTGAGATTCCATCTCACTCCAGTCAGAATGGCAATTATCAAGAACACAAGTAACAATAAGTGTTGTCGAGGATGTGGAGGAAAGGCACACTCATACATTGCTAGTGGGACTGCAAATTGGTGCAGCCACTGTGGAAAGCAGTATGGAGATTCCTCAAAAAATTTGGAATGGAACCACCATTGGACCCAGCTACCCACTCCTTGGTTTGTACCCAAAGGACTGAAAATCAGCATACTACACTGACTCAGCCACATCAAGGTTTATAGCAGCTCAACTCACAATGGAGCCAACCTAGGTGTCCTTCAACAGATGAATGGATAAAGAAAATGTGGTCTATATACACAACGGAATATTGCTCAGCCATAAAGAAGAATGTAATGATGGCATTTGCCAGTAAATGGATGGAACTGGAGACTATCATGCCAAGTGAAGTAAGCCAATCCCCCAAACCAAAGGCTAAATGTTCTCTCTGATGTGCAGACACTAACTCAAAATAAGGGGAAGGGAGGGAAGAATAGAAGTTCATTGGATTAGACAAAGGGGAATAGGGGGGAATGGAGGGGGATGGGAACAGGAAAGATGGTGGGATGAACCCGACATAACTTTCCTCTGTCCATATATGAACACACGACCAGTGAAACTCCACATCATGTACAACCACAAGACTGGGAAGCTAGACTCGATTTGTATATAATATGTAAAAACATACTCTACTGTCATATCTATCTAAAAAGAGTCATAGGGGTTCTTTATATACGCTGGCTATTAAACCACTACCTGCTCCCCAGTTTTCTCACTCATAGTTGGACTCTCAGATGGGCAGGCAGAGGCCCAGGTGATGGGTGCGCCATATTGACGTGTCTCCACCATGCTGGGGACAGAGCAGAGCAAGACTGGGACGGACCCTGACAGCTCTCTGCTTCTACCTGGATGTGACACATGTGAATTCTGTTAGCATGTCACTAGTTCAGGCAAGTCACGTGGCCACGCCTACTTTATGGGTGTAAAAAGGTGCAGCCCTCCCCTGTTTGTGGAATTAGAGGGAGCCCATCATTTTTAAAGAGTCCTGACCCCTGCCACAGTGGGGGAAGGATGGAGTGCTGGGTGAGCAAGACATGACCTTGTGCAAAGGTCGGCACACTTGACTTTCCTTATCTGTGCAATCTGAGTTCTGTAAAGTCATAGCAAATACTGAATTAGTGACTCCTGAGCTGCTGCTCCTAGTTCATAACCATGTTTCATATGCATGTCTCTTAAGAATAATTTATTTAATATATATTATTGAAGCCGATCAGGCACCCTCCCCCAAAAGACCCTTGCCATAATTAAGCTTCTCAACAGAAAGATTTTTACAAAGAGTGTCAACAAGATTTCACAGGAATTCTGCAGAAAGTTCAGTGTGGTTTGAAGCTTTCTCTGTTTTGTAAATGCCAGGTTTGCAGAAAAAAATGTGTGACACCTCTGTTGAGCTGGGGACAAAGAGTGACTATGAGGTACCCACCCACTGACATGTAACCACCCCACTGAGAATAAAGTTTTGAGAATTCCCAGACTTGGGGTCCAGACATTTTTAGGCATCAGCCCCTCTGGACCACTGCAGCTCAAATAAACCTGCTTCCTGAAAATTCCTCAGGTGCCCAACCTCACCTGTCCTCCATCATTACTGATTTACTAACACCGAACTCGTGAGCAGCAGCACTATAATTCATGCCCCACAGAAGGTCATCTAACACACACGCCCATGGTGTCCATGAGGTACACCTCAGCCTTCTCACCCTTGGGAAATGGCACTTCGTTATGATGGGGACACTCCAAACAGTGGACTCAGCAACCAAAAGCACAAAATGCAAAACTCAGGACACCAAACAGACCATTTGGTGTGAGACGGAATTAAGAAGCCAGAACACTGCTTTGTGGGACCTCAGCTGGTGAAACACACATTGGGCAACTCAAAATTGTTTTTGCCCCTTTGTGACCATGAAGATGCTGTCGTCATCGATTTGGGGGTTACAAACCAACATTGGTGTGCAGGTGGATTTGTCAATACAGAGTCCTGGATGATGAGGATCAGATAAATGATAAGCTATCTGACCTGCTCAGGGATGAAGAGCGGAGCCTGGATTTAAATCCGGGGCTCCTGTCAAAGCTCGATCTCTGTCCCCTTCACCTCACTGTCTCTGTAGATAGTCAGGCTCACACTCGGCCCTATGTATTCATGAATCAGTGGATAGCGGAGTCACAGTTTGTCACAGTCCTCTCAACTCTGTTCTGAGCCCTGCTGTTAATTCAGAAACCAGACAAGGGGTGACGGGGGAATGAAGAAAGGACAAACAGACACGAACAGAGAGTAAAAGGTGGGCCAGGTGTTTCCGCCAACTGATGGGGGAAGACAGACCCACAGCTAGCTCAGCAAGTTTATCACATAGGTTTCATCAAAAGGTCATTGGTGGGAAAGTGTCAGCCAAGCAGGCCACCTGAAGGATGCAGAACTGGCAAGACATCAGGGTCATCCTGTTTTGCTCAAATTCTCTATCCCTGGGAGTTGGTGTCTGAACCCAAGGTCTCAACTGATAACTATGGCCTTTGCTCAGAGTCTTCTCCCACAGGCGTCGCCATAGCAATCAGGCCGTCTTGATCCGCACTTCTGTACAGGCAGCTCCCTGTGCCAAGGCAGCAATCAGAGAGTCAGAGGTCAGATTTATACCACTGCTCTCCACGACAGTGTGTTCTTTAAACTTGAAATTCCTGCTAAAACCTAAAGCAGGCTACAGTAACGTGGAGTCTTCATCCCTAGAAGAAACCATGTAGCCTTCTAGGAGATTGATTCAATTCTTTTTTTTTTTTTCTTTTGGTACTGGGGATTGAACCCAGGGGTGCTTAACCATTTGAGCCACATCCCCAGCCCTTTTCATTTTTTATTTTGAGATAAGGTCTCTCTGAGTTGCTTAGGTCCTAGATAAGTTGCTGGGGCTGGCCTCAAACTTTCAATCCTCCTGCCTCAGCCTTCCAAACTGCTCATATTACAGACGTATGCCATCATGCCCAGTTCTCTTTCCATTTCTACGGATTTCACAACTCAAGAATGGTTTTTATTACATGTTGGGATTAAATGTTCTTTGGTAACATTTCCCTGAACTTGTGATGAAAGTCAGTGGGGGAAAAATGAGTCAGTATATCAACAATGAATTTAAGTCCCACTATGAGAAATTTTCCTCCTTTTCCTCCTCCTTCTTCTTCCTTTTTTTTTTTTTTAAACCAGGGATTGAACCCAGGGGGCTCTTAACCCCTGAGCCACATCCCCAACCCTTTTGAACATTTTATTTAGAGACAGGGTCTGCTGAGTTCCTTGGGCCTCCCTAAATTGCTGAGGCTGGCTTTGAACTCACATCCTCCTACCTCGGCCTCCAGAGCCTCAGGGATCAAGGCGTGCCCACCACACCCGATGCCGCCTGTTCTTACTAAGACTTACATTGAGGACTGTGGGAAAGTCGCTGACCCCAACCCTTAGGCCTGTAACAGCGGGAGGGGGCTGGGAGCTCTTCTGCTGAGAGGACCCAGCAGAGAATCATCACTGACACTGGCCAGCGATCTCTTCTGAGTTTTCTGCCGGGGCCACAGGCTCTATGCTACAGATCACAGAACTGCCACCGCAGAGCACTTCCCGCTGGGAGAGGGGTCGGGGCATCGAGAGGGCGGGGCTGGGGGGCTCGGGAGGGGGGGCTGGGGCGTCCCGAGCCCCAGGAGGCCGAGCTCCCTGCCCCCCTAGCTTCTGAACCCACCGCGGTCACTCCCAGCGCCTTCTGATGGTGGGAGGGCGGGGCCGGTGCGTCGGGAGGGCGGGGCCTGGGATCGGGAGGGCGGGGCTCGATGCCCCGGCCCCGCCCTCCCGACGAGCTCCGGCTCCGCCCTCCCGCCCCGCCCCGGCCCCGCCTTCCTGACACCACGGCCCCGCCCTTCCGCCCT
>NW_025999941.1:16988851-16990204 GCF_001458135.2 Marmota marmota marmota
CCCGCCCTCCCGACGCACCGGCCCCGCCCTCCCACACCGCAGCCGGGCTCTCCCAAAGGCCCCAACCCCGCCTTCCCGAAGCCCACCCGACTTTCCTGGCCCCAACCCTGCACCCAGAGGTCCGCGGCTGTCTCAGCACATTGGTCCCGTTTCTGTGGTAACCATGTCCCTCCCAGTGTCCCTCCAGCCTCGTCCCTGGGTTTGGTCACCCACTGAAGGCCCCAGGCTGCCCTTCTGGAAACAGGCAGGGAGTGGATGAAACCCAAGTCTCCACTTTGCTCCAATGTCTGTAGGAAGTTTGCCTAAAACGCGGGAAGTTTCAGGGTCACTTCTCACCCGTGGTGAGTATGGGGACAGATGCGAAAGACACAAAGAGAAAGGACCCCAAAATACGAGTATTTTTAAAGGAGAAACTCTCCAAAATTATGTTTTGTTTTTGGCACCAAGGATCCGACCCGGGGCGCTCAACCACTGAGCCACATCCCAAGCCGCGACCCTCTTTTAAAAAATATATTTCTTTTTAGTTGTCAATGTACCTTTATTTTATTTATTTATTTGCAACGCTGAGAATTGAACCCAGTGCCTCACACAGGCTACGCAAACGGAGCCACAACCCCAGCCCTTTTTAAAATATTTTATTTAGAGACAGGGTCTCACTGAGTTGCTTAGGGCCTTGCTAAGTTGCTGAGGCTGGCTTTGAACTCCCCATCCTCCTGCCTCAGCCTCCCAAGCCTCTGGGACTATAGACATTCACCACTGCGCCTGGCTCCAAAATGATATTTAATGTAGGATTGAACAAGAACTCAGAGCCAGGCAATGTGGCTCAGAAGCACAATGTCAGGCAGGCTATTCAAGATGAATAGGAAAAATATTCACATGAATTCTAAAAGATCATACTAAGAAGTTCCCGAGGTAAGACCCCTACCATATTTAGAAGGAAGACAGAAATTCTGAGTGACATTTTGTTAAATTAAATGCAAAATGTATTTAAAAGGGATGTGGCAAGTATCCTGTTACATGGAATAACAGAATATTTGTTAAAAACAAACGAAGCAGACAGTTATGGTGGTGCACACCTGTAACTCCAGCAGCTTGGGAGGCTGAGGCAGGAGGATCTAGAGTTCAAAGCCAGCCTCAGCAACTTAGCAAGGTGCTAAGCGACTCACTGAGACCCTATCTCTAAATGAACTATGAAAAAAAAAGGACTGGGGACGTGGCTCCGTGGTTAAGCACCCCTGGGTTCAATCCCCAGTACCAAAAGAAAAAAAAAAAAAGAATTGAATCAATCTCCTGGAAGGCTACATGGTTTCTTCGAGGGATGAAGACTCCACGTTACTGTAGCCTGCTTTAGGT
>NW_025999941.1:16990700-17011483 GCF_001458135.2 Marmota marmota marmota
ACCCCAAAAAAAAAAAAAAAAAAATCTAACACCATGAAGCAAAATGTAAAGCCGGGCAAGTGGGAGCCCTGGAATCGCACTGAACCTGGAAAACGGCCTCACTGAAATCCTACCTAGACTCCTGATCTGCACACAGCAGGTCGTTAATAACTAAAGAACAAACACATGGCTGAACACGCCAATGAATGATGGGCAGACAGATGGATGGGTGGAAAGATGGAGGAAGGAAGGAATTAACTGTGGATTCGACGGTGGATGCATCATCCAACCATCTCAAGGCACGACTCAAAGTATCTCATGAGTCCTCAGCAGAGAAGATCACATCAACTCAACTCCACCAGCCCGCAGTGTAGACTGCTCTGTGAGACAGAAAGGAGTGTGTAGCTGTGAATTCCCACAGGAGTCCACGCAGAGGCCCCCTCGAGGTCTGTAGGATCCCAGACAGCGGTGACTTTAAGGGTTGCGGCCATCTGTCGGGAGAGCGGGGACCCAGCTGCAGGCCTCCTTCCTGAGCTTGCCAACCAGCCTCAAGCTTAGGCAGGTCCTGCTGGGGGAACCTGGCCACGCGGCTGCTGGTGTCATGTGGCACAAGCCCTAAAGCCTGGAAACCCAAGTTTCCAGCCCCATCTCTGACAGCTGGCTGGAAACGAGTTTGTGAACAGGCACTTTTACTGCATGCTGCAGACACGGGCTGTTTCCCACTCCTACCGTGTGACATCATGCACTTCTGGGGCCAAGATCAACACAGCATGATTCGTGTGACTGGCTCCCAGAGGACCCTGAGGCGTGATGCAGTGGGGACTCCTCATCCTCCCTCTCCTGATCATCTTTTGCATTGCACTGAAAACCCTGGGGTGAGTGACGGGAAAGCTCACCAGGAGACCAGGCTTAGGGGAAACGGAACCCTGTTGGGTCGGGAAGACACGCATCTCGCATCTCGCTGCAGCCCTGAAATTCCCTTCTGAGCTCAGCGTGCACTAATGGAGTCATGAAGCCAAGACAACCAACGCTCTGCAATCGCTGTGAGCCTGATGATGGTTTTTACGGGGTTTCTAAAGGGGCTATTACATGGTGCATTCCCTCTTGAGGAGCCCAACCACCCAGCAGGCTTTGAGAGAGGAGCCACTTTGTCATTCCGATCTCTCTACACTCCCTACCCCAGCATCTGCCAACCTCTGTCCCTCCTGGCATAGCTTCTCATATAAAGAGAACAGATGTCAACATCTGAAAATATAGGGTTACGCTGGATGCCTGGCTCTGTGGCCCCAGCCAAGTGGTGGCGGGTCACAGATATATAATTCATGGCAAGCTGGGTGCAGTGACACATGCCTATAATCCCAGCAGCTCGGGAGGCTGAGGCAGGAGGATCGCCAGCCTCAGCAACTTAGCAAGGCCCTAAGCAACTCAGTGAGACCCTGTCTTTAAATAAAATATCTTTAAAAGGCTGGGGATGTGGCTCAGAGGTTAAGAGACCCTGGGTTCAATCCCCGGTACAAAAAAAAAAAAAAAAAGATTCATGGTGGAACAATCATGGGGATTGGAGCATTTTCTGGGACACCAGCCAAGGAGGGAGTGAGGAAAGTAGGACCTGGGAAAGGATTTAGAAGGATCTCGAGTTTTCCTTTCACCAAGAGCCTGTATAGAGATGCTCTCTAGGATGCTGTCTATCATGTCAGCTGTGGGGGCAGGAAGCTAGGGGTGGAGTGGGGCATCTCCTGGGCTCATCCACTATTACCTCCTGCATGTGAGTTGCTTGCACATCTTGAAGCCCCAGATCATGAGGGCGGTCATGACAGCAGCTACCATTAACTGAGCACCAACTCTGTGTCAACATGCTCCTTGGATCTTTTCAGACTTTAACCTACTTATTCTTCAGAGTTACTCTCAGACATGGACATCGGCCTCCCCATTTGGCAAATAAGAAAACTGAAGTTCAGGATGTCTAAGGTTACACAGGTAAGAAATGACAGAGCCAAAACGTGGCCCCCATATTTTTTTAGGGTGGTCTTTTCCCATCACAGTGGTTCTCCAACCTCAGCCGAGGACAAAAACTCCCCAAGTCTTTGTTCAACAGACTGCTGGGCCGCACCCCCAGAGTTTCAGATCACAGGTGAGGACAAGGCCTGGGAATCTGGATTTTCGGGAAACTTCCCAGGGGATCCTAATGCTGTGGAGGGCAGGGAGGTACATTTCAAAACACACTGAGCGAGGCCAACTCATTCTGGGTCCTCTGACCACAGCGCCATGTAAGGACTCAGCTCAAATGTCAGGGCTCCAAGGGGGCTTGTCTTGTGATCCAATCTAAAGCAGGTTTTCTCCAACGCAGGGGCCAGCGAACCTCAGCCTGCGGTCAGCTGAGGCCACAGCCTGCTTTTGGAAATGAGGGTTTACAGTTACACGGCCACATCCATTCTCTGTTTAACGCAGTGCCTGTGACTGCGTTTGTGCTAGACACCGGAGCTGTCTGCTGTCGGAGAAGCCTCAAGTATTTACTCCTGGCTCTTTGCAGAACTAGTATCTCAAGCCTGTGCTCGAAATCAAGGGTTTTAGATGTGCTTTGCTTGTTCAGTTGTGATTTTTTTTTTTTTTTTTTTTGTGCCAAGGATTGAACCTGCAGGCTCTTAACCACTGAGCCCCACCCCCAGCCCTTTTTTTGTATTTTATTTAGAGACAGGGTCTCACTGAGTTGCTTAGGGCCTCACTAAGTTGCTGAGGCTGGCCTTGAACTTGAAATCCTCCTGCCTCAGCCTCCAGAGCCTCTGGGATTACAGGCCTGCACCACCGTGCCCGGCTTCAGGTGTGAATCTGTTTGCACCCTTATGATCAGGGACACTTGTGTCCCCCAGTTCCTAGGAAAGCGCCTGGCAGGTGGTTGGCAGCCACTCCGTATTTTCTGGATGTACAGGTATCACTATTGATCACCCAGGAGTGTGACACTGAGCCAGGATCCTACACAAAAGTCCCCGGAAGAAGCAAAGGCCGGAGCAGGGAGGGTGAGGAGCCCAGCACCAACAGGAATTGCCACCAGGGAAAGCCAGCCTTGAAGGTAGGGCCAAGTGACTTCCTCCAGGGGTGGGGAAACCAGGGGTGAGCAGAAGACAGAATCCTGAGTCACCAAGTCAACCTGAGATGAGGAGAGATTCCAGACCCTCAGCATGAAAGCGCCTGCTGTGACCCACACTATATCCTCCTCCCACAGGCCGGCCGGTGTCCTAGGTGCTGATCCTGGTGGAGCACCATGGAAGAGGCAGAGAGGGGAGGACGAGCCCGGGGAATCTGGAGTCAGACAGATGGCTGGCGCTGGCACCTCGGTTTCTGATCATCTCTGAGCTTCGATATATTCATGGGAGGTTTAGTTTATTATTTTTTATTAATATAGTTTTTTCTTTGATCTTTTTAGTTAAACATGACGGGAGAGTGTATTCTGACCTATCACACACACATGGAGTCTAACTTTCCATTCTTGTGGTTGGACATGATGTGGGGTTTCCCTGGTTGTGTATTCATATATGAACATGGGAAAGTTCTGTCCCATTCACTCCCGTGTCTTTCCCATTCCCATCCCCCTCCCTTCCCTTCATTCCCTTTGTCTAATCCAGTGAACTTCTAGTCTTCTCTACTCCCCCTTACTGTGGGTTAGCATCCACACATCAGAGAGAGCATTTCATCTTTGGTCTTTTGGGGATTGGCTTATTTCATTTGGCATGATAGTCTCCAGTTCCATCTATTTACTGGCAAATGCCATCATTTCTTTCTTCTTTAAGACTGAGTAATATCCCATTGTGTATATACCACATTTCCTTTATCCATTCATCTGTTGAAGGAAACCTAAGTTGGTTCCATAGCTTAGCTATTGCGAGTTGAGCTGCTAGAAACATTGATATGGCTGTGTCACTGTAGTGTTCCGATTTTTAGTCCTTTGGGTATATGCTGAGGAATGGCTAACTGGGTCAAATGGTGTTCCATTCCCAGTTTTCTGAGGAATCTCCACCCTGCTTTCCAGAGTGGTTGCCAATTTGCAGTCCCACCAGCAATGTGTGAGTGAGCCTTTTCCCCACATCCTCGCCAACATTCATTGTTACTTGTGTTTTTGATAATTGCCATTCTGACTGGAGTGAGAGGGAATCTCAGTGTAGTTTCAATTTTCATTTCTCTAATTGCTGGAGATGTTGAACATTTCTTCATATATTTGTTGATCCTTTGTATTTTTTCTTCTGTGTGGTGCCCGTTCGTTTCATGGAGGATTTAAACCCTGGATTCAACGTGACTGTTCACACAACATCTGTGTTCCACAGCTAAGGTGAAGTGCCTTGTGTTATTTTAGGCTCTGAGTGTCACAGTGGTGAACGTACGCCTCCCTCCAAAGGATTCGCCTTTTTAGAAGGCAGGCAGACGATATCAAGGGGCAGACGGAGGTAAATACATGCCAAGTGCCAGCTACGGCAAAACCCAAAGCAAAGCTCTCCCGGGTGCTTCCTGGCCCACTCTGCACAGGGATCTTGGTCACCCCATCTCCGCTTGCTGCACAGGGTTGACTGGACTCCCAGAGCCAAGCATGGCAGTGGGACTTCCCAGCCTTCAGGGCCATGGACATCCTGGCCAAAGCAGGACATTTCAAAGGTTCCAATTGCTCTTCTCAAAATAACGCTCTGACACTCTTCCAACACTCTTTTTTTTTTGGGGTGGGGTGGGGTGGGTGGGTACCAGGGATTGAACTCAGGGGCACTTGACCACTGAGCCCCATCCCCAGCCCTGTTTTGTACTTTATTTAGAGACAGAGTCTCACTGAGTTGCTTAGGGCCTCACTAAGATGCTGAGGCTGGCTTTGAACTCGCAATCATCCTGCCTCAGCCTCCCAAGCCTCTGGGATTACAGGCTTGCACCACCACACCTGGCTGCTATCATCATTATTGATGTCATTGTACTTAAAAACATTTGGAATTGTCTTGATCCCTTATTTGTGTTTTGACTGATTTGCATCTCTGCCCTTAGGACTGCAGAGTGGTAGAAACCATGATTATGTTGTTTACTGTTTTATCCCCAGTGCCAGACAGCACCTGGCACACAGTAGGTACCTGAGGAATATCTGCTGAGTAAGTGAATTTAAAAAAAAAAACATTAAAAAGCCCAATGGCCATTCCTTTTTCATAAATTTTCTAGCATGTGCTTCAACTCATTCATTCCGCTCTTCCTTAGGGAGAAAAACCCAGTGCATGCTGCCAAGAAGCCCAGAGAGCAGCCATTAGAGACAAGCAACGAACAGGCTCTGAGTTTGAGCGGGCATCGAGAAGTCTCCTGCTGGCCTGTTAATCCCCCAGGAGAGACGTGCATGGAGAGCCTTCTTCTTGGTGGCAAGGTTGTTTGATGACGGAGGCAGTCTACAGAAAACGCCCCAGGGACTTGTTCTTCCCAGGCCTGGGGTCTGTGATGTTGCAGCAAATCTCAGGCCTCAAGAAAAGTGGGTGGCAGGGTTCCGTTCTTCGGCAGATGGCCCTGAAGCCTGCTTGGGGCACTGGAGAATTCAAGATCAGGTGCTCTGTCTGGGCCTCTGTCCAAGTCACTCAGGCTCAGTGAAGCCGAGCACTTCATTAGAATGAAGTCACACCTTCCTGACAACCCGGATCAGGGATCCACAGACAGAAAGACTCCTGTGTTGGCAGAATTTGAAATGATTTTAATGAAAGCCTTTGAGAAGGTCGGGCAGGAATCTGAGGTTCCTGTAAACCCTTCTCCCACGTCTCCACCCGAGCCTCCTCTTTCCTGTCCATCTGCCCCTCTGGACCATCCCAGGGCAAGAGGATATGAATATATCACTTGATATATTCCTTCCCAACAAGGGAGGGGAAGAATCAACTTTTTTATTAAGCAACTTCTACGTGCTTTATTAGCACTTTCTCACCTGGGGCCAGATCACTCCTGAGACCCACAGGTCTGTGAGAGCTAGTTCCAGGGTCTAGTTATCAGAGATTAAATATATCTCTGCTACCGATGAGCTGTGTGGTCTGGGCAAGTTATTTAATTGCAGAGCCTTGGTTTACCCACCTATGTAATGGAAGACAGGAATAACGATCAGCAGATCAGGCCGCTATGAGGATCAAGTATGGTATGTGACAAGGGTTAAAAGGGCGGTGGACACATGGCTCGTATTCAGTGAAAGCTGAACAGCCTACTACATCATTGCTGTCATCTTCAGGATCACGGGGAAACTGAGGCTTCTGGAAGCTGAACCCCTTTCCTGGGCTCAGAAATTGACGGGGTGGTCAGTGGTCAGATTTGCTTGATGCCAGACACCAGGCTGTGTGCCCTCGGGGGTCTGCTGCTTCCTTGACAGGCTGTGGCTCCCCAGGAGCTCTGCACACTTCCATGATGACACAAATGGCACCCTCCTTTGAAAACACAGCATGCTTCTGCCAGGCCCCAACTCCTCCCCACTGGGCTCTAGATCCTGAGTCTTTGGAGTCACCGGTGCAGAAGCAGATTCGCCCAGAAGCGCGGTCCTTGCCAACGTGCCCCTGTCTCCCTCCAGTTTACAATCCAGGGAAACGGCCGTGCTCGGGGAGCCCTGCTTAGAACACATATTTTCACCAGCAGCTCGGGAGGCTGAGGCAGGAGGATCGCGAGTTCAAAGCCAGCCTCTCAGCCACTTAGCGAGGCCCTCAGCAACTCAGCGAGACCCTGTCTCTAAATAAAATATAAAAAGGGCTGGGGATGGGGCTTAGTGCTTAAACGCCCCTGGGTTCAATCCCTGGTCCCCAAACAAAAATAGATATTTTCAGAAGTAGAGGGAATGGGAATCATTGATACAGAATGGTCATTCATGGGAAACAATCTAACAGACTTTTCACCTCTGCAATGTGAAGCAAACCTGAACACTTGGGGTTCTGCGGGGGACACCTGCCACTCGCCTGTCTCTTAGCCAGTACTTGCCGGGTGCCTCCCATATAGCAGGCACTTGGCTCAATGCTGTAGGATTTCCTCAAGTACCAAGCAGGCAAGACTCCTGTCCTCCTGGGTCTTCAAGAAAACAGGCTGAGCCAAATATTAAACAAATAATCACACCAATAGGTCTCTAATTATGAGGTGGATAAGCATTAATAAGGAAAATTGCAGGGTCTGTCACAAAAGCATGCAACTGGAGACCTGCTTTTGAATCAGGGGGCTGGTCAGAGAAGCTCTTTGAAGAGATTTAAATGATACTGATGGATGAGTAATGGTCACTAAAATAGCAGCCCAATAAAGAATCTGATGTATTCCCAGGAGAAGTATGTTAGTTAGTCTTGCAGGACTCAAAACCAAGTAATTCACCCCCATCTCTGGGTGGTGTGGGGTGTTCTGTTTTACCTCATATGGAAGAAGGCTTTAGCCCAAACTGGGCAAGGACTTGTGGTATCTATTCTTTGTTCTTCCCCTAACAATTTAAATGAAGCAAAAAGCAGAGTGGTCTGGACAAATGACCTAATTACCACTTTTTGTGTATAAAAGCAGTTAAGCCAGGCACAGTGGCACACACCTATAATCCCAGCAACCTGGGAGGCTGAAGCAGGAGGATCGCAAGTTTGAGTCCAGCCTCAGTGACTTAGCAAGGCCCTATGCAACTCGGCAAGACCCTGTCTCAAAAATAAACATTAAAAAAAAGCTGGGGATGTGTTTCAGTGGTTAAGCCCCCCAGGGTTCAATCCCTAGTACCAATTAATCAACAAACCACAGTTAAGGCCAAGTTAAAAATCAGGTTTCATTTTTTGTATGATTATTTCAAAATGTGTCCTAGTGTGTGTGTGTGTGTGTGTGTGTGTGTGTGTGTATAACTAAAAAGAATTTTTTTAAAAAATGACTAACCTTCAGAGACAAAGAATTGGAGATAATCACATTGAGGATGCTCCATGGGTATTTGGAGAATCCAAAATGTCAGTAAAAAGGACGTTCACTCATCAGAAGCAATATAAAGGTCTCTTAGATTGTCACGGAGCAGAATAGAAAACCCATGGCTATGTGGACCCAATGAAGACTCTACCCAGAGGACCCGCCAGTTACTACGTTACTGGAGGGCAGCTTGACATAATGAATCAAAAGCCTTAGAGAGGGCTCCATATGACCCCTGGACTCTAGGTAGAGGAGCAGGCAGCCATTCAGGGTCCCCAGAGGCAGCTGCTGCGGCCCTGTGCAAAGAGGATCTATCAGTAATGCAAATGACTAGAACAGACATTCATCTTGGTGGCACTCCCGGCACCTGGGATGGTCAACTCTCCTTCCTGTGGAATCATCTGACACTTGTGAGACTATTGGGCATCTCAAGTCTCCACTCCTGGGCTCCTGGAGTCCGCCCATCATTCAGACAACCGGCCCCTCCCAAAGGGACGTGTTCGAGTGCCCCCTGGTGCCGGGCGGTGGCATTGCAGTTAGAAACCACCCGTGGGAAACCATCTGGCTGTCACTCAGGACCATCGACTGAGACACACGGCGCAGGAAAATGCTCCAACAAGCGAGGAGCGAAGAACCAGCTGGGCAGGTAGAGAACACGTCGCATAACTGTGCAAAACAAAACTGACCTGCTTGTCTGCATGTGGACCCAGAAAGGTTGGCAAACGTTTTCCCTTGTTTGGTGCAAATACCAGGGATTTTATTCTTCTCTAGATGCCTCGTGGTTGTTTTGTTGATTTGTTTTTCTTTCTTTATTTCCCTCTCTCTCTTGTCTTTCATTACCAGGGATTGAACTCAGGGGCACTGAACCCCTGAGCCCCATCCCCAGCCCTATTTTGTAGTTTATTTAGAGACAGGGTCTCACTGAGTTGCTTAGGGCCTCACTTTTGCTGAGACTGGCTTTGAACTCGAGATCCTCCTGCCTCAGTCTCCCAAGCTGCTGGGATTACAGGAGTGCACCACGGCGCTTGGCTTACATGTTTCAGGTTTTAACATTTTTTATTTATTTATTTATTTATTTTTTTAACATTAATGCACTTTTTTTTTTTAATTTTTTATTGTTGGCTGTTCAAACCATTACATAATTCTTGATATATCATATTTCACACTTTGATTCAAGTGGGTTATGAGCTCCCATTTTTACCCCAAATACAGATTGCAGAATCACATCAGTTACACATCCATTGATTTACATATTGCCATACTAGTGTCTGTTGTGTTCTGCTGCCTTTCCTATCCTCTACTATCCCCCCTCCCCTCCCCTCCCCTCGCCTCTTCTCTCTCTGCCCCCTCTACTGACATTCATTTGTCCCCCTTGTATTATTTTTCCCTTTCCCCTCACTTCCTCTTGGGAAAGTCTTTCCTTTATAAAAGGACAAGAAAGGACTGGGGCTGCGGCTCAGTACTTGCTAGCATGTGTGAGGCACTGAGTTTGGTCCTCAGCACCACATAAAAATAAATAAAATAAAGGTATAAAAAAAAAAGCCAGGTGTGGTGGTTGTACACCTGTCATCCCAGCAGCTTTGAAGGCTGAGGCAGGAGGATCATGAGTTCAAATCCAGCTTCAGCAACAGCAATGCCCTAAGCAACTCAGTGAGACCCTGTCTCTAAATAAAACACAAAATAGGGCTGGGGATGGGGCTCAGTGGTCCAGTGCCCCTGAGTTCGATCCCCGGTACCAAAAGAAAAAAAAATTCTTATGTTTTGGAGAATGAACGGATGTCCCACCCACAGACGGGTCCTTCTGCCACTCCAATTCTTGCTTGGACGTAGTGAAGATGGCAGGGTTGGCCTCAGAGAGCACAGCCCCTGCTCCAGCAGCAAGAACTGCACCTCTTCACTCTGCTGAAGACCTGAACGTGTTACATGGTGCAGTTGTTATGCAGAAGGTAGAAAATAGTAGGTGCTAAATAAACATGTACCAAGTATTCATTCTCTTTTGTCTTGACTCGGGCAGAATTTTGCAGAGATACCTGGGGTTTTCAGGATCCCTTTCACCCAGTGGTTCTTCCTTCTCCCAGGAACGCAAGGCCACCTTTGGAGATATATTTGGTGTCGCACCTAGCACCTAGTGGGCGGGGTCAGGGATGCCACTAAGCATCTTGGGATCTGCAGGACAGTTCCTGCACCAAATGACTTTCCAGCTGGAAAGGTCAGCGGTATTGCAGGTCAGAAATCCTGCTGACCATAGAAGGATTTCTGCCATAGCTTGTCAACAGTTCTCCAGATTCTTACTGAAGTATTACATACTGTAAATTTCTCACCATAGAATCTGTAGGAGACAGGGTATAGACCTCAGTTCTGCTAGTCTCTGGATGGCATTATGTTCCTTATTTGGAGATGGCGTGGTGGTGCACGCCTATAATCCCAGCAGCTGGGGAGGCTGAGGCAGGAGGATCTCAAGTTTGAGGCCAGCCTCAGCAATTCAGTGAGGCCCTAAGCAACTCAATGAGACCCTGTCTCTGAATGAAATATAAAGTAGGCTAGGGATGTGGCTCAGTGGTAAGTGCCCCTGGGTTCAATCCCTGGTAGAAAAAAATTTTTTTTCTTATTTGGGATGAGCAGAAGCAAAGGACATTAACAGCATCTCTGATTAGTTTTTGGTCCAGTCATTTGAAATCACAAGATAAATGTCTTTCCTTTCTAGCATCATCTGTTATATTTATCATTTTCCACACTATTTTAAGAAGGCTGGGTTTTGCAGCTAGTGGAGCTTGTGAAACTAAACGCTTGTCTTCAAAATACTTCTCTTAAATGGGAGGTGGCTTTTCGTTTGCATTACATTAAATTGAAGGCATTTCTCAGAAGAAATAGAATAACAAAGAGCATCACCTGAAGGGACCTTAGCAACCCGGAGATCAGCAAGATCAGCGGGGAAGATGAAAGGTTCCCAGCTCCAATGGAAGCAGGTCCCTCAGCCCTAACTAGCCTTCAGCATCCCCCTCCGGCTCAGAGCAGGTGAACGGTCACTGTGATTTCTCTTGATAGAAAAACGGGTTTAATCCAGTCGCAGACAACTAATACCCCGTGAAACATCAGAATTTTTATGAGGAAAAGATATTTAGGGCTCCAATTTTTCTAATCTTACAGTATATTGAACAGCTTTTCAAAGTCACAAATAGCTTTGCAAATAACAGACTTGCAAAGACCTCATAATTTGAAATTTGAAACCCATTTCTTCCAAGCAGCAGGATCCTTTTAAACACCTTTAATAGCCATTCACCTTTTATTGGGCAAATAGAGACCCTTCAAATAACTTGAAAAGATATTCCCTCCCTGGGGAGCACTTCTCCTCTCCTTTTTTTTTTCCTTTTTTTTTATTGGGGTCAGGAGCACTTAACCACTGAGCCACATCCCCAGCCCTTTTTGTATTTTATTTAGAGACAGGGTCTCACTGAGTTGCTGAGGGACTCGCTAAGTTGCTGAGGCTGCCCTTGAACTCGAGATCCTCCTGCCTCAGCCTCCCAAGCCACTGGGATTATGGGCTTGTGTCACCACGCCTGGCAAGTTTACCTCTTAACCCTTGGCATTCTGTAGGTTAGTGTCAGCTAGAGAACAGAGAAAAACTTCAGAGGAAGAGAGAATAACACGAGATGGGGACGCCCTTCCATTTGCAAATTGGAACCATTTGTTTAACAGCGTTAATCATTTTTCTTTCAAAACAAATCACAGCAATTTCAGGTTAATGCTTCCCGGAGAAGTTCACTGTGGATGAGTCAAGTGACCTTCAAAAATGCCACGGGCCCTCCCACCCCTCCCTTCTGGAATTGGGGGGTTGAATCAGATCCTAGCATCAGCCACTGCCATGGTTGGTGGAAAGCCTTCCCGGGCCTCGGTGCCATCCAGGACGCTTAATGGTGCCAGAGAACAATCGGCTTCAGTAGAAAATTGCAAACAGGTTAACTTTGGAAAGCCCAGGGCCAGATTTAGCAGGAAGCAGGCCCTTCAGGTGTCACAAGAAACAGAATAAGCTCCTGGCTCTGCCTTGGTGTGGGGACGCTATGCTCAGGTGCTGGGGGCAGAAGGCCAACCCCTGCTGGAGTTTTCTGACAAACTCAAACACGTGTGCTTTTTTTCTTAAACTGATTATTTAAACTCAATATTTCATTTTTATTTTATTTTATTTTTTTTTTTTTGGTACTAGAGATTGAAGCCAGGGATGCTTAACCCCTGAGCCACATCCCCAGCCCTTTTAAATTTCTTTTTATTTTGAGACAGGGTCTCCCTGAGTTGCTTTGGGCCTTGCTAAATTGTTGAGGCTGGCCTCAAACTTGTGATCCTCCTGCCTCAGCCTCCTAAGCCGCTGGGATAATTGGTGTGCGCCACTGAAATCTTTACTGAAACAAGAAATGAAAGATACAGCCACAACCCACAGGCTGCTGGAAAGAGCTTATTTCCTGCCAATATCCCAACACAAAACTATCTTTGATGCTCATGCACAAGTTTTCAGTGACTATTTCTAGTCTAAGAAAGATTATTTTCTTCTATGTAGTAAGAATCATAAAACCCAAGTGCCTGTAGGGCCTAGGAAAATAACATGAAATACATTTAGTGAGGACTCAGGTGATTTAGGGACATCAACTTTTGTCTATAAATTAAAGCCTGCTCTCAATTCCCACCAGTTAGGTCTTTGCAGAAATAAGATCATAGATTCGCAAAATCTGATATAAATACAAACACACACATCATCAGATATTTCTACTTTCCAAGTACCATTAATTAATTAACTAAAATTAATCAGCACCTAATTACTTTTAAATAATAGTTTGCTGGCTAGATAAATCCCACCTGTATGCCCAAGTTCATCTGCCAGTTTGTGAAGTTCAATAGAGAGGAAGAAAATGAGAAATAAGCGATAGAAAGAGATGCTAGACGTTTCCCTCTGTTGACATGATGAGTGAATTCTGGGGTCTTTCATGATTATGAAGGACTCTGTGAAAGCATCACCATATCTGAAATTCCTTTTTATTTTTGGTACCAGGGATTGAGCCCAGGGGCGCTTAACCACTGAGCCCTATCCCCAGCCCTTTTTATTTTTTATTTTGAGACAGGGTCTCATTGAGCTGCTGAGGGCTTCTCTGAGTTGCTGAGGCTGGCCTCAAATCTGTGATCCTCCTGCCTCAGCCTCTCCCACTCAAATCACTGGGGTTACAGGCATGCGCCACCACACCAGGCAGACCTAAAGTTCCTGATTCATAATTTCAAAGCTGTTTAAACTTTAAAAGAGTCTGACATAAAGAGCCCCAGAGAATGAGGTTTAATGGGTCAGAAGAAGGTAACGGTCAAATACTTGAGCTTCTGGCAAAGCTCACAAAGAAAATGGAGAAGACACTCAGGGTACGGACCTGCTTTTAAGCCAGCCTGGGGCTGTTAGCTGAGAAAATTCCAAGAACCGGAAAAAAAAAAAAAAGTGCAAAGCAAACTCTATATATTACTGAGAAAAATACAGCAGGGCAGAGAGAAACCAAATTCTTCTCATCAAGCCAATAATATTTACCACCTCTGGGTAGTGCCCAAATATTTCAGGAAATGTCGATGTCTTTCTTTGTCAAGTCAGGCCAGACTGAATATTGAAACACAGCATATAGCACCAGGAAGAATAACCAAATCAACACCTCCGCCTCCTCTTGTGCAAAGAATCTGAACAGGAAGATTCCTGGCCAGGCCCCAGAGAGATGGTGCATGCCCATAATTCGAGCGGCTCTGGAGGCTGAGGCAGGAGGATCATGAGTTCAAAGCCAGCCTAGCAAAAGTGAGGCCCTAAGCAACTCAGTGAGACCCTGTCTCTAAATAAAATACAAAATAGGGCTGGGGGTGGGGCTCAGTGGTTGAGAGCCCCTGAGTCAATCCCAGGGAGGAAGGGAGGAAGCAAGATGCATGGCCAGTATCCCTTCTCTTTTCCCCACTGACAGTGACTGTTTCAAAGCGGCGTGTCCCAGAGTCTCTAGATGATCTGGGAACGATACAGAAGGAATCTGCAGTGGACCCGTGGGGCTCCACGTCACTTCCCTCCCTGTTTCCCTCTGACACCCCGACTCTTCTGGCCCCAAACCCTGGTCTGATGGATGAAGTCCACTCTCGCTCTGAACCGCGGTCAGGAAGGAAGGCAGGACAGTGGCCAGGGCCACCCTCCCTCCGGGCACAGTACCTGCTCGGGCTTCAGCCCTGGGGGCACCCAGGCGTACTCCTCCAGGGCGCAGCCCGAGTCGTCGTCCGACGTGGAGTTCCTCTGGAAGTCGAACATGAGTTTGCTGATGGTCTTCTCCATCTCCAGGGGCATCACTGTCACCATGTGCTCCTCCTGGGGACACTTGCAGTGCAGGCAGATCTTCCTGTGGGTGGTAAAAACAGGGTGGGTAAGAGGGAGGACTAAGAAACCACCTGGTCAAGGGCCTGCCAGCCACCAGTCCTTGGATCCCACACAGCCCTGGGTGACAGGCTTCTGAGCACACCTGAGGGTGTGGAGGGTGTGGCACACGCGTGTCATAGGAAAACAGCAAGAAAGGTCAGGGTTCACAAGGCACCCATGTTGAGGATGTTGATGCTTGGACCACAGACTTCTCTTCTAAATCAATAACCCAAGCTGGCCGCAGTGGTGCACACTGGTAATTGCAGTGTCTCAGGAGGCTGAAGCAGGAGGATCACAAGCTGGAGGCCAGCCTCAACAACTTAGTAAGACCCTGTTTCAATAAAAAAATAAAAAGGGGGGCTTGTGGTGGCAGCTCAGTGGCAGAGCGCTTGCTTAGCAAGTGTGAGGCACTGGGTTCCATTCTTAGCACCACATAAGATAAATAAAATAAAGGTATTATGTTCATCTACAACTAAAAAATTAAAAAATAAAAATAAGTACATAAAAAGGGCTGGGGATGTATCTCAGAGGTAGGGTGCTCTTGGGTTCAATCCCCAGCACTGCCAAAAAAATAATAATAATAAAAATAAATAAAATGAAAATAAATTAATATCCCAAGAAGAACAGTAATATAATTCTCACTTTACTAACTCAACCGCTAGATATTGATCATGATCACAATTTCCTCCACTGTTATACCAATTAAATATACGAAATAAATACACTGACCAGAAACTACCAGTAGATTCAACAAACATTGACAACATACTGTTTTTATGTTTATTTATTTATGTATATATTTTTGGTACCAGGGATTGAACCTAGGGGCCCTTGACTACTGAGCCACATCCCCAGCCCTATTTTACATTTTATTTAGAGACAGGGTCTCACTCATTTGCTTAAGGCCTCACGGAGTTGCTGAGGCTGGCTTTAAACTCTCGATCCTCCTGCCTCAGCCTCCCGAGCTGCTGGGATTACAGGCGTGTAACACCAAGCCTAGCGATATACCCGTTTAATAAAAGGTTCCTAAAGCCACACACAAAAAAATAGGAAGAAATGGTTTTAAAAAGATCCATGGATGATATTTTCTTCAAGAAGAAGAGCAAATGTATTTTTCCCCCACTAGACAAGCCTGGCCCTGAGATCTCATGAGAAAAGCATTTTTACCTCTATTAAAGGTCCCTGGTTTGAAATTCTAATTGGAATCCCAGATTTTCCTGTATGTTGGAAGTTTTTTTATATATACAAGAAGATCGTGCATCTGAATTATTTCAAAAGGTAGCAGCCAAAGATAAAAATCTCTCCCCCAAACTGAACATTTCTGTTTTAAGGTTACCATCTGTTCCCTTATCCATGGCTGCAGAAACGAAGAAGCAATCAAAACACCAAAGTCAGCGCCACAACAGCATTTCTATTCCATGTGTCCTCTGATCCTTCCTCCTGGTTCCCTTAGCAATCTTCGTTTATAAAGGCAATGAGAGAGCTCAGGATTCTGGACCCCAACCAAGACTGAATTGTTTGACAACAGCTTTGTTAAGATTAACACTTTGCTAACATGCACAGTTCATTAGCTCCTATTATATTCATGAAATCCTACAATCATTACCCACCCCTCAAAACGCCATGATCTTTAACAGTGACTTCCCAAACCCCCCACGACCATGTTCTCTGATAGACACTAATCTATTTTCTGTCTCTATTGCTCTTTCGATTCTTCGTGTAAATGAAACCACACAATATTGCATCCTTGGAAACTGGTTTCTTTCACCTAAAATGATGCTAAGGTGAATCCAAGTTGTAGCATGACTCAATCCCTCATTCCTCTTGATGGCTTAATAATATTCTGTTGTATGGACATACCACAATTCGTGTTCACCAGCTGACGAATATTTGCGCTCTTTTGACTTTTGTGAATAATGCTGCTCTGAAAAATTAGATACAAGTTTTTTTGTGTGTGGCTACATGTTTTCATTCCCCATGAGATGCTATGTAGGGATGAGATGCTGGGTCATACCTCAGTTTACGTTTAATATTTTGAGGGACTGTCAAACTGTATTACAAAATATCTGCAACACTGCCTTTATCAACATCAGTGAAGGAGGGTTCCATTTCCCCTACATCCTTGACAAACTTGTTACTGTCTATCTTTTTGACTGTAGCCATCCTAGTGGGTATGAAGGTGTCTAATTGTAGTTTTGATTTGCATTTCCTTAAAGGCTAATCAAGATGAGCACCTTTTTATGTGCTTCTTATATATCTTTTTATGGAAAAATATATCTATTTTTCCCCATTGGGTTGGGTTCTGATTGTTGTATTTTAAGTGGTCTTTAATATGGTTTCCAGATACATGATTTACCAGATATACAATTTGCAAAACTTGTTTCCTCATTCTGTGGATTGGTCTTTTACTTTCTGGATTATATTCACTGAAGCATGAAAAATTTGAATTTTGATGAAGTCCAGTATTATGGTTGGATGGGAGGTGTCCCCCAGAAGCTCACGGGTGAGATGGTGCAAGAAGGTCCAGAGGAGACATGACTGGGTTGTAAGAGCCTTAACCCAACCGGTGAATGAAACTCTGATGGGATTAACTGGGTGGTGGCTGGAGGCAGGTGGGTGTGGCTGGAGGAGGGGGCATTGGGGGCGTGGCTTTGGGGTCTCTATTTGTCTCTGGAGAGTGGAGTCTCTCTCTGCTTCCTGATCACCATGTGAGCTGCTTCCCTCCACCACACCTTCCTCCAGATGTCCTGCCTCCCCTCGAGCCCTGAGGGATGGAGCCTGTCTATGGACTGAGACCTCTGAATCTGTGAGCCATTAAATAAACTCTTCCTCCTCTGCAGTTGTTCTGGTGGGTCTTTTAGTCACAGCAGTGAAAAAGCTGCCTAAAATATCCAGTTCAGTGTTTTTCTATTGCTCATACTTTGGTTTCATATCTAAGAAACCACTTTCTGGGGCTGGGCTTGTAGCTCAGTGGTAGAACACTCACCTTGCATGTGGAAGGCACTGGGTTCGATACCTGGCACCAAATAAAAAAAAAAAAATGGGGGCATTGAATCCATCTACAACTAGAAAATAAATTAAAAAAGAAACCACTTTCTAACCCAGGGTTATATTTTCACTGAGGAGTCTCATGCTGTTAGCTGTTACACTGAGGCTGATGAGCACCTTTGGGCTAATTTGTGCTGTGGTATGAAGCCCAACTTCATTCCCACATAGCTACCCTGGTGTCACAGTGCCATCTGTTGCAAAGACTATAGTCTTTCCCCAGTGAACTAGCTTGGCCCCTTCATCAAAAGTCAATTTGACAAAGGGTTTCTTTCTGGATCCTCAATTCTATTCCACTGACCCCACATCAGTACCTCCCTGTCTTGATTATTGGAGTTTTGTAGTAAGTTTTGAAATCATGAAGTCTGTGTTCTGCAACTTGTTTTACTGGAAAAAATGTTCTAGCTCTTCTGGGTCCCTTGCATCTGCACTCATAAAATGTGAATTTCAGAATTAGTTTGCCAGTTTCTACAGAAACTCTAGCTGGGACTGTCATGGAGACTGCAGTGACTCTGGAGATGAATTAAGGGTCACTGCCACTTTAACAATGCCATCTCTCCATCCATAAAGACAGGATGCCTTTCCATTTATTTATGTCTGTTTTAATTTCTTTCCATGATGTTTGGTATTTTTTAGGCACAAGCTTTACCCTTCTTCAGTTTAGTTTATTCCTAAGTATTTTATTCTTTTTTGACGTTCTTGTAATTGGAATTTTTTCCCTGATTTCATTTGCAGATGGTCAGTGCTTAGAACCAGATATGATTTTCTGTATAGATGGTGTCTCTACAATTCTTTCTAACAGTGTGTGTGTTCTTTAGGATTTTTTATACACAAGACCATGTCAAATGTGAAGAGAGAGAGTTCTACTCCTTTCTTTCTAATCCGGTGTCTTTTTTTTTTTTTTTTTCTTATCTTATTACCTTGGCTGGAACCTACACAATATTGAACAGAAGTGGAGAGACTGCATACCCCCATGTCTTGTTCCTGATCTTAAAGGAAACTTTCCAATCCTTGACAAATCCTATGTCAGCTGTAGGGTTTTTCTGTAGAAGCCTTTTATCAGGCTGAGTGTTTTTATCAGGAAAGGATGTTGGGTTTTGTTAAGTACTTTTTTTTTTTTTTTTTGCATCTATTGAGATGATCAGTCGCTTTTTGTCCTTTCTCTAATACATGTGTTATGCCTGAATTTTGACACAGAAATGTACTTAAAGAAACAGAATCAGTTTAACCCAGTCAAGTTAAGCTGTCCGATTCTCCCACCACGTGGGTCTCACCATACTGAAAAATATACAGACGGTACACAACCCCCAGATCTGGTTTGCATCTCCAAACTCAAAGAAGTTCCATCCAAACTCTGGATGTTGCTTTTAAAAATAGAGCTCATTTTAGCAGAAAAATCTTTAATCAATCAGCTACTGAAGAGGTCAAGGGTGTTGTAAAGCATCAGGAACTCACCCCCTCCCTCCCCAGGAAATTTAAAGCTAGTGTCTGTCATTGGGGGGGGGGATTTTAGTGTCTTCAATCAAATTTAGCAAGTTTTGTGGCGATGACCATAATTCAAAAACAAAACATAGAACATTTTGTAAAAACCAAATTCAGATCCCAGAATCTCCATTGACGAAACTCATTTATTCGGCGGCAATCCAGGGGAGAGAGTGACATTTAATCCTCGGTGGACATGACCCAGTGAATATAAGATGCAGAAGGGGTGGGGGGAACATGAACAAAACCATGAACAAACCAGATTCAGAATGTGCCTTGATGTGTAAATGGGGAGAGTGCTAAGGTCTCCATTTGGTCCCTCAACAAATAACTATCAACTCTAGGCACCTGAGATTTCTAACAAAAACAAAGATCTCTGCCTCACGGCACCTGAATTGATGGGGAGACGCCACTAACAACAAATGTGACCAATCATTCCATCACATAATACATTAAGGGTGGTAAGTACTGTGGGGAAATGAAATGGTGACCAAGTAAGGTCATCTGGCTGGAGTGGGGCAGATGCTGGGCTCCATGCACAGCAATTGACTTATTTATACCTTACACACATGACCCCAGATGTTATGGTTGGATGTGAGGTGTCCCCTAAAGCCCACGTGTGAGACAGTGCAGGAAGGTCCAGAGGAGACATGACTGGGTGGTGAGAGCCTTAACCCAACCAGTGAATGAACCCCTGATGGGATTAACTGGGTGGGGCTGGAGGCAGGTGGGTGTGGCTGGAGGAGGGGGCATTGGGGGCGTGGCTTTGGGGTCTCTATTTGTCTCTGGAGAGTGGAGTCTCTCTCTGCTTCCGGGTCACCATGTGAGCTGCTTCCCTCCACCACACTCTTCCTCCATGATGTCCTGCCTCCCCTCGAGCCCCGAGGAATGGAGCCTGCTGTCTGTGGACGGAGACCTCTGAAACTGTGAGTCCCCAAATAAGCTTTTCCTCTCCTAAAATTGTTATTGTCAGGTCTTTTAGTCACAGCAGAAAAAAAAAAAGCTGACTAAAACACCAGACTCGCTCATCAGCTCTCCAAACAAGGAAATATCATCCTTACTGTCTACAGAACAAACCAAAGGTTCCGAGTGGTTGAGTAACTTGGTTCAAAAGCCTCCCTAGGTACTGAGTAGAACATGAAGGGAAAGAGGATCCATTGGAGCCATGAATAAAAAATTGACTAAAAGAAACACCCGATTCCAACCTCGGAGCATTCTTTTGCCACCCCCCCCCCGCCCTCCCCCAATAACAAAGTCAGAAAAAGACAAAGCAAGGACAAGAAAAGGAAAGAAAACAGAAATGGCAAATGGGAAGGCCACCAGGGCCCCATTCAGCTTCCCCGCTAGCTGCTGCCTCTGCTCCTCATTTATAATTAACAGGCTCTCCTGCGGCAAGGCGTTTTTATTTGCAGAGAATTTGCAACCTATGAGTGATTCCATGTCAGCCTCTGGAAAGGCTAATTTAATAAGCTCCCACCACAAACCGGGAACCCAGGGCCCAGACCCTCGGAAAGGAGCCGAAGGTCAGAGGCCAAGCCGGGAGGATTTCTGGGGATCCTCAATGTGGGCTTCTCCCTGGGGCAAAATCACACAGCCCCACCCCACAGCTGTGTCTTTCAACATCCTGATCAAAGCTTTTCTCCTGAATGAAGCCTATTCCAGAGTGTGGGGGGAAATATCTGATTTGGCCTTTTTTTTTTTTTTTTAAACTCATCTTTCCTGGTCTGGGCAGGAGTATAAGCGCAAACAATTGGAAGAACAGAGACAAGCAGAAAGACTGCAAAGACAGCTTAAGCAAGAGAGAGACTACTTGGTTTCTCTTCAGCATCAGCGTCAGGAGCAGAGACCCATAGAGAAGAAGCCACTGTACCACTACAAAGAAGGGATGAGCCCCAGTGAGAAGCCAGCGTGGGCCAAGGAGGTAAGTAAGCAGGGGTAGACATGCCCTGCCAGCCAGGCTTTCCCCTGCACGAGTGCATCCCTCAGAAGT
>NW_025999941.1:17012454-17015181 GCF_001458135.2 Marmota marmota marmota
GACCACTGAGCCCCATCCCCAGCCCTATTTGTATTTTATTTAGAGACAGGGTCTCACTGAGTTGCTTGGGGCCTCTTAAAATTGCTGAGGCTGGCTTTGAACTCCAGATCCTCCTGCCTCAGCCTCCCAAGGTGCTGGGATTACAGGCGTGTGCCACTGCACCTGGCTTTTAAGAGAGAGTTCCTAGTCATGAAACTCTGCAAGTAAATAGTGATTCTAGTCACAGGAAATTGTACACCTGGTTCGCAAGGCACAGCACAGGGGTGCCTAGAGAGTAGAGGGCCCCAGGGGTGGACTAGATGGGTCTGAGCCAGCGCCCGAGAAAGGCATTTTCAGAGCACGCCAGGTGACTGTCATGAAGGGGTCCTGGGTGCCCTTGGAGCATGCTCTTTGGTATCCAGTCTCCAGAAGTGCTCTGAGATGCTCCTTCCAGAGTGTCTTCTGAAAACTGGTGTTGTTTCTGAACCAGAAAGACCCGATGATCTTGGCAACTCTGGGCAGTGCACACTGTTCAGGCTGTTCAGAGGATCTACATCCGTCCGACCCGAGTGCCCCGTCTGAAGCTCCTGTGTGAGTCCACCCATCCGTCATCTGGTGGGTACCTCCTGGGGCAGGGACTTAGGAAGGTACTTGGGAGAGGCCAGGTGACGTCGGCACAGAACAGTGTGCAGCCCTGCATGCTGTCCCCCGGCCTCCACCTTCCCTGGGCTCTGGGCTCTTTCATCCCAGGTCCATGCCAGATCAGGATCTTCAAGAGTGGCTCGGCTCTAGTACAAACCAGGTGACCGAGCTGGACTTCACAGACCTGGACTTCACTTGGCAATGCCTTGGGCAGCCGAGCTCAGGTGTGGGAAAATAAATGTTCATTAAAGACAAAGGATGAACATGATCCAAGGTCCTCCCTGGCTGGGTGCAGAGGTGCATGCATGTGACCCCAGCAACTGGGGAGGCTGAGGCAGGAGGATTGTGAGTTCAAAGCCAGCTTTGGCAACCCAGCGAGGCCCTGAGCAACTCAGTGAGACCCGGTCTCTAATAAAATTCAAAAAAGGGCTGGGGATGGGGCTCAGTGGTTGCGCCCCTGGGTTCAATCCCTGGTACTAAACAAACAAAAATAACACAAAGTCCTCCTTTGCTTTTTTCCCTAAATAATGGATGTGTCCTAGTTATTTAAATTCTCCTTTTGTTGGGTGCCAGGATGCAGGCCTATGATCTCAGTGGCTCAGAAGGTTGAGGCAGGAGGATTGCAAGTTCGAAGCCAGCCTCAGCAACTTAGCGAGGCCCTAAGCAACTCAGTGAGACCCTGTCTCTAAATAAAATACAAATAGGGCTGGGGATGGGGCTCAGTGGTCGAGTGCCCCTGGGCTCAGTCCTCAACAAAACCAAAAAATTCTCCCAAGATTCTAGCTGGCTAAAAGTAAAAGAATCTCTTTTTATTTGTAATAGTAAAGCCAAAAAGGGAAGACACTTTCCTCCTCATTATACGTATCATAATTTAAAAAGTTACTGCTTCCTCGTTCTATAAAGAAAAAAAAAGCAGCAACATACAATGAATGTACAAAGAAATCGGGAATCACAGACAAGCGAGACCGACAAGAAACTGCCACACACTCACAGTCCCAAAGATGATGACTGTTAAGGAGAAACAGCTGCTGGCCGGCTTGTCCCTCGGTGCTCAGAAAACTGGCGAGCAAATTTCATTCTGTGTGCTTCCTTTCAGCGAGAGCCAGGGGACAAGACTTGGGCCTGGAGTGAGCAGACGCAGCCAGAGCCACCCACACAGGCCCAGCCGGCCTCCTCAGCAAAGAGTCTGCAGGACTCAGGCCCATAAGTGGCTCCTTCTGATCCAGTGCCCTGTGGCAGGATCAAGAATTTGCTGATGTCGTGTGGAAGATAAGCTGAACGTGGCAATGACGTACATACGTACCTAGGGTATGGCGGAGCTTAAAAAGGTCCCTCGGATCAAAACACATCTGCAAACCTGATTTCCATAGCTATCAGCTTTGCATGTTGTGTTCGAGTGGAGAGAGACGGGGCGTGGATCATTTCAACCCTCCAAGACTTGGCTCTGAACCGTGTCTTTGTGTGTCCGTCACATATCCGCCAAGGGAGCAGTGACTTATCCCACTTTAAATCACCTCATGGATCTGCCCTGGGAAAGTCCGACTCTGGGGTTGCTGGGAAGCATCTCCCTGCTCTCTGGGCTCAGCTGCCCAGCTCCCCTGAGTTTTCCAGAGAGCACCAACTTTTCCCACGCACCAAAGCGCCAGCATAACATGAGCTAAACGTTCCTTTTACCTTTCCTGGTCTTTGGTTGTTAATACCCTTCCCTGGGTTCAGGCTCACTCAGGTGTTATAGGCAAAGAGAATTTTTATGGGACCACAGGATGCCCAGAAGAAGAAGCAAGCAAAAAAAAAAAAAAAAGCCAGTGGGTTTGCCCAAAGACCCCCTGCTGGGTGTGGTGGGCACACCTATAGTCCTAGTTGCTTGGGAGGCTGAGGCTGGAGGATCGCAGGTCTAAAGCCAGCCTCAGCAAATGAGCGAGGCTGTAAGTGACCTTGTGAGAACCTGTCTCAAGATAAAAAAAGTAAAAAGGGCTGGGGCTCAGTGGTAGAGCACTTGCCCAGCATATGTAAGACATTGGGTTCCATCCTCAGCACCACATATAAATAAATAAAAGATGTGTCCATCTACAACTAAAAAAAAAAAAAAAAAAGGGGGGGGGGGGG
>NW_025999941.1:17021342-17028985 GCF_001458135.2 Marmota marmota marmota
AAAAAAAAAAGGAAAAGAAACAATAAGGAGTCCCAATCTGGGACACAAGAGAGAGCCACAAGGACTAGGCCGTGAATTTCAAAGCAGAGCATACATGTGAGGGATATTGAAAATAAGGTTCTTATTTTGAGGTAGATGCTGTTTGTCTATATATAGATAAGGGATGATGTCTGTGATTTATTCTTAGATTGTTCATCAAAAATAATATGTGGGCCAGGCATACGCATGCCTGTAATCCCAGCGGCTCAGGAGGCTGAGGCAGGAGAATCGTGAGTTCAAAGCCAGCCTTAGCAACTCAGCGAGGCCCTAAGCAACTCAGTGAGACCCTGTCTCTAAATAAAATACAAAATAGGGCTGGGGTGGGGCTCCCTGATCTAGTGCCCCTGAGTTCAATCCCTGGTACAAAATAATCCATGTGTCCGTGTGGGTAAAGGGGGAGTCGGAGGTGAAGAGGTGAAATAGCACTTGGGCATGCAGTACAATATGGCAAAATGTTTACAGTAGAAAAATCTGGAAGGGTCACGGGAGTTCGTCACACTATTCTGGTGACTTCTATATAACACTGAGAATTTTCAGAAGAAAACCTGTTCAGCAGAAGGGTGGAGCACTGGGACTGTTCTTTGGTGGTTGGCAACGTCACGAGCATCGTGTGTCAGGGGGTGGCCGGGTCAGGAGATGTCGGGGAGGGGTCCCCGGGAGGCAGCTGGATGGAAAGGTTGCCGAGAGGGAGGACTCCAGGCAGGAGAGTAAAGGAAGGCGTATTCCTGACAGGTGAGGGAAGGCATGGAGGAGGGAGGGGACAGGGTGCCCTCGTGATACTGAGGGGAGTCTCTGTGGTGACAGGGTGGCAGCTGGGGAAGGATCCGTGCGACCCATCAGGAGGAGTCTGGCTTTGTCGTAGACGCCGGTGCCAGCCCTGAGGAACCTGCCTATCAAGCGCACGGAGGGCTAATTCAGCATGGTGACGAGTAGACAGAGCCTCTGCGGAGCTTGGCCACGGATGGCGTCTCCATGGCAACCCCGCTACCTGCATCACCGCATCCCTGCGCAGGGCCCTGGGTATCCAGAGCAGCTCCGAGTTCCTGAGCTGTCAGACCCACGGCTCAGCTAGCCATGAGCCAAGGCGGACGGCCCAGGGGGCTGCCTCAGGGTGGGTCCCTCCGAGTCCCTGTGTCCACATGCCAAGTGGGATTTTATGGCGTGGAAGGTTGTGCTTCATTCGCAGAGCTAAGTGGCCAGAGATGAGTCATTCCGGGGAACAGCTTCTGAGGAGATGGCTGTAAACTGAATCCCAAGACTCCTCAGGCCCAGACCTCAGGGCAAAGGAGGGCAGAATCTAGAAAGTAACCTTTTCTGCTTTTCTTCCCGGGCCATCTGTCAAAGTACGTGGTCGGCTTCCATCTCCTTAGTGGAAATGACTGGCTAAAGCCACGTACCCAAGATCTGAGGTATTAAATATCCCTTAGAAACTCCAAGATGGCATGATGCCATGGGTTTTAAGAGCTCAGATTCTGAGCAGGGCGCAGTCGTGCACACCTGCAATCCCAGAGGCTCGGGAGGCAGAGGCAGGAGGATCCCAAGTTGAAGGCCAGCCTCAGAAATTTAGCAAGGTTCTAAGCAACTTAGCAAGACCTTGTCTCCAAATACAATATAAAAAGGGCTGGTATGCAGCTTAGTGGTTAAGCACAGCCCTGGGTTCAATCCCTGATACAAAAAAAAGAAAAGAAAAGAAAAAGAAAAATATCTCAGATTCTGTAGTCACAGTGACCTGGGTTCAAATCATGACTCTGCCTTTAGGATTTGCAGAATAGGTGTTAGGATTTAAAAACTGAATAGATAAACATGCTTCACATTTAGCAAAACTCGACTATGTGCCAAGTGCTGGGTCCTATGCTGTGCCTAGAGATACAGAAGAAATTAATTAATACAATCAGGGTCCTCGTGCTCTAAAAGTCAATCTAGACCCTCCTAATGTATTGCAGTTAGGATGGAAAACCAAGTGGCCAACAGTTCCTTTATGGAAATCTTTATTCAACGTTAAGCTTACCTGAGCCAGGTAATCTGATCCCTATCCTTACTTTGATTTTTCAAAGTCACACAAATGACATACAATAAAGCAGACAGGTTAGATATTAAATAAGCAATGATCAAGCACATTGGAGTTTACCAGTCACTTTTCAGTCCAAGTAACATGAACTGCCAATGATTGACTCTCTCTGAAGTGAGTCAGAGGAGCAGGGTTGTCTGCAGACAGGGCTCAGGGAAGGCAAGGGCTGTGGGTGCTGGAGGCATTTGGAGCGACACACCTCTTGTTCCCCTGAGTCAGGGGAAGTCATGTCACTCTCTCTGGATTCATGCCCAAGGTGGTAGGATTTCCTCAACCCTTTTTTTTTTTTTTTTTTTGTTACTAGGGATTGAACCCAGGGGTGCTTAACCACTGAGCCACATCCCCAGCCCTTTTTATATTTTATTTAGAGACAGGGTCTCTCTGAGTTGCTTAGGGCCTTGATAAGGTGCTGAGGCTGGCTTTGAACTTGTGATCCTCCTGCCTCAGCCTCCTGAGCCACTGGGATTACAGATGTGCGCCCCATGCCTGGCTTTAACTTTTCTTTTTAAGAATTTTTTTTTTTTTTTTTTTACTCTGTTGAGCACTTCCTGTTTATCCTCAAGCCACACCACGAGCTGAAAATCATCACTTTATTGATGGGACAACCAAGGCTCAGAGAGTTTACAGAACTTCCCTAAAGTCCTTCACCAAGTCTCTAAGGGTGTTTTGGGAGGGCCCTGCAGATGGGCTGCCCAGGTCCCTTAATCTGTGTCAAACAAGCTGTGCCTTCCCCCTGTTCACACGGAGGCCCCCACACCACTGGCGAGTCATGGGGAATTCTTAAGTGGCTGCTTATTCATAACATTTTCAGTTTATGTCAGGCCGCCTTTCATCCAGGGGGATCAGCCAGCTCTCGACAGAGAACCCCAGAAAGCAGCCGTCTCTGGGTGGACGCGGGCCAGCTGGCAAGGACATCCCGCAGGGGCCGGGCTGGTGGGGATTCTGGCAATGGTCACAGCCTCCAGACTTGACAGGGCCCTTGGACATCTGCGCTGAAGGGCTGGAGGCAGAAACTTCCCAGAAACCCCAAGATGCAGGCTGACCCCGGCAGACTTGCGAAACCAAAGGATGCAGGATCTGGGTGCTCAGCAAGGTTTGTGAGCCTGATCAAACCCCCGGGTTGGGCTGGAGTGAGACACCCCGGGGAGCCGCAGGGAGCATCAGAGCCACCTCGCCTTGGCCAAGTCCAAGGGGAAAGCAAAACCAAACAAGTTCTCAGGGGTTCCCACAGGAGGAGGCCCAGGGAGCAAGAAGCTCCCTCCCCTTGACAGGCTTCTGTGGTTTTGTCCCCAGCCACAGCAGCCGGAAGGGAAGGGGAAGGATGTGCAATGAAGAGAACATTTCCTGGTCCCTGCTGTAGTGGAAAGAAGCCCCTGAGGAACTGAATCTGCCTGCTCGAGGGCAGGAAGGTTCTAGAACTCTTTAAAAAGGCTTTTTTAACTTTTCATCAACCTTCTTATTATTGCACTTGTATTTGGATCTCACAGGGAGCTGGAGGGAGGACGGATGTCTCTTTGACCCTCTCCCCCTCAAGCCTACACCGTGCAGAGACGCCCAGGCTGTTGGCCCAGTTGACATCATGAACCGCCGACCCATGGAGCTCCCTGTAACCGGGGTGAGGCTCCATCCTTTATTCACCGTCTGTCCCCATCTCCAGCTTTCTCCTTGTCTAAGTCACCATCGGCTCCTGCTGTGCAGGCTGCAGAAGCATAGTCTTTAATTTCCTGCATCTTCCTACTCCTGCCTTCCAGAAGAATCTAACTTCCACCACTATGCGTTTTTTAAAGCAGAGGTGATGACATTCGAGTCTCCTGCTTGAAATGCTCCCATTGGCTCCCCACTGCCACTGTTTGTCACCACAACAAACAAGACCTGTGGCACCTGGACCTCTCCTGTTGCCCTTCACAACTTCATTTTATGCCACCACCCATACCCCCATCTTGTCCAATGCTTCAGCCACAGTGGCCTTTATCTGTCCCTTGCCCTCTTTTAGGATCTTTGCAATGTCAGTGTTGCCTACGATATCCTTGCAACGTTTCACGGTCTGGCCTAGGGTTCGTTACTCACATCATCAAAGGTACAGCCTACAAAACTTGGCTCACCTCCTCGTTCACTCTCCACAGTATTGTTATTATACTAGGGATTTAATCTAGGGACATTCTATCATCCCTAGGTTTTTATTTATTTATTTATTTTTTAATTTTGAGACAGGGTCTTGTGAAGTTGGTGAGGTTGGCCTTGAACTTGAAATCCTCCTGCCTCAGCCTCCTGGTCACTGGCATTACAGGTGTGTGCCACTGTACCCAGCTATTTTATTCTCTAACATTGTTCATTACCAGAAGTTATTTTATTTATTGATGTGTCTTTCCCATGTCCCCACTATAATGTGAATTCATAAAATCAAGGATCTTATATCTGTAACAATAAACATTTGTTAATTGGCTCTTAAACATTTGAGTCTCTGATCCCTGGCCCAAAATCGAGCCTGGGAGTTCTCAACCAGTGGGCTATGAATCCTTCATGGGCATGATTACAGGTATGAGCAACGTGCCTATTTTATTTTACTTTTATATTTACTTTTGAAACTATAACCATGAATATATATTACTATAATAATGTCAAAAATGATGTTGGCGAGGATGTGGGGGAAAAGGTACACTCACACATTGCTGGTGGGACTGCAGATTGGTGAAACCACTCCGGAAAGCAGTGTGGAGATTCCTCAGAAAACTGGGAATGGAACCACCATTTGACCCAGCTACCCGAAGGGCAGTTTATACCCAAAGGACTAAAAGTCACCATATGATGGTGACGCAGCCACATCAATATTTACAGCAGCTCAATTCACAAGAGCTAGACTATGGAACCAATCTAGGTGCCCTTCACTAGATGAATGAATAAAGAAAATGTGGTAAATACACTCAATGGAACATTACTCAGCTTTAAAGAAGAGTAAGTTATGTATGGCATTTGCCAGTAAATGGCTGGAGTTGGGGAATATCAGAGTAAGCAAAATAAGCCAATCCCAAGAAACCAAAGGCCAAATGTTTTCTCTAATATGCAGATGCTGATTCACAGTAAGGTGGAGGGGCAGTAGGGATGAATAGCCTTACCTTAGATTAAGTAGGAAGTGATGGGAGGGAGGGGAGGGGATGTGGGGATAGAATGAAACAGACATTATTACTGTATGTGTATATGTGACTGCATGACCAGTAGGATTCTGCAACATGTGCACTCAGAAAAATGAGAAGTTATATCCCATCTCTGTGTGGTACATCAAAGTGCATAAATGCATTCTACTGTCATGTATAACTAATTAAAACAAATAGATAAACTTATAAAAAAATAATGTCAAAAATGTAGAGTGCGATTCAACTGTGTGATATCTGGAATAGGAGCAACCCAGAGAAGAAACATGCTTTGCCCTTAGTTAATGAAAGGGTACAAAAGAGTAAGGTTAGAGTAGAAGAGGATCACTGCTGAGAATGTTCCAGAACATCAGTGTGATTTAACTGTTATGTAAACTACAAAATGTCCAATATCAAAAAGTAAGTCTGGCTGGGCTCAGTGGTGCCTGCCTGTAATCCGAGTGGCTCAGGAGGCTGAGGCAGGAGGTTCACAAGTTGGAGGCCAGCCTCAGAAATTTACCAAGGCCCTAAAGAACTTAGCAAGAGCCTGTCTCAAAATTAAAAGGGCTGGGGATGTGGCTCAGTGGTTAAGTGTCCCTGGGTTCAATCCATAGTACCAAGAAAGAAAGAATAGAAAAGCAAGACTTGAGACAAGAAAAATAAAAAACCCCTGACCTAACCCAAAGTAAATGCTCAAAAAAAATCTGTTAATTTATTCAGCAAACAATAGAGACAGAAGAAACAAGAACCCTTACGGCCTCGGCATCTGAGACCTCAGCCCTCAACCCACTCCTTATAGAGCAGAAGAAAATCAGTGGTTCTCCTTGGACCTCGCAGGGGCGAGCAGGAGATCCTGGGCAGTCGGGCAGGAAAGGGCTGTACTTTCACAGGGCAGAGTATTCTTTTTCTAGTCTTCTGTTAACCTACGGAGATTTCTCCAGATGAGAAATGAATGATCCCACCACCCAATCAACCCGTTCTGTTTTTTGGTAGGGGGATTGAACCCAGGGGCGCCTAGCCCCTGAGCCACATCCCCAGCATCCCCCCTCCCCCACCTTTTTTTTTTTTAACGTATTTTATTCCCGAGTCCCTGGGATTACAGGCAGGTGCCACCAGGCCTGGGTCTAGCACTTCTTAACTTCTGGGGGTGACTTGATGCCTTCAAGAATCCAATGAAAGCTGGAATCCCTCCCCTTAAAAAAACAAAAAAAAAAATGAACATTTGCAGATTCATGGAAACTTCTGAGTTGAATTTCAACAAGGGTCCCCAGTGCCGTCAGTCACTTGGCACGCAGGGATCCCAAACTCCAAGCGCCTGGTTTGTAGAAGGGATTCAGAGGGAAAGGCCTTCTCTGGTGTTGAAGGGACCCCCGGGGCCTTGGATCTGGCAGATGCTTTGCTGCTATTTCTCTCTCTCTTCTCTCTGGCTCTGCAACACTCCTTTAAAAATTCAAAATAGCTCATGATATCATAGCTGCCATTTAGGATGCTGCCTCTCAGCAACTCCGTGGTGCAGGATGAGAAAGGATTTTAAAGCAAGGCAAGGGCAGAGCAGGCTGGTGTGTGGGAAGCCAGGCTGGCCAAGCGCAAGGGCGGTGGCAGGTGCCTGGTTCTGACCGGCCAAGCCCCGGGAAGGTGTTGCTCTCTACCTCTCTGCCTCTCGGAAGCCATTCTGGCCAGAACAGAAGCCTCTGCTGTTAAGAGGAGCCCAGCGCAGTGACTGGTTCTTTTGGAGCCAGGGATTGAACCCAGGGGCACTCGACCACAGAGCCCCATCCCCAGCCTTATTTTCCATTTTATTTAGAGACAGGGTCTCGCTGATTTGCTTAGGGCCTCCCTAAGTTGCTGAGGCTGGCTTTGAACTCGCGATCCTCCTGCCTCAGCCTCCAGAGCCACTGGGATTACAGGAGTGCACCACAGTACCTGGCAGCACGATGAATCTTGGTGCTGCATTTCCCGGGTGCTTCCTAATGAGGCAGGGGCTTCAGGGGGCCCAACCTGCAGCAGAAAACAGGGGGCTCATGGCTCCCCTCCAAGGCAGGCTTCTTAGACTGACAGGCTCTCCTGGCACCTTCTGAGATGATAAATTCAAATGCAAGTAACGGACTCAGGCAGAGACTTAAATGTCTGGACTCCTGATGGACAGGCAGGCAGGAGGAGGGCTGCAGCTGAGCGCTGTCACTGCTGAGCCAGGGGCAGCCACTCATGTGCACTGGCTCCAAGACCAACTGCCCAGAGGACACCTAGAGAAGGACCCATCACCAAGGAGGCGTTCCTCAGAGGCCCTCATGCAGGAAGACCAGAGAAGGATCCGGCATCACTGGTAATGACAAGTGGCAGGATTAAAACCTTAACTAGCCAAAAATTCAACTAAGACATTGAGTAAGTCCCACAGACCCCCCCCCCCC
>NW_025999941.1:17029827-17079185 GCF_001458135.2 Marmota marmota marmota
CCCCCCCCCCCCCAATTTGGGAGAAAGAACAAAGTGCAGAATAAGTAGAACTCAGAATTTCTTTTCGCCACACCTAGGCAGCTGGAAGGTATTCCATACCTATTTACTAAAATGGTCAGGACAGCATGTAGGTTGGAAATCTCTTGGTGGCTGGGTTGTGCCGTGGCACATGTAATCCCAGTGGCTCAGGAGGCTGAGGCAGGAGGATCGCCAGTTCAAAGCCAGCCTCAGCAACAGTGAGGCGATGAGCAACTCAGTGAGACCCTGTCTCTAAATAAAATACAAAATAGGGCTGGGGGTGTGGCTCAGTGGTCGAGTGTCCCTGGGTGGTATCAAAAAAAGAAAAGAAAAAGAAAACTCACTTTATTATCCAATTAACGATTTCTGGGAGAATAATGAGGAAGAGTGAGGGAAAAAGTACACATCTGACATCCTGCCAGGTCATCGCCTGGTGTCCAGTGAGGTGACACGTCAAACTCAGATGTTCACAATCACCTCCTCCAACTTCCACGGAGAAGTCAGGTTCACGGGAACTCACTTTCAGGATCCTCATTCACAGGGTCTCCACGTCCTAACCCACGAGACACACTCAGCTGGGCGAACCCTGCGTCTCCTACTAAGGCAGAAAAGTGATCTGATCTGTGGTTCAAATTTGCAAAAGCAAGACTGAAAATGAATGGGAAGCTGATTTCAAATAACCAGAAACTCAGTTGACAAGAATGGCCCTCCTGAGTGAGCCCCCCTAGACAAAGGAGCACCTGTGTTCTGCAGAAATTTCCAAAGCCTCCAACTGCACATAAGTTGGAACAATGTAAAAACAATATCATCTTGTCTGGCTGTGATCCCGGCTGGGGAGGCTGAAGCAGGAGGATCACGAGTTCAAGGCAGCCTCAGCAAAGTAGTGAGGCCCTAAGCAACTCAGTGAGACCTCGGCTCAAAATAAAAAATCAAGAGGGCTGGGGATGTGGTTCAATGATAAAGCACCTCTGGGTTCAATCCTTGGAACGAACACACGCACGTGGTAAGTCCCCACATCTATCGACTTTTAAGTTGTGAAGGCTTCAGAATCAGATGGATTCTGATGGACTATTTACCAGCTGTGTGATCTTGGGCAAGTTATTCAAACTCTCTGTGCTTAGTTATTGTAGAATGGAGATGATAACAGAACCCATCACAAAAGGTGAGGGTGAATTAAGAGACAGCGTCTCCAACAGGGAGTCCAGCACACCTTCAGCCGTCATTTAATGTCAGCTACTCATTATTTTCATTATTCTGGGCAGAAGAAACCGAGTCATGGAGCAACAAAGTGATTTCTATGAGTTGCACTCAAATGAGACAAATGACACGGGACAACAACCTGGGGTTTCTGAATTTAGTCAAATTGTCTTTCCTGTGGAAAACAGCAGGAGCAGCAGCAGAGAGCTGGGTAAGGATGCAGAATCTGCATTTCAACAACTCCAGGTGCTGGCTCAGAGCTCAGACGTGTGGACCCTGGACCCGGGCACTCTGTAGGGTGCCTCAGCATGACACAGCCTCACAGAGCTTCCGGAGAGAAGGAGAGACACCCCACCCCCCCACCCCCCACCCGCAGGGTGATGCATCCAAAGGCCAGATGTTCTGCAGGCAGCTCCTGGTCATTCTCTGGAGGGCCCTGGGCTCTGCACACTTTCACAAGACAAGTGGATCCTGGTGTGAATCCTGACCTTTCAGTTCCCCTCAAGAGCAGCCAACAGCCCCTGTTAGAGCTCTTTGCTGACAAGATTGGATTCAGCCCTTTTTTTTGGTAGGAGGGATGGAACTCAGGAGCACTTGACCACTGAGCCCCATCCCCAGCCCTATTTTGTATTTATTTAGAGACAGGGTCTCACTGAGTTGCTTAGGGCCTCGCCAAGTTGCTGAGGCTGGCTTTGAACTGGCGATCCTCCTGCCTCGGCCTCCCCAGTCACTGGGAGGACAGGCATGCGCCATCATGCCCAGCTGGTTTCTTGATTCTAAATAAAGCTAACAGCATCCCGCTGTAAAGTGCCGCAGGAATTAACAAGTAGTGTCAGGCACGCTGCCTACACCACATGGTAGGTGCCCAGTCCACGGCAGTATTTCTTCTGTCCACACAAACACTAACACACAGGCGGCCTGCAGCCACACGGACACCCCAAACATCCATTTCCCGACGTGGTGAGCACAGAGTATCACCGTTTCTCCGATGAGTTCTGGAACCTTCACCAACAAGTATCTCCGAGGACTCATAACTGATGAATCGAAGCCAAGGAAAGAGCTGGAGAAATGGCAGGGTGCCCAGATGAAACGAAATGCTAAGAATTTTTGTCCCAGTTATTCTTAACCCTGGATGGGCCTGGGTAATATTTATAAAGTTTGATTTTCAAGGAGCCAAGAGGGAGGACGGAGTCGAGGCCAACGGTGCACCAGGGTGAGAATAGCAGAGGTAAATGAAAGTTGCTTAGGGCCTCACTTTTGCTGAGGCTGGCTTTGAACTCGTGATCCTCCTGCCTCAGCCTCCACCTGTGCTCCACACCCTCCATGCTCAAGGTCCACCCGTACTCTACACCTTCGGAGAGGACCGGCTGCTGTGGCCTCCAGTGCCCCAGGACAGCAGGAAGAAGGGAGGGCCACAAATTGCCAGCACTTTTTTTTTCCCCCTTTGGTACCAGGGATTGAACCCAGGAGACTGAGGCAGGAGGCTCATGTGTTCAAAATGTTCAGAGCCAGCCTCAGCCATTTAGCAAGGTGTAAGCAACCTAGGGAGACCCTGTCTCCAAATAAAAAAAATAAATAACGGACTGTGGATGTGGCTCGGTGGTTAAGCACCTCTGGGTTCAGTCCCTGATATAACAAACAAAACCCCCCTACTGCCCCCTGTTGCTCACAGGTTGAGACTAAATGGGAAATATGGGGATCAACAGCAATAAAAATGAAGCCCGGCCTCGGTCTTCACAGCAATACTGTGTGTTCAGGGAAATTCACAGATGAGGAAGCCAAGTTCAGAGAGGTCAGGCCACTGTCCCAAGATGACACAATGCTGATCAGGAGGCAACAGAGGTGGGCTAGCATCAGGTCTAAAGCTTGTTCTCCGTGTGAAACAGCTCTACTAAGATCAATAACAACCAGCAACTATCAACTCCACTTCTAATTTTCTTAAGAAAGCATTATAAGCCAGAGTCCTCTGGCTCCTTCAATTATCTCCTCCAAAGGCACTCGGCCACCGAGCCCCACCCCCAGCCCTATTTTATATTTTATTTAGAGACAGGGTCTCGCTGAGTTGCTGAGGGCCTCACTTTGGCTGAGGCTGGCTTTGAACTCGCGATCCACCTGCCTCAGCCTCCAGAGCCACTGGGATGATAGGCGTGGGCCAGCTCACTAGCATGAAGCAGGAAGATCCCAAGTCTGGAAAGATCTAGCATGGCAGGGACACAAGACAGAGCCAGAAAGCAGGGCCACAGGCAGGTGGCCAGGGGAGGCCATTCCTTTCCCTTAGAGCCAACCCTTACGCTCCAGTTCAGCCACCCACAAGTAACACACATATCCAACAGCCTCCCTGGGAGGAGGAGAAAATGTTAGGTGTCTGTGCTGAAAAGAATAAAAAAAAAAATAAAGAAAAGATCACAAGCCTCTCGCATGCAGAGTTGGAGCAGAAGAGAAATCCAGAAATGCAACGGTTCCAATTTGGACCCTGCAACTCTGTCCACGTGACTCGTCAGCTGCTGAGCCGGGAGGCCTACTCCAAGGATGCGGGGCCCAGCTAGCCCTAAATGATTTTCCTGATCCCATCCGGTCACTTTGCATCCTGCAAAATGCAAGAGGGTAGAAGTCCCTGGGAGTGGGGACTGTAAGGAGCGGGGGCATCTTTTCTGGGGCACCCTCTCTGCAGGAGACTCATGGGAACAGACTGCCTCCAACCACTGTTCCGTTCTCACCAGCTACCCTCCCGGTGAGAACCACGGGAAGGTAACAAGGAATTAACAAGGTTGACCAAGCCCTGGCTCAGTGGCTGGGACTGTGCCAGGTGCTTTTCATGTCTCCGCATCAAATCCTGATGTCCTTTCCCTGGCCTATAGGTGTGACTGCTCCCCCCCCCCCTTTTTGGTACTAGGGATTGAACCCAGGGGTGCTTACCCACTGAGCCCCACATCCCCAGCCCTTTCTATATTTTATTTTGAGACAGGGTCTCACTGAGTCGCTTAGGGCCTCGCTTTTTGCTGAGGCTGGCTTTGAACTCGTGATCCTCCTGCCTCAGCCTCCTGAGCTGCTGGGATCACTGGCTGGGCTGCTCACCCCATTTTACAGATAGGGCTCAACCCTTGAAAGGGCAGCTCTAGGTCCCTTCAGCTCTTACAGTGGGAGCCCTGGATAAATGCATCTTCTGCTGTTTAACCGTTTAGTCCCCAGACCACCCCTTCTGCTTCCACAAGGCATCCCCCTCCCTCTATGTCCCCTCTTTACCCCACACTGTAAAACACGCTACTTCAAACATGCTATTTGGCCATTTCTAGCCACCCCGTGACTCTGTGCAGGCTGCGATGCCTGGTGGAGCCAAGGGGTTTTCGTTTTCACATTAGAAAAGAAACAGCATTCCCGAGGGGGTGGGCAGAGCACTTGACGGAGGGGCAAAACCTTCACGGGCACTCAGGGAGGCACTAAATAGCTAAATTTCCAGAATATGGTAATTCTGTCAAAGTGGCGACCGACTGACTCTGGAGCCTGCGGGGACAGTCGCCCCGACCCATCTGTGACAGCCAGGCCTCCTTCCCCAGGAGCAGGAGAGCAGTCGATCTGGCCTCTAGCACAGAGGCCAGGCTGCTTCCTGCAGTGAGTCTCACTGAGGTGGTTTCAGGCACCCTTTGGGAAGACATGCAGAGGGGCGAACCTCACCCCGCCGCACAAGGTGCAGGCCCTGCCCAGACAGCAGCCGGGCCCGTGTGTTCAGGGCGCACGGGGCCCTCCAGACTGCAAGCACCACTCGGTCGTCGCTGGAGAGGTAACCTGAGTCACATCCAGATCATTACATCTGGCGCGGATCATGCCCGGTGTGATTCAGCCCCAGCCTGGATTATTTATAGTTCCTAAAAGTCTCCCTGGACCTCAGCAGAGTCTAAGATCCTCTAACGAAAAGGAACCGGATTTTAAAAATCTGCATTTCTTCCCAAGAGCTCCCGTGGCAGATGAGTGATGCTGTCACTGGCTTTTGAGAAACCCAGAGCCAGGAGGAGAACCAAGCAAGTAATGGTTCCCGAGGAGCCCAGGGCAGGGAACGGACCGAATCACGCTTCAGCAGGGCTGAAGTTCTGTCACCATTCCTCATGTGACTATTGGCTTAAAACTAAACGGTAATCATTTGGGAGCCATTTCCTTACCTAGAAATCAGAGCCACCTCAAGCCCGGACACCTCTCATGTTCTGACACCCTTTACTGAAATAACAGCCGTCGAGAAAAATGGGACCAGGGACTGTCCTTTTAAACCCTTTCCCCCCCGGATCACCCTTGGTAAGGAAGGTGCCATCCAGACAAATGCTACTTCGGAAGCACCCTGAGCCTGTGACTCACCAACCTTGCAACTGAAGTTTCTCACAAACCAAAGGCACAAGGTGCCAGACCCCCCCCCGGGGCTAGCTGGCCAAGGTAGCATCCTCCTCCATGGCAAAGACCCTAGATCTCTGCCCGGAGACCGTCCCTAGAACACACACTCGCTGCTCATCTGTGAATCAGAGCGGATCTCTTACCCACCTCCAGGGAAGCCGAGATGCTCCAGTCTCCAAGGAAGCTTCCGACCCGATCCCCGGCGCTCGTCAATTGAGCCAGTTCACTTTCTGCCTGGATCTGGTTTCTAGGAAGGCAGGCAGGACCTCAGCAAGCCAAAGCATCTTCTTCTCCTCCAAAGCCTTGGCCCATCTGAGCCCTTCCCGAGCCAAGCCGGCAGCGGGCTCAAGCCAGAGCCCTTCTATGTGTATGCACTCCCTTGGAGAAAAACACCGTCACCATGTCACCATCGCTGGCTGCAGACCCTGCTGGGGGACCCACCAAGCAGGGGGCAAAGTGTGCCTTCTGCCTTTCCTCCGGGTCCCCCCCCCTGGAGCTCTCTGATCGCCTGAGATCCTCAGATTGCTCTGAACTTCCCCTTCTTCAGGAGGAGCTGAAGGAAGTCACAGACCCTGGCCGCGGCTGTCACCCACAGATCCCGAGCCAGACCCCGGAGACCAGTCAGCTGCTCGCGCAAAGCCCCAGGCACTGAACCAGGAAATGTGCAGCTCAGGCCAAAAGAATAATAATAACTGTCGGCAGAGTGGCTGGCGAGAGCCCGAGAAGTCGCTGTGGCCGAGCCAGCATCCTCCGCATGCTAATGAGGCCGTGATGTCAGCAAGTCAGTCACGGCATCTGGCCGTCCCAGCCCCGCTGCTGCCCAGGGCTGAGATTTATTTACATGTAAATTAGCCTCGCCTTCCAAATCAATAATCCCCCTGCCGCCGCGGGGAGGGGGGGACGGCTGTGCAGAGGCCCAGCTTTGCAGCCTCCAAAGGAGCACGGAAAAAATCACATTTAAAAAGGAGAGGCTTTAAAGACACACGCCTGGTTTTTTTTTTTTCTTTCTTTTTTTTTTTTCCCCCCCAAAAGCAGTTCTCTGATGTGCCAGGGATCAGAGCTGGGCACAGTTATCAGCCCAGGCGCCTGTTTCAGATTATAAACTGCACCAGCCCGAGAGAGGAATCCGAGCCCTCTGTCTCTTTAAGAATCAAAGCTGTGTGAGACCTTCCAATGCTGCACTTTGGTCTTCTCTCTTCTACTTTCGCTTCAGGGTTTGGGGACCTGGCACCACAGCACCTATGAGTTAGGGGTCCCCGCTTTCCTCCCATGCACGTGTGAGTGGGTCACCATCCTCCAAGCCCCTTGCCCCAATTCCAAGCCACTGGGGAGATGAAGACCATCAGCCTGCCCAGGGGCCAGGGGGGACCCTCAGACTCCCAGATGGCACTCATTTGAAAGACCTGACGGATCAGAAAACAGGTTGGGTGGAGAAGGGACTTTTTTCCAACTTTACACCAGGATTTTAGCACTAAGTTGCTTAGGGCCTCGCTAAATTGCTGAGGCCGGCCTTGAATCTGTGGTCCTCCTGCCTCAGCCTCCTGAGTTACTGGGATTACAGGCGTGCACCACCGTGCCTGGCCAGCCCCGGGTCTGGATGCTGACTTTATTCAGCAGGCAAACTGACCTTGGGCAAGTAAGTTAACTTGTGACGCCTTCCATGACCTTATCTGTCCCATTCCCTCCCCCAAATAAATACTTAGTAAACACACACCATATGTCACACACAGATCGAGAACTGGGTGTTTCCCATAGCCTCTGCTTTAGCTGAGCTTACCTACTACAAATATAAGAGAAAGCACAAATATCAAATGGCACTATGGCGACAAACGACACAATGTCACATGCCCAATAAATAAGCAGCTGTTTCTGATCATTTTGAATGAAGTGAGAGAAGTTCACTAGGGTGGCCATCGGTGCTCTGCTCCCCCCTGAATATTTCCCTGGTCACTTTTATTGCCTATAATTGATGGTTCTTTTATCTATTATTTCTTATTTGTTCTTTTTAGATATATATAACAGTAGAGTGTATGTTGACCTGTTACACATACATGGAGTCTAACTTCCCATTCTTGTGGTTGGACATGATGTGGAGTTTCCCTGGTCGTGTGTTCATATATGAACATGGGAAGGTTCTGTCCCATTCACTCCACTGTCTTTCCCATTCCCATCTCCCTCCCTTCCCTTCATTCCTCTTTGTCTATTGCAGTGAACTTCTACCCTCCTCTTATTGGGTGTTAGTATCTGCATATCAGAGAGAACATTTGGTCTTTGCATTTTGGGGATTAGCTTATTTCTCTCAGCAGGATAGTCTCCAGTTCCATCCATTTACCAGAAAGTGCTATAAAGTCATTCTTCTTTATGGCTGAGTAATATTCCATTGTGTATATAGACCCCATTTTCTTTATCTGTTCATCTGTTGAAGGGCATCTAGGTTGGCTCCATAGCTTAGCTATTGTGAATTGAGCTGCTAGAAACATTGATGTGGCTGTGTCCCTGTAGTGTGCCGATTTTCAGTTCCTTTGAGTATATGCCAAGGAGTGGCTAACTGGGTCAAATAGTGGTTCCTTTCCAAGTTTTCTGAGGAATCTCCACACTACTTTCTATACTGGTTGCACCAATTTGCAGTCCCACCAGCAATGTATACATGTATCATTTCCTTCATATCCTCGCCAAAATTCATTGTTACTTGTATTCTTGATGATTGCCATTCTGGCTGGAGTGAGATGGAATCTCAGTGTAGTTTTAATTTGCATTTCCCTAATGGCTAGAGAAGTTGAACAAAGTATACGAAAAATATATATGATACGTCAAGAGCTATGTAATGTTTTGAACAACTAATAATATATATATATCTGGTCCCCTCAGTGTGGCCTGCGGTCTCCTGGGCCAGGTGAGCCCTGCCAGTGCTGGGGAAGCTCTGTGGGCGGGAGGGGAGGGCAGGGAGGGGCCTGGCGGGGACAGAGGTGTGGTCCAGCCTGCACAGAAGCGCCCCAGTGCCCCGGGAAAAAGCAGTCAGCTCAGCTGTCGCCCACACTCCCCGCCTGCAGCACCCACTCGGATGAGCTCTCCCCGGGCAGCTGGAGTTCCTGCCGCCTCCCATGAATGTCTTTGTCGGATGTGGGGAATTTAAATTATGTCTTTTGTTATATGTAATTGTGTTAATAATGCTTCATAACTTCTTTCAGAATGCTTCTCTCTGGGACACAGAGGGCCTTTCATGGTGAAAATCATGAGACCTGGAATAACTTTTCACCAGGAGAAATGGGAGATAAGCCCATGAGTAACGCTTTGCCTCAGGTCTCCACGGCACAGAATTCAGAGAGGGTGGGGAAGCAGAGGACGTCCCCAGGCCTCAAGAGCCACCAAAAAGTCATTTAAGAACTGGGCAGGGGCTTGGGCTGGGGCTCAGCAGTAGCGCACTTGCCTGGCAGGTGTGGGGCGATGGGTTCTATTCTCAGCAGCACGTATAAATGAATAAAATAAAGGTCTATCAACAACTAAAAACTATATATATATATATATATATATATATATGTCGGGAACAGTGACCCACACCTGCAATCCCAGTGGCTTGGGAGGCTGAGGCACGAGGATTGCAAGTTCAAAGCCAGCCTCAGCAACTTAGTGAGGCCCTAAGCGACTCAGCAAGACCCTGTCTCTAAATAAAATTTGACAAAGAGCTGGGGATGTGTCTCAGTGGTTAAGCAACCCTGGGTTCAATCCATGGTACAAAAAAAAAAAAAAAGGAATAGTGCCCCTCCTCATAGGGCTCTTGGGGGAAATCAAAGGAGATGCACTCAGCTGATGTCAGCTGTTGGTAAAGAAAGGAGGCTTCCAAGGTTATCTTTGGCACCACTTAATTGTCTGGGTAAAGTTGAACAGGAAGTGAGTAGAGACCTGGGCAAAATCAGCCCCTGTCCCAGGGCACGTCTCCAAGTTCACGCATCCAATGGCGGGAGGGGGGGGGGAGCCCTTGACCTGCCCTTTGCTATAAGATTCAACAAACCCCCTGAAACCAGGAAAGAAGGCTGTTAAAACAACCAAGAGGCACAGGGGGCCTCTTCCTCTGAAGCTGTAAACCAGGGCGAGACAACTGCAGATGCTCCTTGACGTGGAGGGGTGACATTGAGAAAAACCTCTGCAAGTTGAAAGCATCATGGAGAGTGCATTTGACACAGCTCACCTAACCAGCATCGCGGCTTGGCAGCCCAGCACCTGGGAGGGTGTGGGCTTGATCGCAGGGCCGGCTGGGAGCTCACTGCTGCTGCCCGGGATTGCAAGAGAGCATCAAACTACTTATCAGTAATGGGAGAAAATATCAAAGTGCAAAATTGAAAGTGCACTTTTTACTGGGTGCATATGGCTTTTGTGCCACTGAAAAGTCGAAAAAATTGTTAAGCCAATCCATTTCTTTTTTTTCCCAGATACCAAGGATTGAACCTAGGGGCACTCAACCCCTGAGCCACATCCCCAGCCCTTTTCTGTATTTTATTTAGAGACAGGGTCTCACTGAGTTGCTCAGGCCCTTGCTCAATTGTTGAGGCTGGCCTCTAACTTGAATCCTTCTGCATTAGCCTCCCAAGTTGCGGGGATGACAGGTATGTGCCACCATGCCCAGCAAATCAATCCACTTTTACTCAGGAACCATCTATATATTTCTGGGAAGGATGGATGCTTCATCTATGCATTCAAGTATTCATTTACTCATTAAATGGGCTGCTACCATTTGTCGGTCACTATGTGAGGCCTTGAGGACTTTACTGTAACCAAGACAGATATGGGCAGGCTTCAAGGATTTTGGCTATGAGATGAGAAGGTCATCAAGCAAGCAATTAAGAGTAAAATGTGCTGTGTGCTGGGATGGTTGTGGAGCAGAGCCCTTGAAGGTGTACTTGCCACAGGGAGGCAGACATGCAAAACCCGTCGTACTCAGGAAACTAGGTTCCTACGCAATCATGCCTGTACAGGTTAGCAGCAAAAGCTACAGACTGATAATTCCTTGGGATAGTTTTTTTTTTTTTTTCAATACCAGGTATTGAATTCAAGGGCCATTAACCACGGAGCCATGTCCACAGCCCTTTTTATGTTTTTCTTTTCTTTTTTTTTTTTTTAAATTTTGAGACAGGATCTTCCCAAGTTGCTGAGGCTGGCTTTGAACTCTCAATCCTTCTGCCTCAGCCTCCCGAGGGGCTGGGATTACAGGCATATTCCACCACGCCATGTGGGACACGTATTTTCATTCTGGAGACCATTTTATTGAGGACTTGTGCAAGCTATGCTGTTAGGTTTTCGACAAAGGGATGAAATTAGAAATTCTGGAGACCAAGTGAATGGGGGACAGAACCCGTATTGTACCTCGAAAGCAGCAGAACTGTGCGTAGGTGAAAGCCAACTTGTGGGGGCGGGATGGGGAGGGACAGGCAATGCACACACATGGGTACTGTGCTGAGCACTTGTTGGAGATCTGTGAGCACAGACCTGCTGACCAGCTGGGAGGACGGGCATTCAAGTAACTGCCCCTAACTCCGAGGGTCCACAGGAGGGACAAGGAGACGCAGGGGAGAGCGACTGTGGACGTGATAGAGGATCAGGAGCTGTGGCTTGAGCTGGGCACCAGGTGGGTATGAGAAAACAGTTGTCTATGGGGACGGCCTTGCCAAGTGTGCCACAAAACCCAGAAGCCATAAGAGAGAGCTGAAAGCGCCAAGGTCAGATTTTAGCAGCTAGAGAAAGTGACCTGGGGGAGGAGGGAGGGCGCCAAGATGTGGGGAAAGTGCGAGCACAAATGTGGAATCGAAGGCGGTGCAATGAGACGGGGCGCGGGGGCCCATGCCTGTCATCCCAGCGGCTCTGGAGGCTGAGGCAGGAGGATCGCCAGTTCAAAGGCAGCCTCAGCAATTTAGCAAGGCCTCAGTGACACCCTGTCTCTAAATAAAATACATAAACAGGCTGGGGATGTGACTGATGGGAACATGAAGATTCTATATTCATCCTTCTTTTTATTCTTGCAGATGTTTAAAATTTCCCAAAGTAAAAAGGTTTTGTTATTCTTCTTTAACTTGTTACTGTTATGGTTGCCTGTTCTTAGTCCCTTTATACTGATCTGTCTTTTCCAAATTTTTCACAGTGGTAATAATGATTTACTTTATTTAATTGATTAATTTATTTAGGTGGCTTTGTTTTGTTTTTGTACCAGGGATTGAACTCAGGGGCACTTACCCACTGAGCCCCATCCCCAGCCCTATTTCATGTTTTATTTAGAGACAGAGTCTCACTGAGTTGCTTAGGGCCTCGCTAAGGGCTTTGAACTCGCCATCCTCCTGCCTCAGCCTCCCCAGCCGCTGTTGATTTCCTTTCCATTATGAGAAAGCATACTTTCTGGCAAGGAATACAGCAAAATATTTAGTCGGTGACTGGTTTCCAAGTAGCTCATTTTGTGAAGTTCAGTAATACCAATGGTCACTGAGTGTGTTCCGTAGGTGACAGGTATATTCTAAGTACATATGTAGGTTAATTTATTTACTAAAAATTTTTTTTAAATAAAAAAAGAAAGAAAATAGAAAGCCATGTCTGCATGGGCACAAGACAGATCAATAGCTTCCACAGGACAAGGGCGGGAGTGACAGGCAGGCAGCTCCCCAGGAGCTGGAAAATCAGATCATCTTCCCATCCCAGCCGGCACTGGGTAGGATCTTGTTAGAGGATTAGGAGGAAGGTTAAGTGAGTCTCTGCTGGTTAGCTTACAGAGAAGGGTGAGTGGTGACAAGGACAGTGACCTCCCAGGGGAGGGGCTTCCAGCAAGGGTCTAAGAGGCCATTTCCAATCTCTGTTTCTGTAGGCAGATGGTAAGAAGGAACGAATTCCTTTTATTTGTTCTTTATAGTTATCCATGACAGCAGAGTGCATTTGACATATGGCACATGTACGGATAATGACTTATTCTAATTAGGACCCCATTCTTGTGGTTGGACATGATGTGGAATTTCCCTGGTCGTGTGTTCATATATGAGCATAGGAAAGTTCTGTCCCATTCACTCCACTGTCTTTCCCATTCCCATCCCCAACCTTCCCTTCATTCCCTTTGTCTCATCCAATGAACTTCTATTCTCCCCCCCTCCCCCTATCGTGAGTCAGCATCCGCATATCAGAGAGAACATTGGGCCTTTGGTTTTTTGGAATTGGCTTTTTTCACTTAGCATGGTAGTCTCCAGATCAGAAGGAATGAATTTTAAGATTTCACTTGGACCTAAGGAAGACATTTGGATACTGAGATGACATGAATGGTGTAGTCACTCAAAGAAGTGACAGTATTTTGGTTTTGGAGAGCATGAAAAAAAAGGAAAAGCAGCCCGAGTCCTAGCTGGCTTAGATTGCTACCTGCGGGCCTGGCTATGGTGAGATCCTACTGACACGTTTCAACCGCTCATCCAATCAGGTTCACAGAAGTTTATTTTCATCTTAAAAAGTACATAGTGTTGAGTTTTGTGTGCACTTTCAAATAATCTGCTCAAGAGTGGTTCTCTGACATGATTTCAAAATCCAGTAAAGGAAAGGTGGGAAGGAGGCTGACAAAGAACTGTCACATTAGCCAGACAGGACTAGGTTGTGCTGCAGTAACAACCAATCCCAGGTCTCAGCAGTGTAACAAAAGCACTGTTGATTTCTCACTCAAGGCTTTCTCAGCAGTGACTCAGTAATGCACTCAGCTTCCTCCTTGTAGTCACAAGATCCTCCTATGATAGCAACCCCTAATTTCCAAGTTATAGCAACAGAAGAAGAGAGGACTGCGTAGGTTTTGATGTGACTCAGCTTAGAGATGAAAACATCACTTTGATCCATCAAATCCCTCGTGGGCCAAGGAGGCCAGAAGTGGACACCCAGGAAGAAGAGGAAAAACATCCCGAGGGACTCCCCCGAGGTCTATGACAGCTGTCAATTTTTATTTTTGTTATGTCAAGATATTAAAAATCAAAATGAGGGCTGGGGTTATAGCTCAGTGGTAGAGTGCCTGCCTTGCATGTGTGAGGCACTGGCTTCAATCCTCTGCATCGCATAAAATAAATATATAAGCAAAATAAAGTATATATTTAAAAAAAAAGAGTACTGCAGGTAGCATTTTTTTTTTAAAAATCAAAATGAAACACAATCTATTAAACTTAGAGTGTCTTAAATCAAAGGAACTTTTTTTATTTTTATTTTTATTTTTTGGTATTGGGGATTGAACCCAGAGGCACTTAACCCCTGAGCCACATCCCCAGCTCTTTTTCAAATTTTTTATTTGGAGACAGGGCCTCACTGAGTTGCTTAGGGCCTCGCTACATTGCTGAGGCTGGCTTGGAACTCGAGATCCTCCTGCCTCAGCCTCCTGAGCCACTAGGATTACAAGCGTGTGCCACCATGCCTGGCTTCAAAGGAATGTTTAATATTCAACACCCCCCCCCCAAAAAAAAATCCTGATGATTGTTTTGAATGAAAACCAGAAATCAAAGCTGCATCCATTTCATCCCAGCAGAGAGAAGACAACATTCTCTATTTTTATTATCTTTCAAGCAAAAACAGCCAACCCAACAAACCCAGTAGAAAATAAATACTGGAGATGCATGAAACTTCTAAATCTCAGGTAGAGAAGCAGCAGACGGGGGAGCTACCTTTGCAGAAAAGAGATGCTCCAGAGAGATACCCCCAGTGGTTCCTGCCTACTTCTCCATTCAGGTTTAAGATCTACCCCCTTCAACAGGCAGGGCATTGCATCAAAATAGCCCTACCAAAAGCCGTGAATGTAAATGCGACTCTCTCACCTCCTAGCTGCGACACAAATGTCCTGCAGCTGGGAGGTAATGGCTCCTCTAAGCCTGAGTCTCCCCATCAATGACATGTAGACACCTCTCTAGCAAAAGATCAGGGAAGATCAGGTGAACGAAGGGAAGGATATAAAGTTCTTTGTAGATAACGTGGCATACAGTAGGTGCCAAATCAATGTTACTTCCCGCTTGGTTTTCAAAGAAGAGAGCAAGAGGAGGTTGGTGCTCCCATAAATGATAAAATCATTTCTGATTTGAAATAAAAGAATGAGTCTCCCTGTACCAAAGGATAAAGAAATCTTTCCTGTCTGTATGTAAAGATTATGAATCATTATGAAATATTATGAATGCTTCTCCGACCATGGACATTTCTAAATCTTGCAGAAAAAAAAAAAAAAAAAACCCATCTGGCCTTCTTGAAATCCCAAAAAGGGGCCTGTTCTTGTTTCCTATCATCTTAGGAATCTGCCACCTTTCATACATTTTAATTATTCTTGATCCCAATAATCAAATGCACAAATTTTCAACACAGCCTTTTTATCCCCCTTTAATTACATTAATTAAAATGAGAAATATGGGCAAGCTCGACTCTGCCTATCAAAATGAAAGGCTGCTGAAGGGCTGGCTTCCCCCACCCTGAAAAGATTAAAAATTACATCAATGATTTAAAAAGGCTCGCCACTGCACATTTCCATGGAAATATTAAACAGGCACCGATGTGCTACCAACAGTTTTTCCTTAGATAAAGAAAACCACACTTATTATGGGAGCTTTGGGCAACGAATCGTTCTCATGAAGCTGCTGAGTAAAATCTGGCTTTCCTCTGGGTACAGAGTTGGGAGCCCCAGCAAGCCCTGCACGGGGAGGATTCACTTTTCCAGTAATTTCCAGATGTAGGACCACAGGTGCCTACAATGCTTCTCTTGAATGAACACTGGCAAGATGAAAGATTTCCTAGAAAAAAAAAATGACTGAAAACTCACTTGGAAAGTAGCAAATGGACAGCCAAATTGTGCCCTGGGTCCTGGAAGAACCCATGTTCCAGATGCACAAACGGACACATTGTTTTTCTCAAGGAATAAGAACAACCTGGGGGTCAGGAGTTCTGCACACTTGGTCGCACTGAGTCCTACTATGATTCCAAGTGCAGCTTTTCTTATCTGCTATCATCCAGAAGGAGAGCAATGAGGTTCAAAGAGGAGGAAAGAATGAAACGGAGATCCAGATCTGAGATCGGGTGCTGGGTCTGACTGCAAATCCCACACTCCCCCCTCTAATTCAGAGGTTCTCCACCTCTCAAAACTCAGGTGCACACCAATCCGGAGGTGAAATGTTAGAAGTAATTTCTTATTAAAAACAGAGGAGCTGGGTGCAGTGGCACGCTCTTGTAATCCCAGCAGCTTGGGAGGCTGAGGCAGGAGGATCTCGAGTTCAAAGCCAGCCTCCAGCAACTCGGCGAGACCCCTGTCTCTAAATAAAATATAAAATAGGGCTGGGGGTGTGGCTCAGTGTTCAAGTGTCCCTGAGTTCAATCCCTGGTAATCTCCCCACCCCTCAGGGGGTGGGGGACAGCTGTCTAGATTAAACAGATTCCTTTGTACATAAAGAAAGAGGACACCGTGGTGCCTGCCTGTAATCCCAGCAAGTTGGGAGGCTGAGGCAGGAGAATTACAAATTGGAGGCCAGCCTCAGCAACTTAACAAGTCTCAATCTTGTAACTCTGTTGTGACCCCTGAGTTGAATGCCTAGTACCCAAAACTAAACTGAACTAAAATAAAATTAAATCAAATCAAAAGAAAGGAAGAAACAGAGCATCCTGTTTCCCCTGGGGGAGGTGTGCTCTCCTTCTGGTTCACAGTTCTATATCCTGGGTCAGTGATGGAGAGTCAACCTTGGTTAACTATTACTTGATTGATGTCTCTCTAACTAAACTCTGCTGAGGGCAAGCCATCCTAAACACCTGTGCCTAGTGGCCTGACAGCTATTGAACATTTGTTGCGTGAGTAACAAGTTTGACTTTTCCTGCCTAGAAAACTCAAGGGCAGGCTGCCTTCTTCCCTTAAGAGCCTCTCACTTGATGTATTTCTAACACCTGCTTTGAAGTCTTCATCTGCAAAGTCCAACATCTGGACCTCCTCACAGGCAGTTTTTCTCCCCCTCCCCCACCACGTATAGGTTACAATTTTCTGTTTGCTTTCATGGCTCAGAACTGTGGTTTTTCAAAAAACGGATATGTTATATAAAATATTGGAGAAACTGTCAATACTGAGTGCCCCCTTCCTTTCTCGAGCTCATAGATTGCTTATTTAGTGACTTAGGTAGATGTATCAAGGGGAACTGCAGCACGCAACCTCTGGAGCATGCAACCTCTGGAGCATGCAACCTCTGGAGCATGCAATCTCTGGAGCACAGCCTCTGGAGCAACTGGGCTGGTCCCCTTTTACCAGTATCACACCCAGCTGTTAGTCTGCACTAATTGCCAGCTGATTGTTCTATTGTGTTTGATGCTATCCTTTGAAATAAATTGCTCAAAAAATCTGAGCTGATGAAAGCAGGGTTCCTTGGAAAGGGCAGGGTGTGGCCAACCTTTGAGGCTGCCCCTCCCAAGGTGAAACAATAGCCCTAGCCTAGGAGCTAGTGGGAAAAGAAGCCCAGAGTTTTTCCATCACCCTGATCTGGGTTGGGAGGGAAGAGGGTGGGGAACGGGTCCTGGCTCAGAATGTCACAGACTCTCTCCAACCAAGACTGAGTAGATTTTCTGGTCTAGATGTTTCCCCAGGCAGAATCTTGGGACAATTGTTCAGAAAGCTTAAATGGTTGTTTGTCAAATATATATTAATATGATTTTCAGCAAATGATTATTTGCTGAAATGATTATAATAATCATTTCAGCAAATGATTATTTGATTGAAGGATCTACCACGTTCCTCACGCTGCTATCCTGGGAAGCTGATCCCCAAGACCTCTTAAACTACCATGAATTTTGTTTATGTTGCTTTATATTTTCACCGTGGAGCTAGGATGCCAGCTTTACTCAGCCTGCTATTCCCAGAGCTTAGAAAAATGCCTGGCACACAGTAGTCCCTTAATAAAAATAGTGTGAAAGAAAGAGAGAGTGGTCCTGAGCCAGGGCCTAGCCTCGCCGCTATGCCAAGGCCATAAACTGCTACAGCTGATGATGTATCTATGGTTATGACAATTATGAATGACCACAGGTCTTTAGTTCCACCTAATTCTTTTGCAATTTCCTCTGAAGCTGATCATAGTCCTGGGAGACTGTCCTGCCTGTAAAGGGCACCAGGCAGGTGATTGATGGAGATGACGAGAACTACAGCTATGACGTGTACCTCTCAATCTGCTCTCCTGGATTCTGCCTTTGTTCCTTGAATCTTCAATATTCCTTAACTTCTATAAATAGCTTGTTTCAGAGAGTATCTAATTTATCTTTGTTTGAAAGAAAGTCCTGCTAAACTGGAACTAGCCCTGGTATTAAAATTCAGAAGTCTGTGCTTGATCCTGAGCTGTGGGCTCTTGCCACAGTTACTCAACCTCTCTGCTCTTCAGAAGATTTTCTTTTCTTTCCTTAAAAATGTAAGCAACATATTAAGGCAATAGCACAGCGATAATTTAGTATTTTCACAAAGGACTCCGTATCGGGTCTGACACATCAGGTGAAGTATCAGGTATGAGCATTATTGTCTGCAAAACAGCGACCACAGACCTTGTTAGTAGGAGTTCAGAGACACCCAGATGGCGGAGACAGGGTACAAGAAAGAAGCCGCTGGAGGACAAGACACCGAGACAGTCCTGTTCCTATTTACAATAAAACCCATCACCATGACGACTCCCACTGCTGAGGACTTATCCCCATGGCAACTCCAACCACAGGTTGGAACTTTAAAATAACCAATGGGGGCAAAGTGGGAAATATTCTAATGAGGTTTTCTGAAATAACCAATGGGGGCCGGGGAATTGGAAAATATTCTAATTAGGTATCATAAGGTAACCAATGGGAACAGCTGGGGTGAGTAAGGTCTTCAATCTGGTCCACAGAGGGAAGAGGACACCCCACAGCTCAGGATATAAGGCCCTAATTTTGAGGCCTTGATTCATTCTCTCTCTCTCTCTCTTCCCCCCCTCTCCCTCTCCCCACTCTGCTCTACCTCTGCACTTCACTGGTACTTCTATGTGTCCTATTCAATTCTTTGTTCAGGATTCCAAGGACCTGGACTTCAACTGGACATCCAGTGGTAACATCCTGTCCCCCCATAATGCTGAAGCGATTTGTGCATTTAACAGAGCGACTCTTCAGGTGGATTTCCTTGTGAACTATAGAACTAAGTATTTAGAACTGCAGAGCTAAGTACCCCTGGCCTGCTGGGCTAAGAGCCAGTCCCCTCCTTGGCTGTTCCTTTCCTGGTCCCTCATTCTCCTCCTCCAGGTCTGTGTTCACACTGGCCAACCCCAAGGCTCAACTGAACCCTGCATGAGATGCCTGGGAATTCTGCATGGAAATCGCCATCTCCCCTGCACAGGGCTGGATCCCTCCAACAAGGCCCTCATTTTGAAGATGGCCTCCCAGCCACCCCTTTGATGAGCAGATATCAGGCCAAAGCAAGGTTCAAATGATTTTAAAAAGGAGCTTCAGAACTTGAAACAGGAGAAATGAGCAGCAGAAGAGGCTTAATTAAGCACCATGTGTTTCCTTCCAGAGGTTTAGGAGTAACAGGGCTGAGGTGGAAGGGGATGAACTGCGGAGAGGGCTAGTGTCTGAGTCAGGGGACAGACAGTAAGGATGGGGGACTCGAGGTAAGAGAGTAATTCCCTAAAGTGGGCCCACGGTGCTGACCCCCGTGCTTTCTTTTCTAAGAAGCAATTCGCCTGCAGCCCTGCCTGGCCTCAGGGGACAGGACATGTCACTTTCCTCAGCCAGCTACCTGTTCCCTGCAGGAGAAACGCAGGCCTGTGGTAACGTTGATAAGAGACCCAAGTGACCCTGCAGGGGAGGCTTCTGTGACCAGATCCAGAAATTCTGGGAGATAAAATCTGTAAGAATGCATGGTTAAGAATCCTATTAGAACCGGTCAGTAGAAGCCCAGGTGACCTAGAGTTGCCCTGACAGTGGGGACTTGAAAGTCTGATGTTACCCTGCTGTCCGTCAAAAGTCAAGAGGTGGACCTGGGCGGGACTCTCTGGAAACTTCTCTGGGATCCCCAGTAAAACCGGAGTGCAGAAGAGACACCTGGTCCCTCTCCTCACTGAGAGGACCCACTGTTCCCTTCAATAAACTTGTCCCTGTTACTTTGAATGACACGTCTGAGACCTTTCTGACTTGACCGAAAGAATCAGGGTTTGAAGGGAGATTTTCATGGTGCCTCAGTTTCTCTGAAGTCCCTATTACAGGGCTCTCTGTGTCACCTCTGTGTCGGGTGGCAAGTGGCTTAAGGGCAAATTCTGACTCTGCTCTAATTATTAGCTGTGTGAATTGGGACAAATCACATTTTTCCCCTCTGAGACTCACCTAACAGTCTCTGCCTCATGGACTTTCTGGATTATAAGAGACAACTCAGGTAAAATTGCCAAGCACACAGCTGGTGCTCAATAAATGTTTAAGAACTCTGAATGCAGCTGGGTGTGGCACACGCCTGTCATCCCAGCAGCTCAGGAGGCTGAGGCAGGAGAATCACAAGTTCAAAGCCAGCCTCAGTAACTCAGTGAGGCCCCTTAGGGAAATCAGCAAGACCCTGTCTCAAAATTAAAAATAAATTTTAAAAAAGAGACAGGGGATGTGGGTCAGTGGTTAGGCACCCCTGGATTCAATCCCTAATGTCCCCCACCCAAAAAGAGTCTTGAGTACAAACGCACCACCAATCTGTATACAGTCAGGGGGTCCCCAGATCCTTAGATGTGAGCAGCTGCCAGCACACACCTGCCTGACTCTGGGGACCCAGGGAGCCTTGACAGACAGGGTGGGTCTTATGGGGCCTATTTATTCTTCCTGAGATGCCACAGCACTCCAAGTGGGTGCCCGGCTGCTGTGTCCTTAGGGGCCCCAGGGGCCGGGCCAGGTGGATGTCAGAGCAGGCTGCTGTGGGGAATTATTAAGGCCCCTTCCCTGAGGGGACAGGGGTGCACTTTGAGAAGGCTCCCCACACCCAGGTAGCAGCCTGTGACTCATTCTCAGGACCACATTCCTCTTCCTTGAATGGCACACAGAGAGGCCTGCTGGGGGGTGGGGGTGGCAGATTCTCTGCTCAGTTGACCACAGCTCAGGGGGCTGTAGGGGAAGGGCTGCTCAGAGCCTGGCCACAGAGGACATAAACAGGGGATAAGAGGAGACCACCCAGGGGCCATGAAAGCCGCCAGGAATGAGAGGAAGTGAACCAGGGGAGGGACGCTCCCTGATGGCAGCCGCCAGGTGGTGTCTACAGATAATCCAAGGGCCACTGTCCTCTGGGAATTTCTGTCTAGCTAAGGTGATTGCTATCAGGTGCTCCAGCCATTGGGGGAGAGGAGACTGATAAGCCAGTTTGGCGGGTGACATTCACGGCACCCACGACATTTAATGCAACCCTCCCAACCAGTCTCCAAGGTTGTACCCATCGTCCCCATCACAGGGGAGGAGACTGAACTCGGAGAAAGAACCATCTAGTGGAAGGCTCCAGCTCCTGTCTGAATCCATTTCCTTTTTCTTCTATTTATTCCTGTTTTTAGAATCTCCACTGAACCTGCTGCATGAGTTCTTCCACCTCCTAGGTTTGGGTTGGCACTTATAAGGGACGCTTAGTGTGGCCAGTTAGTTGGGGAGGACATCACAGCACCAAGAGATTGACCAGGCAAACCAACAACACTGGGAGAACAAAATCTTCTAGGACTGACCACGGGCTTCACCGTGGTCACCAATTCATGAATTAACCAGCCACAGCCCCTGTTTTCTAGAACTGTTTCACTGTTGTGACTTATAGATCTTATCTGAACAACTGTAGAGGAGGAAAAGTTTATTTAAAGGCTCACAGTTTCAGAAGCCTCCACTCCTCGGGGCTCCAGGGGAGGCAGGACATCATGGAGGAAGAGTGTGGTGGAGGGAAGCAGCTCACATGGTGATCAGGAAGCAGAGAGAGACTCCACTCTCCAGAGACAAATAGAGACCCCAAAGCCACGCCCCCCACCCCCACCTGCCTCCAGCCACCACCCAGTTAATCCCATCAGGGGTTCACTCACTGGTTGGGTTAAGGCTCTCACCACCCAGTCATGTCTCCTCTGAACCCTCCTGCATGTCTCACACGTGAGCTTTTGGGGGACACCTCACATCCACACCAGAACAGCCCCTCTCCACAGCAACGACAATGACAGGCAATCCCACACACCGACAGCCCTTTGCAGGCCAAACCTGGGGGGCTTTCATGGAGCCCCCGGGCTACTCTTCAAATTGAGAACTGTGTAGGACTCTGGGAACCCCTGATTCTTCACTTAAAGTCCCCCTATGAGCTGTGAGAGGTCTCAGAGTGTCTGTCCCACACGTTCCACGGCCTGCACTCATCCCCATGGCCACCTTCTCTTCTGGCTCCACAGGCCAGGTGCTTTGACAGCTCCCCACAGCATGGAGTGTCGGAGCCAGTGACTCTCCAGGTATGACCTGGGCCTGCAGCGCCCCCTGGGGTTTTGTTGGAATCTGAAAGATGTTCAGACCCCACCGAGATCTACAGGATCAGCACCTCCCACGGGCAGCCTGGTCACCTGAAGCCCCCAGGGGACTCCGCGTGCACTTCTGTCTGACAGACAGTGGTTAAAGTGATCCCAAGATGGCTGCTGGGAGCCCGAAAGATGGAGGGGTGAGTGATGGCAGAGGATGGAGGAGCCTCCTCAGGGCCCAGGATGGCGACAGGTGGGCTGCAGCTGAAATTCCACCCACGTGTGTGTTTCATTGTGTTTCCACCAGAAATCAAGGAACTTTGCCTGTAAGTGGTCACAGTGTGTAAGTTTTAGGTTCTGAAGGCCCCAGGGTCTAGGTGATGTGGTCTGTGTCACAACCACTCCATTCTGCCACTGTGGGGCAAAGGCAGTCATGGGTGGCTATGTTCCAATAAAACTTTATCAACACAGGTGCCAGGCTGAATTTGGCCTCCAGGTTGTGGTCTGTGGACTCCAGATTTATATGATTTTTTTTTTGTTATTTTTTTTTGTTGGTACCAGGGATTGAACCCAGGGGTGCTTAGCCACTGAGCCCCATCCCCAGCCCTTTCTTAATACTTTATTTAGAGACAGGGTCTCACTGAGTTGCTCAGAGCCTTGCTAAGTTGCTGAGGCTGCCTTTGAACTTGAGATTCTTCTGCCTCAGCCTCCCGAGCCACTGGGATTACAGGTGTGCGCCACCACACAGGTTGCATAACTTCCTTTAAAAACAAAGCAAAATACCATGATATCTGGCCACCCTGACCTCAGTTTCCCAAGAGGCAGCCTGCATCTCATTGACCCATGTAGCTTTCTGTTAGTCGGGGGGACACACGCTCCCCAGATTTCCACTGCCCCACTTCTTCACTCCTAAATACCAGGGCTGAGCCCACTGTTTTTTCTCATGCTTGTTTTTCTTATTTACTATAAATGCATGTATGTGCATGTGAGTGTGTGTGTGAGAGAGAGAGTATCCATGTATTTTAACAATGACCAACTTCCAGCACTTTGAGTCATGTGCACCTCCACCCCCTCCTCCATTATCTCTGAAGTGACCTCACACCACCCAGAAATCCAGGAAATAACATCCCAAACACGCTGCATGGCTGTGGTGTTGACCTCAAGCTGAGGGCATCTGGGAAGCAACGAAGCCACACAGGGGCTTTTCTAGACTTTTCCTTATTTGACTACATGCCGATTCTCCAGAAGGACTCTAACTGCCATAAAAACCCTTTTTATCTATCAAAGAGGATTAACATACATGGGGAAGAAAGCAGGAGACGGCACCTCCATCAGGCAGGTCTGACCTATTTTTCTGAGGGCCCACCTGGTTTCCCCTCTATTCACCACTCTCTGGGTTGCCTACCTGGCCACCTCCCTCTGCCACACACAGAGGCATACGAACTCCTCCTCTCATGGGCCCCTGGGTCCTCGCTTTCCTTTAATGTCTCCACGCACGTGATACGTTTGTGGGACTCTTGGCCTGCTGATCTGTCTGCTGCCAGTTTTCTTCTTAGACTCAAATATACTGACCTCAGGGGGAGAGATGGACTCTGTCCCAACCCAACCACTACATTTGGATGAAGGCTGGTTTCAGGGCTGGGCCTCCAGCACCTGATCTGCCTCTGGCTTTCTGAGCAAGACCGTGACCCCCTTGGTGTCTGCTCCCCTCTCATCCAACTGCAGAAACTATCCCCCACACTTTTTTTTGGTACCAGGGATTGAACCCAGGGGCACTTAACCACTGAGCCCCATCCCCAGTCCTATTGTGTATTTTATTTAGAGACAGGGTCTCACTGAGTTGCTTAGGACCTCACTAAATTGCTGAGGCTGGCTCTGAACTCGCGATCCTCCTGCCTCAGCCTCCTAAGTCACTGGGATCACAGGCATGAGCCACTGTGCCCAGCGAAACTATGGTCTTCTGCATCCTTCACAGGGTGGCCGTGAGGGCCTCTGGCAGTGCTGTCTGAGAAGCAGCCCGGAGGACAGAGGATGCTCACAGGGCGGGACAGAGAGGGAAAGGAAAAGGTCCCCTCCCCCAACATCAGGCATCTAACAACTTCCTTATATTAAAAAAGGTGACATAAAATTCACTACATCAGCCTCCCACTAGCACCTGGCTCCAATGCATGAGAGACCCTGGACAGAAAGCTGGCCACCTCCACCTACGTGACTTAGGTGAGATTAGCTGCCAGTGCTGGGGACAGCCGGGGCTGTGAGGGATGCCCCCTAATCATCTCTCCTCTTTCCTGTCACCATCTTTAGAGCAGAGATCTTTAGAGCACTCTGCCTTCATTCAATTTGCTTCCCTCCTCTCCCATCTCCACACTGACCCAAATAAATAAATAATGTGCTCCTAATGATGCTGATCTTTTCCTAGAGAAGCAAGAGGCATACTTAATGTCACTTTCTTACAGTTGCTTTCCAACTAACTTCAGATGCCTGACTGAGTGCAGCTTCTCCAACTGCAGGGGTCTCCTTGGGCTCCTCTTCCTGCAATCCCTTCACCTGACCATCCCCTCCCCTTCTGTATTCAACTTACACCCCGCCCCCTCCCCCGCCCCAACCACCACCAGGAAAGGTCTTTCCAAAGAAAACGCATAAATCTTCAGCTTATCTGGGTGGTACGGGCCACAAAGATTCCTGGAGTGGTTACACAAGTTAATTTTCCATTTACATTACTGAGCAACAATTTATTCTACAATAAAACTAGCCAACCCTGAGAGGCCACTTCAGAGGATGCCTTGGCCAGGAGCCTAGATTCCTAGATTCTTTGGCTTCTCCCGTCCCCCTCCTGCACTCACGCTGGACCGGCTGCCTTTCTTGGAGTATGTTCACCTACCCTAGTTCACGTGTGCCCCAGTTACCCCAAGATAGAGAACGATCATCTCTGTTTGCAGACTGAGAAACACGAGGCTTCAGAGTTTAAGTGTTGCCAGGTGAGGTGGTGCAGACCTATAATCCCAGCAGCTCGGGAGGCTGAGGCAGGAGGATCACGAGTTCAAAGCCAGCCTCAGCAATTTAACGAGGCCCAGAGCAACTCAGTAAGACCCTGTCTCTAAATAAAATACAGAATAGGGCTAGGGATGGGGCTCAGTGGTTAAACACCCCTGAGTTCAATTCTAGGTACCTCCCCAAAAAATAGAGATGATATCTCTTGAGGACAGAACTCCTCCCCCTTTTAATCATCATTTGTAGACATGGTGAATAGGGGATTTCAATGAGTCACCCACTTCTAATCTAGGCCCAGAACAGAATTTCTAGACCTTAGCACTATAGGCCAAGTTGTGTTGGATAATTCTTTGTTGTGTCTGTGCCAAGTGGAGTCACACACAGCAAGAGAAGCCACCTGTATGATGGTGGTCCCATTAAACTACATGGCCTAGTGATGTCGTAGCCTAGTTAGCGTGAGTATACTCCATGATGTTTGCACGATGACAAAATTGCCTGACAGTGTATTTCTTAGCCCCATTGATAAGTGACACTTGCCTGTGCTGTTCAGTACTCCCCAGCCTCCACCCATCAAGTGCCACTGACCACCTGTTCTCTGGTCTTCTCAATTAAAGGTGTCTCCAGGAGATTCTTCAGAAAACTTGGAATGGAACCACCATTTAATCCAGCTATCCCACTCCTTAGCATTCACCCAAAGGACTTAAAATCAACATGTGACAAGGACACATCCATTTTTATAGCAGCTCAATTCACAATAGCTAAGCTGTGGGACCAACCTAGGGGACCTTCAACAGATGAATGGATAAAGAAAATGTCGTCTCTATACACAATGGAATATTACTCAACCATAAAGAAGAATGAAATTATGACATTTGCAGGTAAATGGATCAAGCTGGAGACTCTCATGCTAAGTGAAATAAGCCAGTCCCAAAAAACCAAAGGCCAAATGTTCTCTCTGATATGTGGATGCTAACCCACAATCAGCAGAGGGAGATAGAATACAAGTTTACTGGATTAGACAAAGGGGAATGAAGGGAAGGGAGGAGGAATGGGAATGGGAAAGACAGTGGAATGAATGGGACAGAACTTTCCTGTGCTCATGTATGAACACACAAACAGGGAAACTCCACATCAAGATACACTCTACTGCTTAATTTAAATATGCTTAATCAAATATGTCCCAAATATGCTTAATCATTTTCTACATAAAACTCTACATTTGAAGCTGGGTGCAGTGGTGCATACCTGTCATCCCAGTGGCTCTGGAGGCTAAGGCAGGAGGATTGCGAGTTCAAAGCCAGCCTCAGCAACTTGGTGAGGCCCTAAGCCACTAAGTGAGAATCTATCTTAAAATAAAAAATAAAAAGGGCTTTGGATGTGGGTCAGTGGATAAGGACCCCTGGGTTCAATCCCTAGTACCAAAAAAAAAAAAAAAAAGCCTCTACCTTTGAGCCTCCTGGCGTATTATTCCTATTATTACCCATGTTTCCCATCTCACAATTGTTAGTGCTCCACTTTGTGCTGGTGCTATGGAATGGGAAAGTCACATCTTTTCAGAAACACCTAGCACCTGTTTGCTGTGGTGCTGAATTAGACAGGGGGCAGAGGACAGGTGACCTCCCTGGCCCCACAGCAGTGCTTCAGAGCAAACTTCTCAGCGCTGGGAGGTCAGGGAATTTTGCTCCCCGTGTTTCTCCCACATGGGCCACTGTCCTCACCTCCTGGTGATGCATGATTTTGCTCAGGGAAGATAATGGTGCCTGTCCCTGGCAGCCAAGACTAGAAACCCTGGGATTTGAGTCCCAAAGGAAAGCCACCATCTCATGTGCTCCAGCTTGTAATACTTATTTGTGCCTTGTCACTTGCAAGGAAGAGATGAGATGCACTGGCTGGCCGAGGGAGTCATGTAGTTACTGATGCAGAAATTAGTCTCTCCCTGGAAAATGTCGGGGTTAATGACCAAGTCATCTGGAGACGGGGGTGCTCCCTGGCTAGGGCTGACGTTCAATTACCCTAGATTTAGTGGACATGTGCCACACATTCTGATGTCCACTAGTGCTGGCCACCAGGTAAGGGCAATAAATGGCAAAAACAGTGATTAATAAAAAAGAGATTGAGGGCTGGGGCTGGGGCTCAGTGGTAGAGCGCTTGCCCCGTGGTGTGAGGCCCTGGGTTCGATTCTGAGCACTGCATAAAAACAAATGAACAAACAAATAAACAAACAAATGTATTATGTCCATCTACAAGTAAAAAAAAAAATTCTTTAATGAGATTAAAAAGGGGGAAAAAGTATGTGTGTGAGTGTGTGTGTGTGTGTGAGAGAGAGAGAGAGAGAATGAGTGTGGGTCTACCCACACCTGCCTTCCACACACCACAACATAACTGATCAAGGCTTTATTTGGTCAGCAAGATGCAGCTGGACTAAAGCACAGTCCTTGGATCCAGTGGCTCACAGCTCCAAAAAGAAAGATATAATCACGTACGTACTATACAGGTATGATTATATTGGGGTGTGGGTAGACCCACGATTCTCAATCAGTATGTCACAGCACACAAGAATGGACCCTGAATCCTTCAAAACCGGGCCACCCAATTTTGATCCACGCATACGTGTTATTTTTGTGATCCAAGATGTACACACGGTCGCATGGACATCCAGTCTGAGAAGGTGGAGTTAAGTGATCCGGCCGCACGGTGTCAGTGGGTCGATTAGTGGTAGGAGGAGATAGGAAGCAGAGCACAATTCTGAGCCAATTTTTCTAAAAGAAAAATGGTTCACTGGATATTGTTGGGAATTATTTTCCCATTTTCCAAGTCTTTCCTTAACAGAAAAAAGAAATGTCAACTCTAATCCCTTAAGATGTCCTGCCCCAAATTCAAGTGTCCGATAGCCTGCTACGTTTTCAGAGGGTGGCTGAGGAAGGAGGGGAAGCTGACCCTGGGGGTGTACGGGGTCTCTCAAACCTGGGAAAACTGGGAGCCAACCCATAGGAAGTCTTTCTCGTAGCCAAGCTCTGTATATACAAATGGTCCTCAGGCCCAGCTTCGTCCTCCCACTCGTATAGAATTCCAATGACTCAGAAATCCACATGCCCTGCGCACACTGCGCCTCTGTCTAGCGTCAGGGCCTCTCCTTATGAGAACAGAGGATCTCCGAGGAAAAGGAGACAGGGAAGAGGTGACTGTGTTCAGAGAGACGTCTGGAGGCTCCCGACCAGGCAGCGGGACCACTCTGTCCAGGCTGGTCACTCCAATCCAGAGAGGCTTGGGGGAGAGTCTTCTTTGGATATCAATAAAAGATTCCTGGAAAAGATGGAGACGCAGCCTCAGTGGGAACTGAGCAACCCTGACCTAGGGTTTGAAATCCGAGTCTGGGCTCAGAGCTCTCAGGGTGAAGAGAAGACACTTAGGTTTCAGAAAGGTCCAGGAATCTCAGAACACGTAAGCTCCCCAATGTGCCACCTACCCATGGAGTTCCCTCTTGTTAAGTGACACTTCGCTGAGACTGTTCCTATTGGTTGGTGCTTTTCTGAATCTCACTAAAGAATAAAATTCTTCCCATACACACCCCTCTTTACTGGAAACCCTCACTGGTATAATTGTCATTTCAAAACTTTGTTCGAGGGATCTTGGCGATGCTGTTAATAACAGCTGAGGCCTGGGATGGTGGCACACGGCTGTCATCCCAGCAGCTCTGGAGGCTGAGGCAGGAGGACCTGGAGTTCAAAGCCAGCCTCAGCAATAGCCAGGCCCTAAGCCACTCAGTGAGTCCCTGTCTCTAAATAAAATACAAAATAGGGCTGGGGATGGGGCTCAGTGGTTGAGTGTCCCCTGAGTTCAATCCCTGTACTAGCCCCTCACCCTCCCCAAAACACAGCTGAGTTGGAAAAAGACTTAAGTGATCTTCACAGAAAACTCTGACCCAACCCACAGCTGCCCCACACCCCTCAATTTAACATGGGAATAAAATCCTCTCTTTTCCCTCTGAGATCTTCTATTCTCTTCCCATGATAAGCCCTGTAGTCTTGGTTCAGTTAGATCACTGGTTCTAAAAATTGAAAGTGCATCAGAATCATCTGGAAGTTTTGTTGAACACACACCCTGCTGGACGTGGTGGCGCACCCTGTAATCCCAGAGGAAAGGGAGGCTGAGGCAGGAGGATCATGAGTTCAAAGCCAGCCTCAGCAACTCAGCAACTCAGGGAGGCTGTAAGCAACCTAGTGAGACCCCATCTCTAAAAACAAGATTTTAAAAGGGGGAGCAGGGCTGGGGATGTGGCTCAGGGGTTAAGTGCCTCTGGGTTCAATCTCCAGTCCAAAAAAAAAAAAGAAAACAAATCCTCATAGACCGCTGGGCCTCGCTCAGCCTCACAGTTTGTGCGCTTTGGTGGGCCTCCAGGGGGTGCAGTCTGAGAAGGTCCATTTCTTACCAGTTTCCAGGAGCTGGTGAAGCTGAGGCTGCTGATCTGAGGGTTACGCTTGCAGAACTCACATCCCTTGGGGAAAGTCTCCTCCTAAAGGTCTCTGGCTACCCAGGACCATCCTGCCTTCCATTAGGGCAAGGGATCCCAGAGAAGGAGGGTGTGTGAAGGAGCCACGTGACTCATTTCAGGGCTCAGCAGCTGCAGTCACAGGAAGCTCACAGCCCTCACAGTGCAACCTGAAGACAGCGTTGTCAGAACCACACATCTGAGAGGGTGTGTTGGAGCATCTTATTTTATAGATGCAAATCCTGAAACTCCATCAGGTCACGTGATCAGCCCCAAGCTGCAGTGCTAGCAGCAGAGACCAGGGCTCTCTGACCACTCAGCTTTCCACACAGATGCTTCTCCAACAGGTCAGGCTGCCTGATCAGGGGACACATTTGACTTATCTCTACCAAAGTTTTTCCTTTAGATAACTTTAGATAACTCCTAAAATAGACTTTGATCATGGTAGCTATTATTAGACACGCATTTTAATGTACACAAAAGATACAGGTGAGGCTTGAAGATGTCTTTTGAGCGGCACTATTCTATTTATATTCCCTTTCCCTGCATTTATAGGCTTCAGATTACCTTTAAGCATTCTGATGTGAAGCGAGTTACTAATACTCTAAAATGACTATTATTCTCAAGGGATAGAGGTACTTTATTTTGCAATCTTTTTGTCTTGCATCACACATAACCCCCACCCCCTGCATCTTCCTGAATCAGGCTTTAATTGTGGGTGGATTCCTTAAAATCCATTGTTTATCTGTGCAAAATTCTGCAGCAATTAGGAGCAAGGCAAAGAGTCCTTCCGTTTACTTCATAAAATACCATTTCAAAGGAAGATCACAGCTGGGTGTGGTGGTGCATGCCCAAAGTCCTGGGGACTCAGGAGGCTGAAGCAGGAGGATTGCAAGTTCAAAGCCAGCTGGCTTTGAACTCGTAATCCTCCTGCCTCAGCCTCCTGAACCCCTGGGATTATAGGCATGTGCCACTGCGCCTGGCTAGATTGATTCTTAATGAATAAAATTATCAGAGTTAGGAGTTACAGCATGGAATTTTCATTCTGAAATGGACTTCCAACTGTAAAGTCATTTTAAGATCAAAGTGACTTCAGGTCTTGATTTGTTTTCACCAGCCTGTCACCAATGGAGACATCAGCCATCCATCCATTCCTTAAAACCAAGTCTCCCCAAGCTGGCCACACCCAAGTCTCTACAACCTTAAAACCCATCTATAAACTTATGTAACTGAAACTTTACTCACCAAAAAGTTTTACAGTAGAAAGTTGAGCACATAATGCTTCTCTTAAAAAAGAAAAAAAAGCAGCCCACTATCTTACCAGATGAAAATTAAAATACCCATTAGAAGTAATTCACTTAACATCAGTTAATTTCCATGAGTCATTCCCACTAACTTCTTGCTAATGATCTGTTTTAGCAGGAAAAAAAAAAAAAAAACGGTCTCACCTCCCTCCTCTTCCACCTCCCTGGTGCATTTCAAGGATAGCGTTTAATAATGGGCAAATGGCAAATAATGAGGCAAAGAACAAAACCAAAAACTCGCCCGGTCAACTCTAAAAAGGGGAATCTCCCTCCTTCCCAATAAGTTTCTAATCAGAAAGAACCAGAGGGTTAATGAATGTGCAACCACAGCGTATGGATGCAAGACACCCACACATTCATCAAGTTGCAGGCTGATAATTAACATCCACCACATCCACCCAGGAAGGTCAACCTCTCCAGCTGTCCAGGAAGGGTGACAAACCAGGGATCAATCACCCTTCACATCAAAGCCAGCAAGGGGTGATGATCATCAGCCAAACCCAGCTGGGAAAGTTTGTCCCTTCATCTGCCAAGGTGTCACCTCCTGCAGAACACATCTCTGTCCCCGCCTCCCCGGCATGCCCCACTGCAAAACAGGGCACATCTTTTCTCCTAATGAACTCTCTTAGGAAACAGTCAAACAGCAATACTCCAATGGTCACCTGTGGGGACCACGATGATGTGACCTTGGCTAGCAATGGAACTCACGTGAAGTTGAAAAAACGAGTCGAGAGCTGAACTCGGAGGGGGAATTCTTTTCTGACCCCTGTAACTGAAAGCGATGCTTCTCTGATTGACTGATTTACCTAATTTTTTTTTTTGCACTACGATTTCCCACCTTCAAAAACTCTGACCATCTCTTCCCTTTCCAGAAAGTAAGATAAAGACATTAACAACCCAAGAAAAAAAAAAGGGGGGGGGTGTTAGTTGACTGCAGGGGACTCGGGGGATGTGGCAGCAGAGCTCTTGTCCTAGGGAGACTCTGTGCAGATTATGATGATGCACCAACAGGCCACACCCAATTCGCTCCTGGGAATGGAGCCAAACCATACAGTAAAGGCCTTGAAGACCACACGGCTCTCCCTGAACCCCATGGATGATTCGATCCATTCCACTTGCACAATGTTCTGTTGCCCAGGTCTGAATTTCTCCCAGCTTCTCTCCGTGTCTCATAGATCAGGTACGTTCCTATCTACCAAACTACAACGGACACTCCACAAGGTGGAGACTGCCTCGGGGGACAGCTCTCACACAACGGGTTGTTCACCAGAAAGCCTTCCTTGGGTAGTGGATCCTGTTTGTAAGTTGTTTTCATAGACAGCTTCTAATTCACTCTCCCAGGGACTTGGTGAGAGGGTTAAACTGAAGCTTAATGTCTGGCTCACGTCCTTAAAACTCTTAAAAATCAGCTGGGCACGGTGGTACAGTCCTGTCATCCCAGCAGCTCAGGAGGCTGAGGCAGGAGGATTGCGAGTTCAAAGCCAGCCTCAGCAACTTAGTGAGGCCCTAAGCAACTCAGTGAGACCCTGTCTCTAAATAAAATACAAAATAGGGCTGGGGATGGGGCTCAGTGGTCGAATGCCCCCGAGTTCAATCCCCGGTATCCCCCCCCACCAAAAACAAAAACAAAACTCTTAAAAAGCACCAGTAGAACTGAACCCAGGAATTCCAATGCACATCTGCTTTCCTTCCCATACCCAGCCCTGGTTTACTGTCCACCACAGTGTCACCAATCGCCAAGTGTCACAGAAGTTGTGAGAGTCAACCTCGGTTACTGAGTATGTAGCACAAGTTCTCCGCGTAGAGGTATAAGTCATCATGGGGTGTAATGATTTGGATGTGAAGTGTCCCCAGTGACTCACGTGTCGAAGGCTTGGTCCCCAGTGCAGCAATAAACAGAGGTGGGGTTTTAGGGAATGATTGGATCGTGAAGGCTCTGACCTCATCGCTGGACTAATCCACTTGATGGATTGATAATGTGAATGGGCTGCTGGGAGCTATTGGAAACCTCAGGAGGTGAGACCTTGTTGGAGGAGTAGGTCATGGGGGTTGTGCCATGAAGGGTATTTCTTTTTTGGGGGGTTGTACCAGGATTGAACCCAAGGGTGCTTAACCACGGAGCCCCATTCCCAACCCTTTTTGTATTTTATTTAGAGACAGGATCTCTCCGAGGTGCTCAGGGCCTCACTAAGTTGCTGAGGCTGGCTTTGTACTCGAGATCCTCCTGCCTCAGCCTCCTGAGCTGCTGGGATGACAGCATCACTGTGTCTGGCAATTTCAGACATTTTAAATGACTAGGAACCATCTCAGCCCTGGGGGATCCTTTGAGACAACAGAATGACCATAGTGCACTGTGAGTCAGGAGTGCATCCGAGACGGTCAGAAACAACCCCAAGAGCTGGCAGCTGCTGGCCTGTCACCATTTCTACAGGCCCCTGTCCCCCACTGCATTAAGCCCTGCACTGGGAGGTAAGGAGTCCAAGTTCCCACTAAGCAACCCGTGACACCGAATCAGTGTGTATGTACTATTGACAAACCCCAATACAACAGACTTTGACAGAAAAGAAGAAATTTCAGGGTGGTGGAGAGACAGTCTTCCAATTCCCCCTTCACATAGCTGAGAAGCCGAGTGGATTTTTTTTGTACAGGGCAGGGGAGAAGGAACTCTTTATTTGTTTGGTTTTATTTTTGTTTGTTTGTTTTGTACCAGGGATTGAACCCAGAGGGGATTAAGCACCTAGCCACATCTCCAGCCTTTTTAATTTTTTATTTTGAGAAAGGGTCTCACTAAGTTACTTAGGGCCTCACTAGATTGCTGAGGCTGTCCTCCAACTTGTGATCCTCCTGCCTCAGCCTCCCCAGTCACTGGGATTACAGGGGTGCACCGTTACGACTGGCTAGGGAACTCTTATCCGCTGCCTTTCATCCTGATTTGCAAGTCCGGACTGAGTTTACTATTTCTGAGTCCAACTCGGGGGCTCTGTTCATTTGGATTGGCTTTCCCTGGCTGCACAGCCATCCTATGACCTTTGGTGACTTGAGCCAGTAACATTCACATCTGAATTCTAGTTCATCAAATATTCAACAAATATTTACTAAGCTCCTACTACAGGCCAGTATGGGTTCCAGACTTTGGAGACACATCAGTGAACATAAGAGTCAGAACCTCTGCCCCCATGCACCATCTAAAGATGGGGGGGCTCCTACCCCTGTGCCCACAGACTTGATTTGTCTGCTCAGACCTCCCAATAGGTGAACACCTATTGATATTTCCTACTGGTTCCTTTTATGGGTTCCTTTTAACAGAACACATTGGACATTAGAGAAACATAATTAAGAGTGTATTTCTAACCACCTAAGATGGTCCAGAAAAAATTAAGTAATAGGCATAACCTGCACCCTCAGTTTTCTACCTTACATAAGCGTGTTGGAAAGGATTAAATGAGGTGCTTCAAATAGGAACTTGAACAAAAGGAAAAATTGGAGGCAATCAGCATGATTAGATATTTGGAAGCAAAAAAAAAAAAGTCTAAGCAAATCATCTCTCTGCCAGCCCGAGCTCGCTCTCAGTCTCCCAGGACCTCCAAACCTGATCCCCATTAAATAAGCCCACCCAGGTCAACCACATGCTAGAAGGGAAGCAACCCACCCACCCCTCACTGGGTGACTGGCTGGAGAAACTGAGCTCAGGACTGGAGGCCCTTCGTGTGCGGATCCCGGATCCCTGATCTCCCAGCAGGGGTCTACTGCTGGTTGGGAGCAGACCTGCTCTGGTTTTCACACACAGAGCAGGAGCCCTTCCTGGGCTCTGCAGAGCTCTTCCCTGCAACCAGCAGGCAGCAGTCTGCACAGTCGGGACGTGGTCATGGCAGGCAGGAAGCTCTCAGGGAAAACTTGGCTGTGTTTCTTGGCAGATTATCTTCCTCCTCCTGAGTCTCGGGTTTGCTCAAGGGTAAAACCTCACCAGATGGAATCAGGGCTCAAGAAACTTTCTGTAAAGGTTTTAGGCATCTTGGGTCCTACTGCTTCCGTCACAAGGGCTCAACTCTTCCCTGGCAGTGGGACAATTGTCACAGATGACACACAGAGCAATGGGGTGCTGATGTCATTCAGTAACAGTTTATTTACAGAAAACAGGCTCCAGGCAGGACTCTCTCGACCAGAGATGGCAGACCCTGGAGCAGACCATCTCTTGGGCTGAATTTCATAACTGGATCATTTATTTACTTCCCATCACGTCTTACAGAAAGTCTTCCATTTTTTTTTTTTCTTGAAAGAACATCTTAAAGGCTCAAAAGTTCTAGGTTGAAATTAAAAGTGCAGGAAATAAACCAGGCGCAGTGGCACATGCCTGTAATCCCAGGGGCTCCAGAGGCTGGGACAGGAGGATCGCAAGTTCAAAGCCAGCCTCAGCAATTTAGAGAGACACTAAGCAACTTAGGGAGACCCTGTCTCTAAATAAAATACAAAACAGGGCTGGGGATGGGGCTCAGTGGTCAGGTACCCCTGAGTTCAATCCCCAAAATAAAAAATAAAAATAAGTGCTGCAAATAATAGTAACAGCATTCGATCATTCATTCATTCACTCACTCATTCATTCATAATGCTGGGGATGGAACCCAAGGCTTCCCATATGTGAGGCAAGTGGTGAACCACGAGCTAGATCCCCTCCATCATTTCTTAAAGGACAGCTGTATACCAAATATGGTGCTAAAGGCTTCATGTGCATTTTATCCTGTGAGCAACGTGTTAGGGTGGACACCATCCTTACTCCATTCCCCAGAATAAAGAAACAAGACTGTAGCAGCCTCACTCACTCAGGGGCAGAGTGCGGAATCGCACTGCTGAATGACTCCAGAGCTCCTGTTCAAATTTGCTAAATATGTGACCATCTCAAAGTCCTTCAGACACCTACCCCCACCCCCGGCCGTCCCACCCCCTTACCCTGTCCCTCTCCCATGAACCCTCTTGGAGTTCACGTGAGAAACCCAGTTCTCGCATGCCACATAAATTAAAAAGTTGGCCTAAAAATAACACAGGAGTTCACCACTCCAGATGATGAATTGCTTTTTAATGCATAATAATTGATTCCTTGGCCTGCTCAGGACCTCACGGCGGCTGCAATACCTACGCCATGCCTTATTTGGAGGTGACCGGGGGACAAGTGCTGGATCTGCTAATGCCATCTGCAGTCACTCATCCAGCCCGGCACAGCCCCATTTAAAGAATTCCTTCCACTAAGAAGGAGAAAGGAAAAAAAAAAAAAAAGTCGAGGCTCCACATCTCCCCACAGTTGATCACAGTTAAGCCCATCATAAACAAAGCTCTCAGAAACCGCGACCTTGGAAAGAATCAAAGGGCGGACTGGAGCACCCAGGGATCTGCCTCTCATCTCAGGCAGCTGCAGGGTGAGGTCCCTGTGGATGCTCCATCGCCCGCTGCAGACGGTGCTGCCCTCTCAAACCTCCTGGGGCTGGGGGTGACTGACACCGTGTCCTGGGGCCATCGGAGGGACAGAGGTTCCTGACCATGGGGGTGAATTTCGTTCCCACCACGGCTCCCTTTTCTGGCTTGGTAGACAGCTACATCCCAGTGGCCACAGCCAGCCCAGCGGAAATGTTCCTGCAACAATCAGATAAATATTTAATGGCTCTTGCCTTGGCTTGCCGATGCGATTAAGCAGGCCCCTCATTACTAAAACCCACTTTCACCTTCTCTCTTATTGATGAGCTTTATTCCTGTACGCGAGCACACAGCTCGGCTTAAACAAACCCAGTCACAAGTACAGCAGGGAGGGGACCCACGACTTAATACCAGACCACTGAAGCCCACGGGGAGGGGTCTTCCAGCACCAGGTCTGCTCCTGTACCCCGGGGACAGGCAAGAATGAAATGTCACTAAACAACAAGGCTTGGGAACAGGGATCAACCATATATTTTTTTTTTTTTGTACTAGGTACTGAACACAGGGGCAGTTAACCACTGAGCCACATCCCCAGCCCTTTTCTTAAAAATATTTTATTTAGAGACAGGGTCTCCCTGAGTTGTTGAGGGCCTGGCTAAATTGCTGAGGCTGGCCTTGACCTTGTGATCCTCCTGCCTCAGCCTCCCGAGTCTCTGGGATGACAGGTGTGTGTCATCAAGCCCAGTTAAGGGATCTACTGTCTTAATGGTAATGGTGACATTCTAAAGAAAGGGAGCAGAATCAAAGAGCCCCTGAATCCATGTCTCACCTCCTAACTGACCAGAGCAAGTTATTTATTATTCTAATGTGTTATATGAGACATTGGATGAACCACAATTTGTCTCAGTGGAATTTTTTTAGGGGGTGGGTGGGTACCAGGGATTGAACCCAGGGGTGCTTTACCACTGAGCCCCATCCCCAGCCCTATTTTGTATTTTATTTAGAGACAGGGTCTCACTGAGTTGCTTAGGGCCTCACTAAGTCGCTGAGGCTGGCTTTGAACTCGAGATCCTCCTGCCTCAGCCTCTGAGCCTCGGATATCACAGGTGTGTGTCACCAGGCCTGGTGTCTCAATGGATTTTAATTGTTCCCACCCAAATGGCCCCCTCCCTCTTTGAGCCCATCTCAGACATCACCGCTTCTTGGGAGCATCCTCCATCCCTTCTCCGCGTCAAAAGGAAGCCCTGTGTTGCCTTGGGTCTGGATGATGCTATAAGAGCTTGTCCCTCACAGGGTGACTTGGGTATTCGAGTCCCAAATAGCACAGCTGAAACAAAGCTGGAGTTGGATTTGTCAGCGGGGTGGCTGTGAACAGGTTGTGTCCACACTCAACAGCATATTCACTAATCCTTGAAATGGGATGAAGATGGTCCCCAAAAGGACTGTGTTGAGGTGACGGGAGAGGCAGAGCTCGATTTTTGGCCAATGCCCCCAGGCTCCCGCTAAGTGCTGGCTGCCATACCTCCGTATCATGTCCCATGTGAATGGAAAGAAGGTATGACGGGATCTCAAGAGCCCCAAGTGTTTAGATGGGAGCAGGGGGCCCCAGTCAGGCTCATCCTCAGCATGGACCCCAATCCGGCTTTACAGGGCTCTCTGCTGAGGGTTGACAGTTTTCAACATCTTTGGAGGGAGCCAAGGTGTACACAAAGCAAGGTGACGCCTCACTCCTGACCTTATACACACATGCCTCCCTACAACGTGGAGGGCAGACCAGGGAGAGGGAGAAGGGAGAGGAGGCAGAGCTGAGGAGACCTTGGTTCAATGCTACCCCGATAGCATAAGGCCTTGAGGAAGATGGTAATCTTCCTGGGGGCCTGTTGTGACCTTGTTACACATGGCAAAGAAGTCTACTTACAGTAGACACTGTGATAAGTGAACAGCGTATATGAGAACCAAGATGGCACTGAGTGACTTATGGGAGGGTTCCATATACAGAGTGGACACGTAGGACGAAGGGATTATCCATGCCCCAGGCAAGAAGTCGTGAGTCAAGGTTAGCATGAGATTTTACCATGCTACTCAGAACTGGGCACAGTTTAAAAACTATGTTTACTTCTGGAATATTCCCTTTCATAGTTGACTACAGGTCATTGAAACCTCGGAGAGTGAAAGTGCAGAGAAGAGGAGACTACTGCAAGTATCCCAGCATCTCCTCTTCCTACCCAGTTACAGGATTCTGATTTAATCCTTAGGACACTAAAAACCAGGGCACTCATTCACGCCACTGTTGAGTTTCCAATCTTCTGTGCACCCCAACTGAAGCACTACTGTACACAAGGGTCGGCCATAATGTAAATAAAACCACGGCCGGCGGGCCAGTTCCAGCCCCCCACCTGCTCTGCATGGCCCATGAGCTCATTTTTACAGAGGAACACTTGCAACCCACTCGATGATAAGGGACAGTGACTCTATGCCCTTTGACCCCCCAAAACAAGAATCCCACTCTTCTCATTAGTAAACCCTTGTTATAAAAACTTATGATCAATTTCCATCACCATATTTGAATTCTGTCTAAGAAAAACTTGGTGAAAGTCTATTTTCTCATTATCCATATTGTTCTTGATTTTTCCCTTTTCACTTGCAAAAAAATGTAAAATATCTATTATCTGGCCCTTGTCAGAAAAAGTTTGTGGACCCATGATGTAGGAAAGTCCCTAATACAACATTTGTCATAAAGAAATGACAACTATTATTATAATCATCTCTCCAAAACAGAGTTACTCAATTACTTATTCATTTTGTGTGTGAGAGAGAGGGAGCCGAATCCCACAGGGAAGCCTGGCTGCACTCTTTGTTGACTGGGAAAGATAAAGATTTGCCAGAATCAACATCACCCTTCCCAGACACTTCTGCTCTTGTTTCTTGGTCATCAGGCAAGGGCAAAAATGATAAATAAATGAAAATAAATTCTAGGACATACCAACGATATTTACTGTGGATTGTCCCTCTCGCCTCCCTTTCTACCCCATCTGTCACAGATACATGTTTAAGATCACTTACTTTTTTTTTTTTTTTTTTTTGATAGTGGGGATTTTTTTGATCAGGGGCACTTAACCACTGAGCTACATCCCCAGCCCTATTTTATATTTTATTTAGAGACAGGGTCTCTAAATAATGAGTTGCTTAGGGTCTTGGTAAGTTGCTGAGGCTGGATTTGAAGTCGAGATCCTCCTGCCTCAGCCTCCCAAGCTGCTGAGATCACAGGTATGTGCCACCGCACCCAGCTAAAGCCACCTAATTAAAAAAATATATATATTTTTAGTTGTGGATGGGCACAATACTTTTCTTTATCTATTTATTTTTATGTGGTGCTGAGGATCAAACCCAGTGTCTCACATGTACTAGGCAAGTGCTCTACCACGGAGCCACCACCCCAGCCCCTAAGACCACCTAATATATATATATATATATATTTATTTTAAGGGACAAATGACAACCCTTTTAGGCACCAAGACTGATTTCCCCGAGATCTTGCTGGAGTGATGTGGTCCTGGGTCTGATGCCTCCCATAGACTTCCCCAGCTAATTCCAAATGGACCTGTACCCACTGCCACCCAGGCACCCACTCCTGGAACCCTGGGGGAAGTCCCCTTTGTCCTTCTACTCCTCACCGCATCCCAGCAGGGCTTCCCCCTGACCAACTCAACCTCAGGATCCAGGAAGATGTCACGCAGGCCCCCAGCAGGTGAGGCGTGAACTTGAGCCTCCTCGGGGAAGAAGAGTGACGGGGCTGAGCCAAGCCAACCGCTCCAGAACTTTCTAGGCAGCGCTGCCAGGTTTCCGGCTCACGCCCACGCCATTCTGCCAGTCTGTGCCAGCCCCTCCTCCACCTGTGCCCCCAGCCTCAGCGCGACACCCTCTCCTAAGGCTGCCTGGGATCAGGAAAGGGGAGCGCTGGGGCGCGTCCCTGGAGGAAAAGGTGGTCCTCGGGGTCCGCTGTGTCTGTCCCTCCCTCGAGCAGCCCGGGAGGGCCGGGCCACTTGGCACTGTCCCTAGAGGGATGAGGAGGTGAATAGCAGTGTCCAGGGGACACAGGAGGTGTGGCTGCATCCCGGGCTGGGAATCGACTCCTTCAGAATGGAACACATCCAGGTCCAGTTGCACCGGAAGGCAGGCCAAGGGGAGAGTGTTCTGGAAAGAGTGGCGGCGTGAAGGATCTCAGCACATCAAGGAGAGGCAGGCATGGCCAACGGCGTGGGAGGGGCGAGGGACAGGCCAGGAAGCAAGAAGAGTTCCTGGGAATCAGTCATAGGCCTTTGCTGGCCTCTGAAGGCACAGCCCCAAAGTCCCATGATGACATCTAACCCCCCCCCCAACACACACACACAGGGAGGCAAGGTGAGAGCCGGTGGGGCTTCAGGAGGTGATTAGGCCATCAGATCGCCCTCATCACTGGGATGAGTAACTGTCATGGTGTGGATGGGAGGTGTCCCCCAGAAGCTCACGTGTGAGACAGTGCAGGAAGGTCCAGAGGAGACATGACTGGGTGGTGAGAGCCTTAACCCAACCAGTGAATGAACCCCTGATGGGATTAACTGGGTGGTGGCTGGAGGCAGGTGGGTGTGGCTGGAGGAGGGGGCATTGGGGGCGTGGCTTTGGGGTCTCTATTGTCTCTGGAGAGTGGAGTCTCTCTCTGCTTCCTGATCACCATGGGAGCTGCTTCCCTCCACCACACTCTTCCTCCATGATGTCCTGCCTCCCCTCGAGCCCTGAGGAATGGAGCCTGCTGTCGATGGACTGAGACCTCTGAAACCTTGAGCCCCCAGATAAACTTTTCCTCCTCTACAGTTGTTCTGGTGGGGTCTTTCAGTCACAGCAAGGAAAAAAGCTGACTAATAGAGTAACCTTATAAGAAGAGGCCCAGGGAGACAGTTGTCCCCTTCCACCTTGTGAGGACACAGAGAGAAGGGGCCCTTGTGTGTGAGGAAGAGGCCCCACCCAACACGGATCTGCAGGGCTGCCTGGACTTCCTCGCCTCCAGAACCGTGAGAAATCCGTTGTTCCTAGGCAACTCCGTTTATGACACTTTGTGACCACAACCTGAACAAACCAAAAATTTGACTATAAGAAGTCCTCCATGTTGTAAAGCATTTGAAACAAGACACTGGGGGGGTGGGGTGGGGAGAGCAGAGACAGCACCAGATAAAAATGGACTGTGCACCGTGTCCCTGCATCTCATGTTCCCCAAGAAGTGAGGAAGAATGTCTGCAGCAGTGCTGTTTGTCATAGCTTCTAACCAGAAATCATGCAAACTAACGACCGTTGACAACGGAATGGACAGACTGTGGTAAATGCTACAAACCCTATGACAATCAAAATGCATTAAACCTGACAGAATGATGAGCAAAATATGTAAGAAAACACAGTGTGATTCCACCGATGTCAAGTACAAGACATCATGCATGACGTTAGAAACAGGGACAGTGATTAGCAGCATTAAAGGAGTGGGAGAGGGCACCAAGAGGCTCCTGGGGCACTGGTAATATTTTATTGCTTGACCTGTATGCTGGTCAAGAAACTGAACATGAGTCTGTCCACAGAATGTATCAAGAATTTATGTCCCAGGGCTCGGGAGGCTGAGGCAGGAGGATTGCAAGTTTGAGGCCAGCCTCAGCAACTTAGCGAGGCCTTAAGCAACTCAGTGAGACCCTGTCTCTAAATAGAAAATAGAAAGCACTGGAGATGTGGCTCAGTGGTTAAGTGTCCCTGGGTTTGATCCCTAGTACCAAATAAATAAATAAAAGAATTGGACCTGATGACTCTGTGGAATCTTCCAGCTCTATAACATTCTCTAATTCTTTAAGGCACAATAATGAATCCTGCCCATGGCAGCCATTGCTAATCAATCGCAGCACTGGCCCCCCTGAGATCTGAAAGGACCCTCTTCTCTTTAAACCCCAATTCCAGGCAAACAAAATCCCTGCACTTTTCCTGTTTTTAGTCACCAGAAGAACAGTTCAAATAAATAAGCTCTGGCTTGTGGCTTTGCAGAAATACCTATCTGAGTCTCCTCTTCCTCAGGGAAGAACATTCTCATCCCTGCCAGTATCTGCTCGTTTTATTCCCCCCAAAAAATGGACGTGCACCCTGTGCTTGGGTGCTTTATGCAAGGCCTCCAGCCCTAACAAGAGGTGGGAGGGGGAGGGAGCCTCAGGGGTCACAGAGGACAGGAAGCCCGGGGTACCTGGCGTACCATTCCACTTTTGTTCTCTGGGAAGGATTTTCAGCAACAGATTAAAACAAACATATGTTTACTGCCCTCCCGTTTGAGAGAGTTGTCGTTGATCTTTAAAAACCCTTGGATCCCAAGTCATTTCCTGGAACAGCTGCGTCTGATCAGACTTCCTAAGAAGGAGAGTTCAGAAGCCCGGGGTCTTCAAAGAAAACCATTATCCAGGGGTGCAATTTTATAAAGGTGATGAAATACTGGTGCACGCTGTGCAAATACCACCTTCCCCCGAGGGTTGCAGACCTCCACGTGGGGCAGCCAGCAATGACCTCGTTGGGCAATAAAAAAAAAAAAAATTGAGGCTCAGAAATGTTAAGTACAAGGGATTAGCAGGGTCAAAAAGCACATTAGTTCTACCATCCCCCAGGAAGGAAACAGGAGATCAGCAAAGGAGGGAACTAAATTGCAAAAAAATAATAATTTAAACATTTTTTAATTAGCTCACCATTTACTTGCCGTTGCTATGTCAGATGCTGGGTCAGGTAATAGTCCATCAAAATCTATTTAGGGAGTCCCTACCAGGTGACAAGTACTGTCACTGAAGATGAGACACAGAGGACACTGTCCCTGACATTTAAGGACTAGGAAGGACAAGCCGAGAGTGTTATCAGATTGAAAACAAGTATTTTGGATTTGGAGAAGAGCTTAGAAGAAAATTCAATAAGGTAACGTAGCCAAGAAGAATGTTGGCTTGGGAGACAAAATGGTGACAGGCTAAGCCCTAAGTCCTGTTCTCAGAATGGTGTTTTAGTTAAGAGCTGAGAGGAGAAATCGTAAACCAGGCAAAGTTCGAGAGGAAGAAGCATCCCAAGCAGAAAGAATGGCAAGTTTAGCCAGTCGTGATGGTGCATGCCTGGAGTCCTTGAGCCTCGGGAGGCTGAGGCAGGAGGCTCATGAGTTCAAAGCCAGCCTCAGCAATTTAGCCAGGACCCAAGCAACTCAGTGAGACCCTGTCTCTAAATAAAATATAAAAAGGGCTGGGGAGATGAGGCTCAGTGGTTAAGCACCCCTGGGTTCAATCCCTGGTATCAAATAATTAAATAAATATTAAAAAAACCCAAATAGAATGACAAGTTCAAAGGCCCAGAGGTAGGCAGGATAAAGGGCATTGACAAGCTAGTGTGCCAGAACTTAGGCACTGCTGGTGGGGCAGGGAGAGGCTCCGAGGGGAAGATCTTGTTGGAGCTGAGGTCTCAATATCACAGGGCAGCTTATCAAGTAATAAAGGTGAAAAATGAGGATGGTGGTGTGGACGAAAGTTGCACCTGCAGAGGTGGTGAGAAGGGGTCCTATTTGAGGAACATATTTTTTTCTATCATCTCTTTTTGTGGGAAGCGGGTACCAGGGATTGGACTCAGGGGCACTCAACCACTGAGCCACATCCCCAGCCCTATTTTGTATTTTATTTAGAGACAGAGTCTCATTGAGTTGCTTAGTGCCTCGCTTTTGCTAAGACTAGCTTTGAACTCACCATCCTCCTGCCTCAGCCTCCCAAGCTGCTGGGATTACAGGAGTGCACCACTGTGCCCAGCCAGACATTTGTCTTTCTGAGCAATTATCGCATTAGGTATTTATGATAAGGCATCTAGAGATGATCTGAAGTATAGAAGAAGATCTGTGTAGGTTATATGCAAAGACTCTGCCATTTTATATAAAGGACTTGAGCATCTTTGGATTTCTGGTTACCATGGATACTAAGGGATGATGCTGGGAGTCTGGAGCTCAGGAAGGAGGTCCAGGATGAAGACAGAAATGTGCTGGTCATCACTGAATGATAACAAGAAGCCATGCGTCCAGTGATGTCACCAGGGGGGCCACAGGAAGTGAAAAGAGATGAGCCAGGAGGGAGGGGCAGGGCAGCCCAACTTCTAAGAAAGAAGACCGAGCAGCAAAACAAATCTAAGTCAAGATCAAGCAGGACACAGAAGCCCACAGAGGGTGCAAGGAGAAGTGCCAGGTCCACGTGGGCCACCACCGCGGACAGCTGGAGGGGGGCCAGCTCTCCTGTCTCTGAACTTATTTTCCCCTCCCTACAACTCTGTAGGGCAAGTGTTACCATTATGTTTGCTTTACAGAAAAGGAAACCGAGGTTCAGACAAGTGACCTGTCACAATGATAATAAGGGGTGGAGCCAACATTTTGAAGCTTAGCCACTTCCTCCTAAGTATGTTCTGCAAAATATTAAAAGGTACTTGCCCAGCCGGCATGGTGGCACACTCCTGTAATCCCAGCGGCTCAGGGGGCTGAGGCAGGAGGATCGTGAGTTCAAAGCCAGCCTCAGCAACTCAGTGAGGCCCTAAGTAACTCAGTGAGACCCTGTATCTAAATAAAATATAAAAAAGGCTGGGGATGGGGCTCAGTGGTTAAGTGTCCCTGGGTTAGATCCTTGGTACCCCCCAAAAAATTTACAAGGTGAGATTGAAAAGGGGGTTTGTAAATCAGGCTAGACAGGTTTCTGCACCCCACGGCTTCTCAGACTTATTAGGTGACCTGCGATTCTTCAAGAAGATGTAGCACGTTCCGAATGCACCAGAACCTTTTTAGTTTTCTTTTGTAGAAGAGCAAGTCACCAACATGCAAGGAAACCATGGCGACAGGCAACGTCAGCCATCCTCAGAATGGATCTGAGCAAAGTCCAAAGTGCTCCCCCCAGCTCCCATCCCCTGGACCCCCGGGGGGAAGGGCTGACAGGGGCCTTCCGCTGCACAGATAACTGGGGCCAAGCCCACAGGTTCAGTGGTTTGTCCTGTATCACGTTCCTGCAGCAATTAAGCAAGACAAATCAGCCTGGCCCATGTGCAAGAGCATGAGAGAAATCAGGTCAAGTGGAGCAGAAGCAGCCAAGGGCCCAGATGTCCCTGCCCGTGTCCCTGCCCGCGTCCCTACCTGGGTCTTTCCCGGGCTCCCTTTCTGTGTGGTTTCCATGGGATCGACCCAGAGTTAGGGTGCAGAGTGGAGGCAGAGGGCACAGGTGGGCTTGGGTGGGCTTCAGGAGGAGCTTCTATGGCCTTGGGCTTGCGGAGGGCCCTGTGGGAGCGGTGGTGGATCCCGGGAGGGGATGTACGTAGCAAAGGGAACTGAGGAAGAAAACTCCCCAGCCCCTAGGGAGAGATCTGTCTAAAGACTTCCAAAAGCTGGGGGCTTAGGCACCTTGCAAGCCTATCCTCCTTACCTCTGGTGGTCTGCACTCAGCACTTACAGACTTCAAGGCACCCAGTGGCTCAGGAGGCTGAGGCAGGAGGATCGCAAGTTCAAAGCCAGCCTCAGCCACTTAGTAAGGCCCTAAGCAACTCAGCGAGACCCTGACTCAAAATAAAATGCAAAATAGGGCTGGGGATGGGGCTCAGTGAGTAAGTAAACCTGGGGTTCAATTCCTGGCACCAAGAAAAAACAAATTTTAAAAAGATCCCACAGCAAATGGGTGGGACATCTGTCCAGTATCAGCACTAGGCCTTTCCCCCAATGTAGTCTCCCTAAATTCCACAACAGGCACCACTACACAGAAGGGCCCGTGCATCACTGCCTCCTGATGAGGAGCTGTGCCTCAGCAGAGAGGGGCACTCCCCTCTGGGAGGGGGTATTGCCTGAAGCAAACTGTGAAGCAAAGACCCCCAAACCACCCAAGGCATATGCTTGAGAGCAGGGATTCTAGAGTTGGGATAGTCACAGGTCCCAGGACCCTCCGTGACCCTTTAGTAACCTGTGACCCAGACTCATAGAGAAGTGGGTCTGAAGTGTGTTCTAATGCACAGAAATGTCAGAGAAAGATGGATAGGACACCAGTCTGTGTGGAGCAAAGCTCATTCCTTTTACTACTATTATCATTTATAATGTTCCACAGTGAGACGTCTCAGATGGCTGGCTGACCTACTCCTCAAAAGTAGAATTTACCTGAACTCCAATACAGCAGATATCCACTCATCTCCAGAGGCCTGAACAGTCTCCATTATTAAAAAAATAAAATAAAATGAAGAGCTGGGCATGGTAGCACATGCCTGTAATCCCAGCGGCTTAGGAGGCTGAGGCAGGAGGATCGTGAATTCAAAGCCAGCCTCAGAAACTTAGTGAGGCTCTAAGCAACTCAGTGAGACCCTGTCTCTAAATAAAATACAAAATAGGGCTGGGGATGGGGCTCAGAGGTTAAGTGCCCCCTGGGTTCAATCCCTGGCGCCAAAAATAAAAATAAAAAGGTAAAATGAAGTGAACCCATGACTAAGTGCATCGGCCTCGTGAATGCAGCATAACCTTCTACAAATGTTCCCAAGAAGCCAGGTCGTTGTTCTTTCTAAGATGTGATAAGCAACGTCAGGTGCGACACTCCCTGTAGGTGGGCACCCTGCCCAGGAAGGTACCTTGTAAAAAGAGAGCCCCTCCTGTGATAGATGCTGTGATTTCTATACCCGGGACGGCTCCTTCGAGTCCAAGGAGAGCGATTCTCAAAGGCCCCTGGGCCTCTCTTGCAGGGAAAATCATTCAAGAGCTTTCCCAGCCACCGAGTCCCACGGTACCTGTGTGTTCCCTCCGCCATCATTGAGACTGAAGTCTTTGCAAAAAAGGAAAAAAAGTCTTCTTCAGCTTGTCACATAGCAGCAGGATGTTTAAAAAAAGAATGTCACACACACACACACACACACACACACACACAAGACCTGCATCGTAATCAAATGTTAAGTATCCCAGAAAAGAATCCCTTGCCATTTAGATTTTGAGAAAAAAAATGATTTATATATATGAAACTTTTGGGGAACATTACACTTAAACTCTCCAGATGACTTCTTCCATCGAGATTCATTATATTCCACTAGGATTGCCACCGTGTGACTTGGTGGCTAAAAACATTATTCTGTCTGCGGCTTTCACTGACATCAGAATGTCGCACGGTGTGGGTCCCCTCTCGGAGTGCCTCTATTTTATTACACAGCTAGGAAGGGCTTAATGGGACTGGATCTCTTTCAGGAAAGATTAGGAAAACACATTCTCAGGGAACACTGCAACACTGACATCGAGTTCTCCAAATTTTTAAAAACCACAGCTCTCCACACACACGGCTGCACAAAGCCCACGCTATAGTCCTCGGTGGTCCTTTAGAGACTTTTAAGTGCCCACTCTTCATGGGGTGCATGGACTTGAGGGTAAACCCAGCCAAGGAGTGCTCCCCCTTCCCTGCAAATGGCTCTACCAAGACCATCAATGTCACCACCAAATTGGCAAGCACTGAGTTCAAACCGCAGCCCAGGCTCCCCCTTCCTCCAGACATCTGTATCCCTGAGGACAACAAGCCCAGCTTAGAGGAAATCGGGGGAAAGGGAGCCAAGAGTTTTTCCTGCTGGAGCTAGGAGGAGGAGGCTGCAGGGGAACAGGCTCCATAGAATAAGTTCTAGCTTAAAGAGCTCTGGAGGGGAAGGAGAGCTGGCTCAGCATCTTCTACGAAAGTGCAGTCCCCCAAAAACATTTTAAAAAAAACAGAACACTCGTTGATGGAGTTGCTTGTACAACCGAGTGAGGCTCAAGGTATCACAGAAAAACAGAGTTTTCTTGTATTCCACCCCAAGCTGTGTACCATCTGAGGCTGATTCAGGAAAACACTCAAATCTCCTGGTAATTTCCTGCAGACAGGACGTTTAATCATCTCCAAGCCTCCACCGCAAAAGAAAAAGCAAAAAACCTAAACCCAATGATTCACACTCTCAAAATGAATCTGTCTTCGGAACAGAACAGTTTTTTTTTTTCCTTTTGCTCTTGAAAAGCAGCCACGATATGTTATTCTAACAAAGTGTTCCTTGCCTTCAAACAGAAATTAAAAAAAGTCACTCAAGGAGGGTTTGTTCTGATGTCTGTTCTGTGTTTTTTTTTTTTTTTTTTTTTAACTTCTATCCAGTCAACAGTTTTCTTCTGGCAGGTTCTCAGCAATCCAGGGAGACCTGGGTAGTCGGTGACTCAGAACACAGGGTCATCTTTATGAGCCTCCCCGCTCCCTCACTCCTTGGCCCCCATGCGAAGATGTTTTATTGTGGGACCAGCAGAATTAGCTGCACATACAAATTCTTTAGCTCACTTGACACCTTTATCTGAATTGCCCAATGGCTGGGAAGACTTGGCAATTGATTTGAAAAAAGGAAAGGCCCCCATCCGCCCCAAGTGGTATTTGTTCTGTCTGCACAGACAGGGACGTGTCCACCTCTCTAATTACTCAACGAGTTGCACAGATAAAAACATCTGTGTGCAGAAAGCAGGGAACCCAAAGTATACAAATGATTCACACCACCTAAACAACCGAAAATAAAAGCCAGCCCAGCGCAACCAGGGCCTGCTAAAAGCCAAAATAATTTAATATGGGCGGAAATGGAATTTGGCAATGCATGCATCAGACGTTGCTCCAATTTGGGAAGGTATGTCTTCCAGCTGCCTCATCTTAAAGGGGAGGGGGGAACGACATTAAACTCTGACCCTCTGCATTACCTCCCAACTTCTTGCTTAGGTACAAACAAGCGAACAGATGGGGGTGGGGGTGGGGGTGGGGACTGAAACTGCATCTTTTAAAACCTCAGCCACCCACCCACCCACTCTCACGATTATTTTGGTTTGAAATCTTCCCTGGGCACAGTTGCCCAAGCATCCCAGATTTCCAAGATTGCAGTCTTTCCCCAAGTCCTGACACGAGGGGCAGATGAAAGGGTGCATGTAGCACCCCCCGGGGGCAGGCAGGGGGTACCGAGCTCCCCCCCCCCAACCCCACCAACTTCTCCAATCAGCGGGGCGGGAGGTGGGGCGGCGTCCCTTAAAGCAGCCCGGAGGCAGCCTGGGGAGGTCCGAGCTGCTCCCCGGGACCCGAGAGCTTCTCCTGGGTCGCA
>NW_025999941.1:17079349-17091605 GCF_001458135.2 Marmota marmota marmota
GGTGGGCGGTGGGCCACCAGCTGCTCGGGGCCCGGGGGCGCCCTGCCGGGGCTCCGCGCGAGGAGCGTACCATGCCCCGCGCGGCCGCCGCTGCACACGCAGCTGCGACCCAGGAGAAGCTCTCGGGTCCCGGGGAGCAGCTCGGACCTCCCCAGGCTGCCTCCGGGCTGCTTTAAGGGACGCCGCCCCACCTCCCGCCCCGCTGATTGGAGAAAATTCCGAGCCACAGGCCAATCGCAGGCCTGTTCCCAAATTGGGATCTCAATCAAGGGAGCTAAGGCTTTAAAATTAGAAAGGGCTGCTGGGGGGCTCAGCCATCTTCCAGAAGCAGGACACAGGCTCTCCCATCCTTGGAGAGCGCACAGAGGCGGGAGGAGCCAGGTCAGAGCCGGCAGAGCATCCCAGGCACGGGGTCCTGCTGGACCGTCGGTGCTGCTCACCCTCCTGGCAGCCGCCCCAACTGGCTCTCCTCTTTCCAGGCCCTCCGGGTGTCTCTCCATCCTGGAGGCCCTCTTGACCTCCTGCTCTGGAGAAGGCCATGCTCCTAAAGCCTCTGCTGTGGGGGCCACTCAAGACACGTCTCACTGATTGGCTTAACGTGACCCTCGCCTTGCATCTTAAGTTCCACCTGGTGGAACGTTTTCATCTGTCATCAAGATGGATCACTCCCTGCCTGGGACATTGTGAACTCCCAGTAAATATTTGCAGATTGATTGAATGAATAGATGAAGGAATGAACAATTAAACATTGGCTGTGCCAATACAATTGTTAATTAAGAAGCAGCAGTCAAGAGGCCAGGTGTGGATTTCAGACAAGCCCTGTTCAAATCTGCCCTCCGCCTCTTACTGGTGGGTCACCTGCGCCTCAGTTCCCTTGTCCGCTCGAGGAAGGATCCTGAAATCCTTCATCTCCCAAGGTGGTTGTAAAGCCTGCATTAGCTCATGTCTAGACTGGAGGAGGCCTCAGCTGATAGCTACACACTACTCAAGAGTCAATGGCTGTCCTTATTCCTGGGATTAACATTTGCTGGAAGTCAGGACTGAGTTTGCTGGTTTGATACTCTGGGGAGGCAGTTATTCACCAAAGGAAGACGAAGTAAGTTCCCACCCAGGGCCAGGCCCATGCCAGGTGCCAGTTTCCTCAGTAAAAGATAAAGTCCTTGACCATGAGGCACTCATGGGCTAGGGTGGGAAATAGATAAATAATGACAATTATATTAAGTGAGACATAAGGGAAGACATGGAGAGGAGTATTCACTGTAACATGAAAAGAAATGAAGCCGGGCACAGTGGCGCGGGCCAGTGATCCCAGAAGCTTGGGAGGCTGAGGTAGGAGGATTGCGAGTTCAAAGCCAACCTCAGCAAAAGTGGGCACTACATAACTCAGTGAGATCCTAAATAAAATACAAGTAGGGCTGAGGATGTTGCTCAGTGGTCAAGTGCTCCTGAGTTTCAATCCCCAGTACCCCCTCCCCCCAAAAAGGAAAAAGAAATGAAAACATAACTATTCAGTAATAGGCAACTTGGTTAACTAAATCATGGCACACCCATATAATGGAATACTATACAGTCATGATAAAATAGAGGCAGCGCCAACCCTAAGCCCACCAATGTGCAATGAACTGCAAAGTACATTAAGTACAGAGCCGAGAGTAAAGGATATTCCTGCTTATATCAACAAATCCGCGTGTTGTATGCACACATACATATGCTGGCTAAGAAAAACAGACTTCTAGAAAGAGGCCAAAGAAAAAGGTAAAAGTTATTACTACCAGCAAGGTGGTTTGAGGATCAGGCTGATTTCAGATGAGGAGACTAATCTTTCAACACATGTCCTTATATATTTTTTGAATATTTTGCCACAAGCCTGTAATAAGCCCCTCATTTTGGCAATATGGCAAGTGATGACAAACACTTTCAAACACCTGGACATGCTAGTAATAAAAAGAAATCCTCCTCAGTGCTTAGCTGACTTCCAAGGAAGAAAGGGAAATACCGAGGCGGTAAGAGAAAGTGGTAACTGAAAATAAGATTAAGACGATCTCCTCCAGGCACAGTGGCCCAAATGCGTAATCCCAGCATCCTGGAAGGCTGAGGCAGGAGGACTGCAGGTTCAAGGCCAGCCTCAGCCACTTAGGGAGGCCCTAAGCAATTTAGCAAGACCCTGTCTCAAAATAAAACATAAAAGGGGCTGGGGATGTGGCTCAGCGGTAAAGCACCTCTGGCTTCAATCCCCAGTACAAAATCAAAAACAAACACCTGCCCACCAACCCAGTGACACTCTGTCCCTCCCTGCGAGCTGGGTGGAAGGGAACATTTCAATTGAGTCTATTAGAGACCTGAGGCCTCTGATTTTCTGGAGATTAAAATGCAAAGAGCAAAAAGAATGAAGATTAACATAAAAATTGCTCTCCTTCATGACGGGTCAGCCGTGACTCCCAGAAACAAATTGAAAATTTCTCTGAAGAGCCAGTTCCCACAACCAGCCTTTCAAACAAAGCATTAGTTTCCAAGAGTGAATCAGGCACATCAGGGAAACTGGTAAGTCACATGAGAGAATCAGAGACTCAAGAATTATTGGTCTTAAAACAACATTGTGAAATAGAACCCAAAAGAAGCTGGGTGAGGTGGCACATACCTGTAATCCCAGCAGCTTGGGAGGCTGAGGCAGGAGGATCTCGAGTTCAAAGCCAGCCTCAGCCACTTAGCAAAGCCCTAAGTAACTCAGTGAGACCCTGTCTCTAAATAAAAAATTAAAAGGGCTGGGGATTGGGCTCAGGGGTTAAGTACCGCTGGGATGATCCCAGTACCCCTCCACACCCCCCCAAAAGACGTGAAGTATGGAATGAGAAGGCCCAACACTCATCTAATAGGACTCCTATAGGGCAAGGCAGAGGAAATGGGGAGAGGTAATAACTGAAGATAGAAAGGCTACGGATTTCCTGGCGTTTATAAAGCTCATGAATCATCCCACTCAAGGAGCAGGAGGCTTTTCGAGAAGGATCAATACACATAAGAACATTTGCATCTCTTAATTGTCTATAAAAATACAGTTAATAAGGAAAGCAGGGAGAAATGACACAGCTTCACAATGTCATGATTTTATGACATTAGGAAGTGAGGGGAAGGCCAGGATGGCCCAGAAGAGGCAGCTTCTGCCATGCCATGATTGGAATTTGCCCATCGTCCCCAAATCTATCATCTGAAAATGAACTGAATGGAAGGTTCTAGAAGACACAGCTGCACATCCTATAGGGTTCCTAGGTATCAGGGCAAAGTGACTGTGATCTCCTAGGAAAAGTGAATGCACTTGGTCACCAGATATAAGCAGTTGAAAAGCAGGAAAAAAAATAAAAGGTAAAAATCCAGAGGACTACCTTTGCAAATTACTCTGGCGGTGCAGACAGCAGGGAATCTAGCCCATCACAGAATGGAAAGGACCACAGGGGACATAAATTGCTATAGAAACACATGGGAAGCCGGGCAAGGTGGCAAATGCATGTCATCCCAGCAGCTCAGGAGGCTGAGGCAGGAGGATTTCGAATTCAAAGCCAGCCTCAGCAACAGTGAGGCCCTAAGCAACTCAGTGAGACCCTGTCTCTAAATAAAATACAAAAAAGGGCTGGGGAAGGGGCTCAGTGGTTAAGTGCCCCTGAGTTCAATCCCTGGTACCTAAAAAAAAAAAAAGAAAAAGAAACACACGGGAAGAACATGTCATAGGGAGAAGTGGCACTTCCTGGAAGGGACAGCTTTCCTGCAGCAGGAGCTGGGATCTCCCAGGGAAAGGACATCAGAGCCAGTCTGGCCTTAATCTCCAGTGTTGCCACTTCACATCTTGTGACTGGCCAGGCTGACTCTGAGCACTTCACTTATCTCCTCTATAAAATGGAATTCCTACCACTGATCTCGGGGTTGCTTGGAGGTTTATGAGACCCTAAAGCATTTCGCAGAACGCCGGGCCTCGTCACTGATTTCATGAGATGGGCATTTAATCTCCTGATGAAAATCCAGAGCTTGAGGAGAAAAGAGGAGTCCTTCTCTTTGCAAAGACAATATTCTTCAAAGAGTTAAAAAGGACAGAGGCTGCAGCCTATTTTCCCAAGAAATACCAAACGCTTACTAAGTGTCTACCCTATAGAAGGCGTATCATCAGGCCATCAAAATGCGGAGATGAAAATATGCTGCCCTCAAAATAACGAACAGAGGCTGCATATGTTCTGCGTCGAGTTGGTGATTCTCCGCAGCGTTACAAGCTGAAATTGTGACAGCGTCCCCATCCGTATCATTAAAGCTTCAGATTCCCAGCCACGTGTTAAGTTGCCAGAATTCAGACTCGGGCAGGGGGAAGGACGCAGAGGACCGTCCTTGGCATTGCTGGATAGGTCTGTAAATGACTGGACCCAAGGAGGGAGGGGAAACTTGTAAAGTCCCACCAGCAGGCCAAGTTGCCAGGGCTTTGGGTGGGTGGATAAGCACATCCAGCAATCTAGCCCATCTGGAGGAATGGCCTGAATTAAAGCGGAGGAAATTCAATAATGTCAAGGCTTGTGCCTGCCTTTTGGAGGAAGCAGTGGACTATAAAGTCATAGAGGGGAAAGAATTGGCCGGGGATACGTTCTTTCATTGACTGCTTCATGCACCATTAAATGAACATTTACAGTGTCTACTGTGAGACAGGGTCTGCCCCGTAGGCTAGATACTCCCAGAAAAACATGACTAAAACCTACTGCCTGTTGGGTGGGGTGGCGCACGCCTGTGATCCCAGCACCTCGGGAGGCTGAGGCAGGAGGATCTCGAGTTTAAAGCCAGCCTCAGCAATTTAGCGAGGCCCTCAGCAACTCAGTGAGACCCTGTCTCTAAATAAAAACTAAAAAGGGCTGGGGAGGGGGCTTTCTTTCCTTCTGTCATGCAATGACCCTCTAACTTTGGTAAACAAACCCAGCCATACTTTAGGGATTAAATACCACTGTTTTGAGAAACGCAAATGAATTTCATCTCTTGAGCTAACATTGATTGATTAGCAGTGCCTTCCTGGAGGGCGGACTTGACAGGAAGTCTGAGGCTACCTTTGGCAGGAAGGCGGGCTGTAATTGATTAGTGATGTCTGTCATGTCACTAGATCCGGAGTGACAGCACTAGGGACATCGCCCAGTCGGTCCTATCGCCTGAATTCACAGATGAGAAACAGATCTTTTTTTTTTTTTCCTGGAGCTTTTAAAATTCAGCAACTCAAACAGAGGCAACCAAGGAGAACCTTCCGTATCAGAAATGTTGCTGAGAGAGAGAGAAAAAATCTATAGCTTGGAATTTTTCTGATGAGCTCTTCAGATAGGAACGGCAATCCTTTAGCTGCAAAGGATTGTTATTTGTATTCTGATGCAAACTGAAATGAGGGAACGCACCCAACTTTGATCTCCTGTTCCTCTCTATGCCTAAGTTTATATTAAATAGATAAAATTTGAAGATGTCCAAGGATTTAAAAATGCATCCTCGGGTTGAAGTGTCTATCAAGTGAATATATTTCAGAACCCGACAAATGAAACACTGCAGAGAAGTGCAATTAACATGTTATTTAAGAAAGGGGAAAGATGTGTATCACTTTATTCTAGTAAGTGATACAGATATCATCAGCCCAACAAAGGAGAAGAAAGGCCCTTATTTATTTCCACAGCGACACTTTATATTCTGGGGACTCTGTAACACTAACTCAGGAGATAGGGTCTGTCCCTGTTACGCAGTTCTGCACCCAAACAGCACTCAGAACCATCACCCACCCAATCCAAAGAGGCCAGGCTCACTCTAGGCCGAGGACAGGAGGGTACAAATGGAGGAGAGATAAGCAGGAGGCCCAGCCACAGCCGGATTCAGACACAAAGAGCAAATTGTAGCATTGGGTTCATAAGCCAGCTCTTCTGTCCTGCCAACTGCACAGTGGATTTTATGGAACACACCTTGAGAAACACATCGAACCATTCAGTTACAGAAGCTCTGATGAAATATCGGGAAAAAGGGACCAGAGAGAGAAAAGGAAAGGGAGCCATCGAGGATGAGAATAACGAGGAAGAGAGGGAAGGAGGGAGGAGGGAAGGGGATGGATAAAAACAAAGGAATGAGAAAGGATGGGAAGCTAGGCACGGTGGCTCGCTCCTATAATCCCAGAGGCTCAGGAGGCTGAGGCAGGAAGATTGAAAGTTTGAGGCCAGCCTCAGAAATTTAGTGAGGCCCTAAGCAACTCAGAGAGATCCTGTCTCTAAATAAAAAATATAAAGGTCTGGCGATGGGGCTCAATAGTTAAGCACCCCTGGGTTCAATCCCTGGTACCAAAAAAAAAAAGTGAAAAGGATGCTCTAGAGACCACTGAGTTTACCTTAAGACTCCAAAAGGTATGTTGTGACTTAAGATGACATTAATGGGACACATTTATGTGTTGACCAAATTCACCACTGAAGAGGGGGATATGAAATTGGTTAAACCAGTTTATTTCCCTCCCCGCCCACTGAAACCTGGTCATTTGTATATTCCTTTCAGAGTTTCTAAAAAATCTGCTGTTTTAAAAATATTTTGTGTTGTTGATGGATTTTTATTTATTTTATTTATTTATAGGTGGTGTGGAGACTCAAACCCAGTGTCTCACACGTGCTAGGCAAGCACACTGAGCTACAACCCCAGTTCAAAAAATTTGATTTTACTAAGTATCATGCTCATGACAGATGATACAAATCTATCTTATTATCTGTAACATTGAGCAAATTATGATACATCCATACAACAGAAAAGTATTCAGTAGTTAAAAGGAACAAATAAATGCGAAATCGGGTGAATTTCAAATGCACTACACCAAGTGAAAGAAGACAGTCTGAGAAGGTACACACTAGACGGTATGGCATTCCAAAAAGGCAAAATTATAAGAGCAAAGAGCAGATCAACAGTGGCCAAGGGTCAGGCACATGGGTGCAAGTCTGTAATACCAGCAGCTTGGGAGGCTGAGGCAGGAGGACTGCAAGTTGGAGGCCAGCCTCAGCAACTTAGGAAGGCCATTAAGCAACTCCGTGAGATCCTGTCTCTAGATATAATAGAAAAAAAGGCTGGGGATGTAGCTCAGTGGTAGAGTACCCCTGGGTTCAATCCCCAGGACCAAAAATAAATAAGTATACATATGCAGATGAATACAGGAAAGTCATGTCTGATTTATTCTGCTGTCTTTCCTATTACCATCCTTCCTCCCTTCCCTTCATTCCTCTTTGGCCAATCCAATAAACTTCTATTCTTCCCTCTCTCACCCCCTTATTGTGTGTTAGCATCTGCATAGCAGAGAGATCATTCGGCCTTCGGTTTTTTGAGATTGGTTTATTTCACTTAGCATGACAGTCTCCAGTTCCATCCATTTACCAGCAAATACTATAATTTCATTCTTCTTTATGGCTGAGTAATATTCCATGGTGTATACACCTCCACATTTTCTTTATCCTTTCATCTGTTGAAGGGCACCTAGGTTAGTTCCATAGCTCAGCTATTGTGAGTTGAGCTGCTAGAAACATTGATGTGGTACATCACCACAGTATGCTGATTTTAAGTGCTTTGGGTATATGTTGAAGAGTGGGATAACTGGACCAAATTCTAAGTGGTTCCATTTCAAGTTTTCTGAGGAATCTCCATACTGGTTTCCAAAGTAGTTGTACCAATTTGCAGTCCCACCAGCAATGTATTAGTGCACCTTTTCCCCCATGTCTGTGCTAACATCTATGGTTACTTATATTCTCGAAAATTGCCATTCTGATTGGATTGAGATGGAATTTCAGTGTACTTTTCGTTTGCATGAAGTGTTCTTTAAAATGCAAAACATTCAAGTATATTTTTGACCGGGGTTGGGTACAGTAGGGTTTGGGTACAATAGGTCTATACCCTCCTCATTCCTGAGATTGTGATTCAAAGATCACATTAACTGGATTCACGCTGAACTGTTAACCAAAATCTGTGCACGTTTAGGGTTGCTTCTTCTTCTTTTCAATTCTTTTTCTTTTTCTTTGCCTCCACCTTGTCTCCCTGGATTCTGCCTACTTTATTCTTGAGCTGGGTAGCTGGGTTTCTGGCTTCAATGCACGTTTACTCATTTAAAAATTTTTGCATTCAACCTGTCACCCCTACTTGTGCAGATATTTGGGATCAACCCATCTCCCAATGCCACATCTAGTAGTTTTTAAAGGTCTATGAATATCTACATAGGAACCACCCAGGAATCTGTTGATTCTTTATAGGTTCCTAGCCTCAGCTCGGGAATGCAAATTCATTATGTTTGGGACAGGGCAGGAAGCTCGTATTTTCAATTCTCAAAACAAAAGTAATATACTCATTATTTCTCCATCATATCATCAAGTAGATTAAAAAACTGATAATGATACCAAAGATTGAATAGAGTCTCTTAGGTACATTTTGGGGAGGAAGACAAGGGATGGAAATCTTTGTGTTATCTCATACTGACCACATCTAAATTGAAAAAGCAGACTTCTGGGGCTGGGGTGGTGGCTCAGCGGTGGAGTGCTTGCCTAGCACATGTGAGGCACTGGGTTTGATCCTCAGCACCACATAAAAATAAATAAATAAAATAATAAGGGCATTATGTCCAACTACAACTAAAACAATATATAATTTAAAAAAAGAGAAAAATTCCTATTTCACAGGGGAAACTGATGCTTCTCCACCTCTTGTGGGAATTTCTAGGGAAAAAAATGATTTGTATAGAGAGATTTGGGGGTCAGCATGTTTGATTTGTAGACATAAGTCTTTCTTTTTTGAAGGAGGGATTTAAACACAGAGGAACTTAACCACTGAGCCCCATCCCCAGCCCTTTGTGCAATTTATGTAGAGACAGGGTCCCCCTGAGTTCCTTAGGGCCTCACTACGTGGCTGAGGCTGGCTTTGAACTCGAGATCCTCCTGCCTCAGCCTCCTGAGCTGCTGGGATTGCAGGCCTGTGCCACGGCGCCCATCTTGGACCTAAATCTTACCAGCTCTTTTCCTGGTGGGGGCAGTTTTGGGCCCTGTATTCCCAGGCACATTCCTCTGGAGGTGTGGCCCACCTGTGGCCATGCTGACCTGCGCCTTTCCGTGGGAAGCTCACTGATCCTGTATTTGTTTTAAAAAATAAGGAAGCATTATGTAAACGGACACTCCCTCTCTGCCTCTTCCTGAGCGCTGTTCTGAAGGAACCCTTCCAACAGCCCTTTGAAGTAGACACTAGGAGGATGACCCCGTTTCTGAGAGGAGAACACTGAGACCCAGGCACATTAATAACCTGCCCACAGGAACAAAGCCTATAACTGGCAGGGATGGGATTCAGAACTGGGCAGTCCTGTTTCCAAGTCCCTGGGAGCCACTTCCTCATGTCCTCCTAGGCAGTGGCCCTTGGGCCAAGATGTCCATCAGCTGCTGGATCCCAGGCATGGAAGACATTCAGAAGAAGGGCCAAGTGGAAACAAGGGCGAACCCTCATCTGCCTCTCCAGACACTCCCTGTGCTCCTGCATCTGTCTGTCCATCCGCAGTTACTACTGAGTTTGCAAGGCATCATGGTAGTAAGTCCAGGGACACAGAGATTTTCCTTCACATGTTTTACTGGTGCATCATAGTTGAACATGCTGATGAGATTTGTTAAAATATTCATACAGGCACATTCATAATTTGGCCAACATCCCTCCCCAGCAACCCCCCTCCCCCTCCCATCCCTGGGTCTCTTTCCTCGACTGATCTCCCTTGAATTTTTGGGGATCCACCCCCACCTTTGTTATCCTGTCCAGCTTCTGCATAGGAAGAGAGAACACACAACCCTTGGCCTTCTGAGTTTGACTCATTTCACTTAACATGATGGACTCCAGTTCTATCCATTTTCCTGCAAATGACATCATTTCATTTTTCTTTGTGGCTGAATAAAACTCCCTGGTGCACACGTATCACGTTTCCTTTGTCCGCTCATCCACTGGTGGACACCCCGGCTGGTTCCCTAGTTTGGCTGTCGTGAATTGGGCTGCTATACACATGTGTGCACGGGTCACTGAGGTATGAGGACAAAGTCTTTAGGATACAGACTAAGGAGTGGTCTAGGGGGGACTCTGGTGGGTCCACACCTAGACTTTGAGGAGCCTCCATGCTGATTTCCCCAGCAGCTGTGCTAATTTACAGTCCATCCACAGTATAAAAGTGTTCCTTTTTCTCCACGTCCTCCCCGGCATTTATTATTTTTTGTATTCTTGTTGCCTGCCATTCGCACTGGTGTGAGAGGAAGCCTCAGTGTAGTTTTGACTTGCATTTTCCTCATTGCTAACGATGCTGAACATCTTTTCGTGCATTTTTTGGCCATTTATACTCCTTCTTTTAAAAGGGGACACGGATTTTTTAAAAGATGAAAAGATACTAGGCCAGGCATGGGGGTGCATGTCTGTAATCCCAGCAGCTGGGGAGGCTGAGGCAGGAGGATCGCAAGTTCAAAGCCAGCCTCCGCAAAAGCGAGGCCCTAAGCAATTCAGTGAGACCCTGTCTCTAAATAAAATACAGAATCGGGCTGGGGATGGGGCTCAGTGGTTGAGTGCCCCTGAGTTCAATCCCCAGTACCAAAAAAAAGACAAGACACCATTTGTACTCAAGAGCATCTCACAGATGGATGGAGGGAGGGGGAGAGAGAGGAAAGAGAGAGAGATCTGTTATATAATAAACAAAGCACAGAGTGACAGAGCATAGGTGTGAAGGACCTGGAGCAGCAGGAGGCAGTGTGGACAGCAGACTCTTGAGGAAGAGGCAGAAATCCCTGAGATGGAAAAGAGAGATGTTCCCTCAGGCAGGTGCAATCGTAAGGGAAAAAAATCAAAAAAGCCAGAAAGAGACTCCGGAGCAGCAGGAAAGAGGGACTGGTGCCGCGCTGATCACCCTTGGCACCCTGACGTGTGGGTCTGGGTGGTCCCGGCTGCAGGACACTCTGGTGTTTGTGTCGCCATGTCCCTGAGCCCTCAGCGTGGAGCAGGCAGAATCCTGAGATGGGTCCTTCAGGTCTCCAGCCACTGGGTGCATCCACCCTCACCCAGGATTTCAGTCCAACATGAACGGACGGGAAACCAGGAGGGAACTCGGCAGCGGAGGGCCACCCTGGGCCTTCTGGGCTTTAGATAAGGAGATCATCCTCAGAGAGCTGGTCTAACGGGGACGACTTTTTAAAGAGATTAGGTTCTTCCTGGAGGCAGATTCAAAGTGTCAAGGGCATGTGACCTGAAGGAGGCTCTCCATCCTGGCTTTGAGGGTGGAGGGGGCACATGGGTGTGGCCTGTGGGAGCCGAGTGGTCCCCAATTAGCAACCAGCAGCAATGGGGGCTCGGGTTCCATCACAAGGCCTGACTTCTGCCAACGACCTAAATGACCTTGGAGGGGGTCCAGATGACGATGCAGAGTGACCTTCTCCTTGCTTTAAGCTTTGAGAAGACTTGAGCGGAGCAGCGAGCCACACCGGTTAGATTTTCCAGTCTACAGAACTCTGAGATAGTAGACAGGTGTTTGAAGCTGCTGAATTTGTGGGAATTTGTTTTGGAGCAACAGAAAACCAATATAACAACGCCCCAATCCCCCAAGGTCAGCTTAAGTCCTTCTCTCTCCGTGAAGACTCTCCTGCTGTGGGCAGGGAGCCAGCTAGAATCGCTCATTGCTCACTGGCTGGTCCTGCTGCCCAGGCCCTCTCCTTCTGATGACGCCCCATGCTAATAGTCCACCATCCTGTCTACCATTGTGCATTTCCTAAGTGACTGCACGGTGTGTTAGTCAGATTTGCATTGCCGTGACCAAAACACCTGACAAGAACAACCAGGAGGTGGAAAAGTTTACCTTGGCTCACGGTCTCAGAGGTATCATCCACGGCTGGCTGACTCCATGGCTCTGGGCCCAAGGGGAGGCAGAGCGTCATGGCGGAAGGGCGTGGCAGAGGGAAGCTGCTCAGCTCAGGGCGGCCGGGGAGCAGAGAGAGGAAGGAGATGGGACCCTGGGGAAGATGTGTCCTTCCAGTGACTCACCTCCTCCAGCCACACCCCACCTGCCTACAGCCACCACCTGGTTAGTCCACTCAAAGTCGGATAAGTGAGTAGGCTACAGCTCTCATAATCTCATCTTTCCACCTCCTACGCGAACACTGAGCTGTTGGGGGGACAGCTTATAGCCAGGACACGGCACCTGGTTTTCTGTCTTGGGGAGGTTTCTATTAGTATTTTTTTTTTTTTTTTTTTTTTT
>NW_025999941.1:17091615-17159049 GCF_001458135.2 Marmota marmota marmota
TTTTTTTTTTTTTTTTTTTTTTTTTTTTTTTTTTTTTTTACCTATAGCTTCCCTCCCTTGCCCCTATCAAAATCAGCCCTGGGAAAGACAGTGATCCTATCTAGGATTCCCCACAATGTAGACACTCAGAAAATCGTGACTGATTTATGGCTAGGACTCCTCCACTTCCTACCTCTGGATGAATGGAGAGGACAGAGTGCATGCTGCTGCCGAAATTCACATTCTGAGTGGGTCGACTGGGAGCCCCATGCTAGCATGCAAACAGCCATTTACACACCACCCACGCTCCCTGAGGCCCTAAGGGTTAAGCAATGGATCCTACCCTGTGAGCTGTCAATCAAGCACTTTCCACATTCCTTGGGGTTTAGGCTGGTTTTTGGCTTCATCTCTCTGGATATAAAGTGGAAGTTTCCAGGTACTGGCTTAGAGTTTGGTTTCTAATCACAAGATCCAATTGAGGAGGTTTCCAAAGTGCCACTGAATATTCTGCCTTCCTTAAAATAAGTTAAATCCAAAGGTTTCCTAACTGACCCGATCATTCTTTACCATGGAACTGGAAATCTGTAATAACTCAACACCTCAGAAAAATCAGCTGATCGTAAGAAGCTTTCACCTTGACATTTTTTTTTTTTTCCTCCAGGATAGAGTCTAGAATTAGATCTCCTAGGACAGTAATTTACTAGCCAGCTTATACACAGTTTTCTTTTACTTCTGTAATTACCAGCAGGTCAATTAATATGACTCCGATAATTATAGCGCTTGGGGTTGATTATGTCTCGAAATTATTTATGCTAAGGCAAAAATAATTACAAACAAAATTAAAAGATTGAACTTATAAGCTATGGAGTCACCACTTTCCTGGCTAGCATTAAAATTACCAGGCTGTAAAATGTCAACCTGAGCGTTGGCCTGATTTAACACCCTGGTGACTCAATGGCAATGAGACCAAAGAGGACCACAGGTGACCAAGAAGCTCCAGGGGAACTTGGGAAAGCAGAATTCACATGTAGTGGACATACACTGTGTGAGAGAGAATGTGCTTCTGGAAAATTACTACTTGGAGTCATTGATTCTCTCAAAGAGAGTGGGGAATGACCGTCAGTTGTGACATTACCAGGCTCAGCTCCCATGGCAGTGATGGCCGCTAACTGAAACTGCTTCAGAGTCTCTCTTACCACGTCTCTCCTGGATAGGAAGCCCTGCATGATTGATTCAGTTGGGCTGAAAAATTAAATCCCTCTACTTCCTGCTGAATCCAGTGGAGCAATCAGTCACCATTTTTTATACCTGTGCTCCAAAGCCATGCATGCAAGCTGAAAACTTTTTAAAAGCAGAAAAGAAAAAAAGAAGGGTGGATGGATAGAAGGAAGAAACTGGAGAGTGTGTATTGAAAATTCTGTGTCCACTGTTTTCAGAAATCGCCAGGTAGCCAAGAATGGCTCTGTTTGAGTCTTTGAAAGGTTTTTTTTTTTTTTGGTACCAAGGATTGAAGACAGGGGCTCTTAATCATTGAGCCATATCCCCACCCCTTTTTATATATATTTTTTACAGACAGGGTGTCACTTAATTGCCCAGGGCCTTGCTAAGTTGCTGAGGCTGGCTTTGAACTCGTGATCCTCCTGCCTCAGCCTCCGGAGCCGCTGGGATGACAGGTGTGCGCTACCGCACCTGGTGGTGTCTCTGCTGCTTGTCTTTAAGTTCCCTTCCTCAATAGAACCACTGAGCCTGAGTCCCGAGTCACAGCCCAGACGTCACTCCTGTCTCCTTTCACTCCCTCTATATCCAAACAGCCTCATCACGCCCTTCAACACCCTTCGCATCTCTCTTCCTGCCTCCAAGCCCGGGGCCAGGCACCAGCCTCAGTCCTGGCCTGCCGCAGGAGGCTCACTGACTACCCGAGGGATCTCGGCTGTCCTCCCTCTGCCTTTATCGCAGTCCCATTCTCTGTCCCGTGGCTGGGTGGTCATGCTGAATGTATCATCTGAGGACACCATGACCTGCTCAAAACTTGTATGGCTCCCCAGTGCCCTGCGATGCGGGAGCTAGACTCATGAAGCCCTTCGAGATGTGACTTTCTTCATCAAAACTGTCCTTGCGGTCTCCACACTTGAGCTACACTGGCCGGCATGCAGGTCTTCTGGGTTCCTGCTCTGAGTGCAACAGCTACCTGAAACCCGAGGTCCCCTGAGTCTGACCTTCCTCTCCTCCAAGTCTCTTCTCCTCAAGGGTCATGTGGGAAGCCGACCCTGACTCCAAGAAGCCCTCTCAGGGGTCCTCTCTCTGGACTAACACAGCCGTTAGCAAGCTCTCTGGCACGCAGCAGGCACCCAAGAATTATTTTTGTGTCAACTGACAAAAGCAATGTAAATGTCCAAAGAACAGAACCTTCTGGAAACCATACCAACTTGTGCAATAGTGGCCGATTTCTTTGAGGGCTCAGAATCCTGACTGATGCGTCCCCAGTGATCTCAGCCTTCGAGAGAAGAAACTCCCACACGTGAGCCAGGTCATTTATTCTCTCCGAGCCTCAGTATCCTCACTCCTGTTTGCGGGAGGTGTTAGGAGAAGAAACCCAAAGACCTGGCAGACAGCCTGGTACCAAGTGCCACCAGGTCTACATAATAGTAACTCTGGTTATTTAAAAAAAAAAAAATTCTGATGGCAATGGAGAACAGAAATGCTCCCTGAGAGTGGTCATAACACTGAGGAGAAAACGGAGAAAAGGGAATCTTCCTTATCAAACGCTCTCCTTTCTCTTGGCCGGCTCCCTAGCACTTCGGACTTTGCTATTCTGTGTTCACTCTGAGTTCATTTCGCTTTAAGATCACAGTCTTTATTTTAATACACACTGCATTTTAACAAGTAGGTCAAAGCCATTTTATACTTGCAATATGATTACCATAGTAATCGCTGTATTTTATAACCTGCAAAATGCTCCCAGGGAGACCAGTAGGGACAGCTACAGTTTGTAACAAAAAATAATAATTTTCAGCCCTGCAGAATAAGCTCCTCTTAAAAACTCTCTGGTTGCAAGTATTAATTTTTGAGGCTCCCACAATATTTGAAAACAGTGAATGCTAATGACTGACAGAAGACCAACTCTGAGCAGTTAATTTCAGTAGCTTTATGTTTGGAGAGATGATAACAATAATAATGACAATAATAATAGCAGCTATTGCTTTGCGTCCTGTTTGGTATAGACTGTCTGAAAAAAATGGTTTGCACCTGTATCCACGCTCCCTCTCACAGTGGCTCTGGACTTGGCTGTGAGATTTGCTTTGACCAATGGGGGGATTATTAGCAAATGTGACAGAGAAGAGGCTTGGAAAAAAAAAATTGTGCATTGGAGGTTCTCTCTCTTGCTGCAGTAGACAATGATGTAAACACAATCACGCTGGTATTGTCCCACCTGCCATCGTACTAGACCTGCAAGGAAAGCCACCCTGGATTCCAGACAATCAAATCATGAGAAATAATAAACACGTGTTGATTTAAGCTACTAAATTTCAAGGTGCTTTGTTACGCAGCACAAACTCACTGATAATAGTAGTTACGTCATGTCAGACACTCCTCGAAGGACTTTATCTAAATTAACTCATTGACAATAAGCCTTTGGGGTCAGAACTATTATCTAGTTCATAGATGAGGGAATAAAGCCGCACAGATACCTGGTAACCCTGCCTGAAGTCCACAGCTAGAATGTGAAAGAGCCAGAATTTGAACCCAGGCAGTCCGGCTCCAGAGTTCCTCCTTTTGAACTGTACAATAGTGACTCTCATCTCTGTTTATTTTTGTTCTACAGAAATCTTTATTTTATATGATACTTATGAAAACACTGTTTAATATTGCTTATATCAATAAGCAAGAGTACAAAATATGATTTCCCTAAGGAAATACTGGAGTACATTTTGGATCCTAAAAAGAGTAAATTAAAAGTATCTCCACCCATCCAAAAACAAAATTCCATTAATAAATACTGATTGATATATACAATTTATAGAACAAATTTTGATTTTTCCCCCCTTTGGGCACAAGGGATTGAACCCAGGGGTACTTAACCACTGAGCCCCATCCCCAGCCCTATTTTGTATTTTATTTAGAGACAGGGTCTCACTGAGTTGTTTAGGGCCTCACTAAGTTACTGAGGCTGTCTTTGAACTTGCGATCCTCATACCTCAGGCTCTCGAGCAGCTAGGATTACAGGCAGGTGTCACTTCACCTGGCTAGAATAAATTTTGAAAACAGTAGTGATTAAGAAGGTTCAAGTGGACCTCACTGATTTCAAATTTTGAGGTCATGCACTCCCTCAATCCGTTATATATTTTAGTACAGTCCATTAAATCACAAAAGCAATATGGGCTTTTAAAAATTGAAGTCTATAGTATAAAAAGTGAAAGTGTGTCTCTCCCTCACCCATCCTTCAACTTTACCTTGCAAATATAACAAATTGCTGATAATGTAATGTGCATCTCTTCATATTTTCCCTTTAATTATGCAAATAGAGTTATTAAAGGCCTAGCAAGTTTCTGTTCTTTAAAATTGAGAATGAGGAAAAAAACCAGTTGACTGTAAACTCAAGAGCATATTTTAACAGTTTTGTCATTCAAAGAAAAGCTTTCGTTCATTATAATGAAGTATATTAATGGTACTTCAACTCTCAAAAGTGATAATTATTCCTTTACCTTACACAATCAACAGAAAGGTTAGCTTCTCCAACATATTTAAGGAAGCCAGTTTTCTGTTCCTTTTGATTTAAAATAGAGTTCTTCTCTATTCTTCTTCTAACTCTTATCTATGGTAAAGGTATTATCATACTGTTCAAAACTGAAGATAGGAGGCCTAGGCAGAAGGATCATGAGTTCAAAGCCAGCCTCAGCAAAAGCAAGGTGCTGAGCAACTCAGTGAGACCCTGTCTCTAAATAAAATACAAAACAGGGCTGGAGATGGGGCTCAGTGGATGAGTGCCCCTAAATTCAATCCCTAGTACCCAAAACAAACAAACAACTGAAGTCAGATTCTCAGATTGGTCATGCTGGATTGCAGTTCAGAAGGTCTAAAGCAAGTTTTGTTGTTTGTGGGGATTTTTTGTTGTTATTTTAGATTTTTTTGGGGGGAAGGGTTGCTGCTGAGAATTGAAATCCAACCCAGGGCCTCATGCATGTGAGACCAGCACTCTACCACTGAGCTACATCCCCAGCCCCTAAAACAAATTTTTAAAATCATAAATCAATTAAGCTCTCTAAGTCTAGCACTTGCATAACTAACAAAACAAGAGGCCATTCTTCTCTGGGATCAGAGTGCAGCAAAATGGAAAAAATTTTCTGGTAAGACAAGAGTGTCAATTGGAAAGTTCTGAGTGAAAATTAAGAAATTAATCACAGAACCATGGAGTGTCAATGTCTATTCAAATGACAGACTCATGGCAGAACAATTCACTTTCCCTAAACCCCAAATATTGGCTGGGTGTGGAGGTGCACACCTGTATTCCCAGTGGCCCCGGGAGGCTGAGGCAGGAGGATAGAGAGTTCAAAGCCAGCCTCAGCGACTTAGTGAGGCCCTCAGCAACTCCGTGAGACTCTGTCTCTAAATAAAATACAAAATAGGGCTGGGGATGGGGCTCAGTGGTAAAGCACCCTTGGGTTCCTTCCACAGTACCCCCCCCCCGCCAAAAATTGTCCATTTATGACTTAAAAAAAAATCCAACTGAAAATATTTTTATTTGGATCCAAAGTTTTGCCCTGCTGACAGTGGGGCTTTGCATGAAACATATAAAACTGAACACTAACCCAGAAAACGTCACACCCTGCTCGGTGCCACTGATCCTCCTCTCTGTCTATATGCTTTTTTGGAGAAGATGATGGATAAGGAGCGTAAGGGTGCAATTTGGATTCCACAAGGGACAGCTGTTCAATGTTGGCATTGAGGAGGAGGTTCCCCTGACCACCCTCCGTGGATGAGATGTGCACCCCAGCCTTCCCATCAAAGAATACGCGCTATGTCTTTCAGGGCGCTAGACCCCCAGCAAAACGCAGGATAGTGCTGGTGAACAGCATGCAAATACATAAGTGTCATCCGCACACTCTACACACATGTATGCACAAGCAAAAGAGTTTTTCTTTGAGTCCGTGATTAAGTCCTGAGTGTTTCATTTGGGTAGGTCTTTAAGGGAGGAGAAGCATTCATCTTACCCCACCCAGCCACCATGGAGACCTTTGCTTCCAATAGTTCATCTAGTCAATGCATCTTTATTGAGCATCTACTACCTGTCAGGCCATGGGCCAGGTCTGAGACACAGAGATGGCAAAATTGTGAGGTTTCCTCTTTCTAACAAGTCTAATTAGACCTCATGCAATGTCTGATCATTGAGATTGTGAGACTTCCCTGAATGTGCTCATGATTGAACACTTCTGTCACAGTCCTGTCCCCAAAGGCTCATGTGTCAGAGGCTTGGTCCCCAATGCAGCAGTATCCAGAGGAGGGGCTTTTTTGAGGGGGTGGTACTGGGGATTGAACTCAGGGGCACTTGACCACGGAGCCACATCCCCAGCCCTATTTTGTATTTTATTTAAAGACAGGGTCTCCCTGAGTTGCTTAGGGCCTCCCTAAGTTGCTGAGGCTGGCTTTGAACTCATGATCTTCCTGCTTCAACCTCCCAAGCTGCTGGGATTACAGGCATGCGCCACCATTCCTGGCCCAGAGGTGGGGCTTTTGAGAAGTGATTAGATCATGAGGACTCTGACCTCATTAGTGGATTAATCCATGGATGAATTATTAATTTGATGGCATTTTCGGAGACAGTGGGGCCCAACTAGAGCAAGTAGTTCACTGGGGAGGGTCCTTGAAGCATAGGTCATGTCCAAAGTCCCTTCTTCATGCTCTCTCTCTCTGCTTTCTGTTTGGAAAGTGGGCAGTTTTCCTCTGCCATACCCTTCCTCCGTGATAATTCTGCCTTAGGGCCAGCTGACCATAGAATAAATGAAATCGTGAGCCAAATTAAAGTTTTCCTTCTTTAATTGTTTTTCTCAGGTAATTTGTCACAGTGACAGAAAGCTGACTAATACAACCAGTATGTGCTAGGTTCTGTGACAATGCTAGAAATACAAAGGCACTGTATTTCCAAGAAGACGTGGCCCTTGCCTTCATGGGCCCTCAATCAATATCCAAGTACAGGCTGGGCAGGGTGTGTACGCCGGTAATCCCAGCAACTTGGAGGCCGAGGCAGGAGCATCTCAATTTTGAGGCCAGCCTCAGCAACTTAGTGAAGCCCTGTCTCAAACAAAATAAAAAGGGCTGGAGATGTGGTTCAGTGGTCAATGTCCCTGGGTTCAAACCCTGGTACAAAAAAACAAACAAACCAGGCAAGTAAAAATGATGATGTGATAAGGAGTCCCATATATACAACACCTGACATGGTTTGGGGACAAGGTCTTTCCAGAGAAGTCACATCCAAGCCAATACTTCAAGGAGAAGGTTGCCTTCTGGACTAAAAGAAATGGAAGTTCTTCCCAAATATTTCTATCAACAAAAAGCTTTCTATCAGCAATTTCTATTATTTACTCTTTCATTTGTGACTGATCACCTGAAAGAGATCCCTGGCCTAGTAATTCACAAATTTTACTGTGCATAGAAATTACCTGGGACCTTGTTAATCAGGTGATGGTGAGGCTGCTGATCTGGGGACACCCTCGGAACAGCCAGGCCTCAGCCCCAAAGAGCCCTTTGGCCAACTGATGTATTACGTTTGGCTCCTGAGATATTCCAAAACAGTCTCTGTATGTTGACAGCTTTGGAAAACCATGAGATTATAGCTATCTAAAAGAGGATTCCAGCTTTTTTTGAGAAATTGAAGGTCAAACGGAGCCCTAAGTTTCCTCAAGGTGGCGGTCAGCAGGGCAGGTCCACTCCCACCTCTACTGCTTTCACCCTACTCCCCTGTAGACATCTGTATTTGTTACTCTGGTTCTAGTAGCTTGAAAGGGTTAACAACCCACCAAACCACCCAACTTCTCCAGGAGTAGCGTGCTCAGGCTGGAATTAATGCCATTCATTTATATTAAGAAAGACCTGTCATCCCAGAAGCTCAGAAGGCTGAGGCAGGAGGATCGCGAGTTCAAAGCCAGCCTCAGCAACTCAGCAAGGACCTAAGCAACTCAGTGAGACCCTGTCTCTAAATAAAATATAAAATAGGGCTGGGGGTGTAGCTCAGTGGTTGAGTGCCCCTGAGTTCAATCCCTGGAAGGGAGGAGGAGGGGGAGGAGGAGGGGGAGGGGAGGGGGAGGGGGAGGGGGAGGGGGAAAGCTAAGGAAGCTGGTGGTGTAGCATAGTGGGAGAGTGCTTGCCTGGCCTGTGTGAGACCCTGGGTTCCCTTTCCACAGCAAGAGGGAAACAAGCAGCCTTTATGGAAGCAGCACAGGTCTCTTGCCCAGTTTGCCCGGCTTGACAAATGCCTGCCCTTCTTCAAGGTGGCATTTCTGTGTACCCGGTAAAGGAGATAACAGGCATTATGGAAGGACCAGCACGGACCTACTGTGTGCATGTCTGGGAGGTACCTGAAGCCAACCTGGGTGCAGCCCGGGGGCTCCCAGTTGGCTGACGTTCCCAGGAGCCCATCCTTTCCGATGTCAGACCCTGGAAGCATCTGGAACCACCTCTCCACCGTGAGTGTCGGCCAGGCGTGGGGAGGGACTCCACCTGATTGGCAAGCGTGTGGTGGAGCGAGGACAGGTGGTGGGATATTAAGGGGCACCGGGCTCCCAGCTATCTCTACATCTGAAGGACGTCTCTGTGACTGGAGGAGAGAGCAAGCCGTTCTGCTGCATGGCTGGGGCTTCTGAAATGTCCCCAGCCCGCCCCCACACATGTCCCTGCAACACGTATAGGAACACACCCGTGCGGGATGCGCTGATGGGATTCTTAGCAGCCAGGGATGAAAGTCTGCCTGAAGCCACTCACTCCCTGGTGCCTCTGCTGCCTGAGGTGCCTGTCACTTCTCAGGGCCAGGAAGAGCTACCCCGGAAGGACTGGAATCGGGGCTCCTGGAAAAGAAAATCAGCTGCTGGCCACTGTTGGTGACAGGCAGCGAACATCTCGTGGTCATCACTTCTTTTTGCTAAGACCGCGTGGATGGGAGACCCCGAGGATTTGCATTGACTTTCACCTGTCTCAGCTGACTTGTGAGACCCAGGCCAGCCTTTTTCAGAGTCAGGGATATGGAAGGGAGTAACGATTTTTTTCTTTAAATAAAAATCGTGATCAAGGAATAAATGTTTAAAGCAACCTGTGCAAACAGTGGCACATAGAACCCAGGTACAATCATGTTCCATGTCACACAGACACATATTAATTTTGTGATAATGAGAACAGAGAAAATCTGCATGTCCTTTATATAAACATGATTGGGGAGTATGAGAATAACTTGCTTTTCCATTGACCTCTACTATTTAAATCCCAATTTTTAGAAATTTTAATTATTGCAGTAGTAGGGATTGAACCTAGGGATGTGCTTCCACTGAGGTACATCCCCAGCCCTTTGAAAGTTTTTTATTTGGAAACTTGCTAAGTTGCTGAGACTGGCCTCTAACTTATGATCCTCCTGCCTCAGCCTCCCAAGTGGTTAAATCCCAATTTTGGAAACTTTCCAGATAGCAGATCTTAACACAAATGACAACACATGCAAAACTGCATTAAAAATCTATCCAACACTGCAGGGAAGCCCAAGTTGAACTAAGCACATCTTCAAAATTTTGTCTCTAATTATTAGCAACAGTTCTGAATCCTATGATCTCTGAGCGAATGTCAGTGTGTCAAACACGATGTGGAATGGTCTATGCACATCCTGTAGCACTGCCCTCATTTCCTACTGCCTGGGTGAACTAGCTGAATTCCCACCCCACTCCAATCCTTCCACCTTTGAAGACAGGACACTTTCCAAGTTCCTCTTGAGGCGAATCAGCTAAAACTGACTGGCTCTAGAGTGGCTGTCAGGAGGACCACCAGACAACCTCCAACTTCATGAACATCCCACCAGCAAGCTGAAGAAGCACCCGCTCCCCCAGAGCATGGTGGTTGCCATGACAGCAGCGATCAGAAAGAATCATGAAAGGAGCCAAAAGAGGTGGTGCCCAAATTTCTGGAAAATCTCCGCGCAGTCCCAGAAAAGCCACGCAAGCTCCTCCCTTTCATCAACCATCCCTTCCCCTCATCTCTTTCAAGCTTCCTCTCAGTTGGATAATCCTCTTCTCCGGGGAAGGAAATTGATTGGCATATTTCTCTCTCTCTTTTCCTTATTCTTTGCGGAGAATCAAAGTCCCCTCCAGGGCTCCACAGATGCCCTTGTAACTGTTTCCACGATTGCAAGAGGAGAAAAGGCCCCAGTCTTTGGGGTTAGGAATTCCGAACAATCCCAGCTGTGACTAAATGACCCCTCATCAGATGGTCACGTGGGTTTTCTGGGCTAGAATATAAGTCACACCCCAGGAGGAGCCAGGCTCAGGCGTCAGTGTGATCCCAGATTCAGCACAATGCCCGACCAGCGGAGGGCCAATATTGATTGATTATTGAGATAATCACAATCTCCTGCCCAGGCTGCTCACCAACCAGAGTCAAGTAACTTGCCTCACAGGACAGAGGACTGGAGGTTGGCGCCATGCCCCGCCCACAGACTGCGGATCTCCAACATTAGCTCTCAGCACAGTGCCCACATTCCCAGGGGACTCGCCCCTATGAAGAAGGCACACAGACTTCTAGCTCCTGTGGGTCTCTGGGGACTCACTTTTCTTTCGCGGGATGCTCCTAGGCATGTAATAAATGTGGATGCCTTTTCTTCTGCTGATCCACCTGTTGGTGGTGGTTGATTTCAGAGACTGTTATTGCCCACTCAGGGGGAAGAGGGGAGGTCTTCCTTACCCTACACTGTCCTTAATGCAACGGAGCTCACAATGAGAATCTAGGGCCAGGTGAAGTGGTGCACACCTGGAATCCTAGCAGCTCGGGAGGCTGAGGCAGGAGGATCGTGAGTTCAAAGCCAGCCTCGGCAATTTAGTGAGTGTCCAAGCAACTTCGTGAGACCCTGTCTCTAAATAAAACACAAAATTGGGCTGGGGAGGTGGCTCCAAGTGACTGAGTGCCCCTGAGTTCAATCCCTGATACCAAAAAAGAAAAAAAAAAAAAAAAGAAGAAGAAGAAGAACTTAGAGAAATAGTGTTATGGTTTACCTATGAGGTGTCCCCTAAAAGCTCATGTATGGGACAATGCAAGGACTTTCAGAGGTGATATGACTAGATTATGAGAGCTGTAACCTAGTCAGTGGATTAATCCACTGATATGGATTAATAGGCAGTAACTGTAGGCAGTTAGGGAGTGGCTGGAGGAGATGGGTCACTGGAGATGTGCCTTTGGGGTTTATATTTTGGCCCTGAATGGAGCTCCCGTCTGCTTCCTGGGTGCCGTGTCCTGAGCTGCTTTCCTCCTCTAGGACCTTCCACCATGATGATCTGCCTCACCTTGGGCCTAGAGCTATGGAGTCAGCTGACCATGCACTGAACCTCAGAAACCAGGAACCAATACCGACTTTTCCTCCTTTACCTTGCTCTCGTCAGGTCTCTTGGTTACAGTGACAAAAAGCTGACTAACACACATGGATTCACTAGTCTGACATATAAAAATGGCACTGCCAGGCTGAGTGGATTACATCCTGACGCTTAGCAGGAAAACGTGTAGAAGCAAATGAGTCAGGTGAGATTCTAGGGGCTCTGGCTGACCAGGGACACATTCCTAGTCTGGGAGATCAGACAAGAGTCAGGTCCTAATTATCAGCACTGGGCTTTGCAAACACCAAACACTAACTTAGGAACTTGAATTTTGAGCTCAATTCAAAATAAACAGGTTGACTTTTTTCCCCCCAAGATTCAGTAAATAATTTATCTCCCTTTCTCAACAGCCCTTCAATAATCTTTTAAAGCTCCCAGATCTATAGAGTATTCAGATATTCTGGGTGCAATGCCTATATTGAAAACCTTAACCAACTGGGCATGGTGGCACATGCCTGTAATCCCAGCAGCTCGGGAGGCTGAGGTAGGAGGATCTCTAGTTCAAAGCCAGCCTCAGCAATTTAGGGAGGCCCTCAACAACTCAGTGAGACCCTGTCTCAAAATAAATAGAAAAAAAATGGTGGGGGGTAGTGGTGGTGGTCTGGGGATATGAATCAGAGGTTAAGCATCTCTGGGTTCAATCTGTGGTACCAAAAAAATAAAATGAAATAAACCCTAATGAACATTTTAAAGGTTACATTTACTCTCAAGTGCTTAGATAATGACACAACAAAAATGGAGACAAAGAACTCAGGAAGACAAACATGAGATTCAAATGCAATTCAAATACAAGGTGGATGGATTCCTGAGAAATAGAGAGAGAATCAAGTGCTTGATGAGCTACAAAAATTTACAAGATGTGCCAAAAAAAAAAAAAAAAGGAATGACTCTCAACTCTGCATATATCACTTGAAAAAAAAATCATTGCTCAAAACTGTCAAATGTGAACAAAGGTATTTCAAGATGACAGAAAGAGATTAGCTAAACCATAGCAGTTTTAATCCTAACAGAGGTAATGGCTTAATTTTTTAAAGTTCTTTTAAGGGCATAGGACCATATTCGGTAACTTTTTTTTTCTTTTCTTTCTTTCTTTTTTTTTGGGGGTGGGTACTGGGGATTGAACCCAGGGGTGCTCAACCACTGAGCCCCATCCCCAGCCCTTTGTGTATTTTATTTAGAGACAGATACTCGCTGAGTTGCTGAGGCTGGCTTTGAACTCGAGATCCTCCTGCCTCAGCCTCCAACATTGTGCACCACTGATATTTAGTATCGTTAATGCCACTGACAGGCTTAACTTCCGGCACCCACAAGCATAAATGGCTAAAAGTTTTCTTTTATCCTTAGCTACAAAATAAGTGCATACCCAGCAGTGAAAGCCCCATCAGGCAAGAGACTCCTGAGCACAAATTCCATACAAAATCCCACTTCCTTTAGTGTGCAGAGATTGGCCCCCACCTTCACTGACTAGATTGGCCAGACATATCTAGAATATTCTCTTCCAGGAGACCTATCTTCCAGGATACCTTTTCTAGTTCATAAAATTATATAACAACCAAGAAAATGTTTGAAAACATGTAAAGAAATGTTTCAGTGTGTACCTGCAGTCAAAATACAATCCCAGAAGATGATTTTTTCTGTTGGTAACATCTACAACAGATACCCAACCCAGGCATTTACCCAACAACCAACGCTACAGCAATGCTACTGCTTATACAAAAGCCTTTCAAAAGCATTTCAGTGATCGAATCCAAGACCTGCTCACATTTTTAAATAATAAAATGTAGGAGAGAATTAAAATAAGTATCTGACATAATTTCTCTCATAGAAATTATGGGAACCTTCTATGAAAAATATCGGTATAAAAGACAGCGACTGTGAGTAGCACTGGTCTCCCTGGCAGGACTCCAGCACGGTGGGCCAGCGCATAGCCTCTCTCCTACTGAGACCGAACTGAATGTGAGTGTCTCTCTTTTTCTCTTCTTTAAAATGAAAGAATTGGACTACATCCTCTTGATGGTCTCAGCCAACTTTAACTATCATATATTCCCCCTGGGATTAGTCTGGCCAAAGACACCACAAAGATGATATTTAACTGCTGTGACAGCATTTAGCCCCAAAGCAGTTTAATGACCTGGGCTAACCCCACTGGCAGAAAGACCATAGAAGTTGTGGTCACATGTCAGTCTAAGATACCAAAATTAAATAGGTTTTTTTTTCTTCTCTCTCTTTTGGTATAGGGGACTGAACTCAGGGGCACTCAACCACTGGGCCACATCCCCAGCCCTATTTTGTATTTTCTTTAGAGACAGGATCTCACTGAGTTGCTTAGGGCCTCACCATTGCTGGCTTTGAACTCACGATCCTCTTGCCTCAGCCTCCTGAGCCACTGGGATCACAGATGTGCACCACCACGCCTGGTTAGGTTCTCTTTTTAATAGCTAGAAAATTGTGATCCTAGGAAGGTATTTTAAAAGGTGCCCTTGTCCAACAGTCTCAAAGGTCAAGTTGGCAGGCCAGACTTTAGATACCATAAGAGACAAAGGCAAACCCCACTTTAGTAAACTGGGACTTAGGAGCATCACAGTAACTATAGACAGCTCTTGGGGCATCCTCACGTCAAAGTCAAGAATCCATCCACATCCCAGCATGCAGTCTTAATTCGTTGACCAACTACCCCAGAAATCATTAGATTGACAAGGGTTTCCTTAGTGGATAAACATCTTTTACCCCTGGTAGGGCAGACAGTGAGACACAGAACCATTGAAAAGGAATAAATATAATAAAAAAATGTTCATGTTGTTTGTATTTTTAATCTGTAAATATTTGCTACTTGAATCGTTTTAACATTTAAGAGAATTTGGCCTGTCAGAATAACAGATTGTGCTTGCAACTCCAATGTAGAACATGTAATTAATTGCTATAGGTTTATCATTTAAAATGAAGATCTTGCGAAACTTACAGTTTTAGGATGTTTAAATCAATAATGTTTACCATATTTATAAGTGTGATTTATGAGAATTACAAGAATTATTAAAAGGGAAGGGAGAGGATGTTTTTCTCGGGGAAGGAGGGGGAAAATCAGAGGACTCAAAAACCAGTTCGTATTTATGACTGCATTTTAAAATATAATGAGTTTAATTATTTAAATTTGTACACAGGGACTGAAGGTTTGTCAACATGATTGAATAATAAGCCCTAATGCTGAACTTGTGGAAGAGTTAGGTTAATTAATTGAATATTAAAATTTAAAATCAAAGCAAGCTCTAAGTAAAACTCTTTCCTTTAAATAAAAACTTCCTTCTAAGGCCTCAAAAAACTCAGACTCCCTCCTCTAAGGTGGCCTCCCCGGGCTGAATTGAAGGCCACGAGAGGGACTCTAGCTAATTCCTAGTTGGTGGAATGTCATGGGGCACCCAGTCCAAGGGTTTGCTAATAAGTACTGAATCCGCACTCTATGCCCAGCCCTATGCTAAGCACTCTAGAGACAGCACATCTCTGTTTTAGGGAGCAACAATCTGAAGTCTAGGGACATTAGGCATCTAGCCAAGATGATAGGAATGGGAACTGAACCCAGTGCTCTCAACACCAAACAACCTGCCTCCTGTAACAGCACTATCCCATCAAGCTAATCAGCTCCTGGAACCTCACTGTTCAGAGTGTGGTCCAGGAACCATCAGGACTGGCACTGCCTGGGAGCTTGTTAGAAATGCAAATTCTCAGGTGATTTCTGAGAGTTTGAGGAGCTCTCCTTAAGAGCAAAGATCACGTAACTTTTTCTGCAAAAGGCCAGAAAGAAAGTATTTGGGGCTTTCTGGGTTATGTGGTCTCTGTTGCAACCTCTCAACTTCCATGAAAGCAGCCATTGATAATATACAAATGACTAAGCATTACTGTGTGTGTGTGTGTTTTTTTTTAAATCTGTATTTATAGAAACAGGCTGTGGGCCAGATTCAACCCATGAGCCACAGTTTACCAACCCATGGTCTGCAGAAAAGTAACCAAACCACTGAGATGGATCCACTCTCTGATCAGCTGGGCCCTAGCTGAACACATTCCCACCCTGGAAAGCGTACTCAGCCCGACTCCTTTCTCACTGGTAGCAAAAAACAGATCCCCAATAACACCATTCTGTCAACCGTGACAAACACTTCTTTGAGCGTGCAGTCAGACAGTTCTGTCTCAATCTAACCATTATTTTACAGAGGGTTCAGTGTTTAAGAGGCCAATGGGAATTTTCTCCAAAAGCATTTTCCTTCTGGTATAAAGAAATCAAATTAAATGGTGTGAGCCCATTAAGTTCTTTGGGGAGTTAAAAAAAAAATTGGCCTTTTTTTTTTTTTTTTTTGGTAAACACGATTGCATAAATACAACCAGCTTTAGCACATGAACAGAGCAAGATGCCTCAAATTCTGAAGCATTTCTGAGCCAATGACTACAGGATGACTAAACGCATTGGACAGCGGTTCTGCCACTGGACTATTTTGCTCCACAGGCGAGCCCGGTCTTGCGTTAGGGAGCACCCCATTTATTGCTCAACTGTGAGCAATAAGGTTGAGCGTCCGGTTTCAAAATCTCAACTTTTCCATCAGATGTTCCCACACAAATCTGAACCTGGCAGTGAAGAGAGTCATTGCAGTATTTCCTTCTCTCTCACTTTTCCTGCCATGAGTAGGAAAGAGGCCACTCACGCTGGCCTGGCCAATTCAGCAAAGGAGGCTGAGGAATTGGGTTCCTGAGGGTCTTGGTGGGGGACAGTCCAAGAAAATGTGGAGGCAATGAAAATGTAGCAAACCAGGCAAAGGGTATTTCCCGGGGCCACTTCCTGAGGGATGGCCACGTGGGCCATGGGCACAAGTTTTACCAGGAGGGTCTCCCTTAACCTCACTGCAGTGTTATGAAGAGAGAACCAAAATGGAGAGGAGAAACCCGTGAGGCCATGGTGAGGTTAAAGGTCAGGCAGCAGATAGCGATAAGGACGTGGATCTGAACCTTTAGGCATGAGAGCCCACTGTCTCAACACTTCAATTTAATCTCCAGTGCAACTGTCGTGCTGCAGCTCGGGAGGCTGGGGCAGGAGGATCGTGAGTTCAAAGCCAGCCTCAGAAAATTAGTGAGGCCCTGAACAACTCAGAGAGACCCTGTCTCTAAATAAAATAGAAAAAAGGGCTGGGGATGTGGCTCAGTGGTCAAGTGCCCCTGGGTTCAATCCCCAGCACAAAGAAAAAAACAAAATCTGAATTAGACAGAATTTAAGTACTGTCCAGGGCGTCCTGCAGCCTAAGGTGAGGGCAGAAACGACCGTGGTGTTCTCCCTCACCCACCAAAAGGGTCAGTGAACAGCTCCCACGGTGCCCTGCCCTTGATCTCTCTGCGCTGCATCATCCACAGCCCTCTGATTCCTTTCCACGGTGTAAACCACGGCTCCCCGACCTCCACACTATGGGCATTTCCCAGAACCCTCTCTGGTGACCCCTTCTCCTGTCCTGCTCAAGATATTAGACAGCTCTTTTCAAAATTCAGACCTCTTCACCCTGCTCTCTTGCTTGGGCTCTCCATGGCTGTTTTACGGACGTCTTCCTGACAAGACGCATGGCATCCTCGATGGCCTGCCAGAGCCAACCTCAGCCTCCACACCACTCACCACTGCGCCTGCTCCAGGAGGCCCTAGCCTGGGCATATGCAGATCCACGTGCATGCAGCACTTCTTCCTGTCCTTCTTGGGGACCCCAGCTGTAATAGTTCAGATGAGGTGTCCCACAAAAGCTCACGTGTGAGTGCACGAAGGTCCAGAGGAGACCTGGCTGAGCGGTGAGAGCCTTAACCCAACCAGTGAATGAACCCCTGATGGGATTAACTGGGTGGTGGCTGGAGGCAGGTGGGTGTGGCTGGAGGAGGGGGCATTGGGGGCGTGGCTTTGGGGTCTCTATTTGTCTCTGGAGAGTGGAGTCTCTCTCTGCTTCCTGATCACCATGTGAGCTGCTTCCCTCCACCACACTCTTCCTCCATGATGTCCTGCCTCCCCTCGAGCCCCGAGGAGTGGAGCCTGCTGTCTGTGGACGGAGACCTCGGAAACCGTGAGCCCCCAGATAAACTTTTGGTCCTCTACAGTTTTGGTCAGATCCTTTAGTCACGGCAGTGAAAAAGCTGACTGAAACGGCCACCATGAATGTTGGCTGCATACACCTGCATGACCAGTCGCTCAGCAGAGACTCCGTCTCAAAACACAGAGGTTTTGCAGATGAGATGAAGGGAAGTAGGGAAATGGGTCATCATGGAGTTAAATTGCCTGGATTCATTCTAGCTCTGAGATGTTAACAGCTGTGAGACTGTAGATGAAGCACTTAGCCTCTCTGTATCTCAGTTTTCTCGTTTGTAAAGTGGGAAAAGGTGTACTTACTCTCATGGAACCCTTGCCTAGAAAGTATAAGAAAATAGCTGGGTATGGTGGTGCATGCATGAAATCCCAGTGCTTGGGAGGCCGAGGCAAGAGGATCATGAGTTTGAGGCCAGCTTCAGCAAATCAGCAAGGCCTAGGCAATTTATCAAGACTGTATCTCAAGATAAATAGGGATGGGTGTATAGCTCAGTGATAAAGCATCCCTGGGTTCAATCCCTAGTACCAAATAAATAATAAATAAGTTACACATAAGAAAATATATGAAGTATTACCTCAGAGGCTGGGTATAAAAATGTGCCACTTAAGAATTTGCTGCTATCTTTATTATTATTGTTAATATTCATATTACCAGTAGTGTTTTGATTTCTGTATGATGATTGAGGTAATGGGTCATTTTCCCCTCCCCCAACCTCAGCACAGGAGACCATGGCCGTCACAAAGGAAGGAGGAGGACCACCTCGTAACCAGCCCCTGAGTACACAACCATAGTGCCATTTCTGTGCCTCTGCACTCCATGGCTGACGCTCAGGGGTAACCAGAAACTTGGCCATCGGACTAATAAAAGACGAGATTTGCTTGCAATGGTGATTAAAACCCAGCCACTCTGGAAAGCCCAGTTCACCTTGTGGACCTATTCCATTGAGAATCTCTGGAGACACCAGTCAGAGATGTGCTTAGTCTACTCTTCATCCAACAGATAGCTTCCAAATGCAACCCAGGTGCCAGGGACAGGGACTCGAAACCTGTTCTAGGACCCTGAGCCCCTGAGCACATTTCAATGAGCAGCTTTTGCTAATCTCCAGGATGCTTACAAGGATTCCTCATGTTATTAGAGGGCTGCTCCGGTTCGCTGAGAGCATATTTCAGAGAAACACAAATGAGGTTCTTTCCCTCCTTGCATCCAGGCAGAGAATCACCATTCCCCAAGCATCTTTCTAATTCCAACCATGACTGCAGGTCAAATCCCATTATGACAAACTCCTCATGCATTGGGACCTGGCTGCCTGGACGGGCAGGCCATTGTTTGGCTGAGTTCTGGAAATGCTATCGTCATGCAACGGTTCTGCTGCGCTGGAATTTGTTGTGCTAGGAGTTGGCCTGTAACTCACCTCCAAATTAGCAAAGGGCCACTTTTATTTCCTGAATCCAACTGCCAGAGGGTATTGGCGCAAGAACCCAATTTCTCCTAATGAGGCAATTAATACCTCAACATGGTCTGCCTAAAACAGATCTCACTGCTCTGCTCATCAGAAGGATGAGTAATGAAATATCAAAAGACAGCCAGATAAACATGAAGGTATAGGGCAGAAAGGCTGTCAGCAGGAGGGCATTTACATTCTCACTTTAGGCATTGAAATATGGGAAAGCATAACTTGAAATATTTTTTTTTGTGTGCGCTGCGGATTGAACCTCATGTATATACGTGTTATGGTTTGGATGTGAGGTGTCCCCCAAAAGCTCATGTGTGAGACCATGCAAGAAGGTTCAGAGGAGAAATAATTGGGTCATGAGAGTCTTGTGAATGAATCCCTGATGGGATTAACTGAGTCTAAATAAAATAAAATATATCGGCTTGCTGATCTCCAGGATGTTCAACAAGTTTGGATAACTAGGGGAAAACAGTATATTTACTGTCTTCCTTTCAGATTAGCAACTGGCCTCATTGTTTTAAATGTAAAGATATTTCACATATAAAGATGTCAGGTGTGGCATTGCACGCCCGTGATCCCAGCGGCTCAGGAGGCAGAAGCAGGAGGATTGCCAGCCTCAATCCAGAGGCTGGGTAGAGGTTCAAATCTCTTACCTCTGGTTGACCTTGAAGCTCTGGATTAATAAGAAGTGAATCTAATGCAGAGTTATACATTGCCAGACAGTTGAGGGTCTGTACTCCCCCCCCACACACACACACACAAAGTTGACTGGTAAAAGGGTTTGGTGTGTCCTATATATCATATGTTTAAGAACCTCTCTGTTCCATTATTAGCTGAACCCTAAGTTAACTAAACAGAAACCTCAGTGGATACATATAACAAAGATTAACGATATAATAGTGCACTCAAGAAATTCACAAAACAATCAAACACAGCACAAAAAACTCTCAGATGGGGAGATATGGTTTCCAGAATTGGAACATGATATTATTTCAAGTGTCCAATCCCGTTTCACATTGCAAGATCTGAAAAGAGATGAGTAAGGGGCCAACAGACAACGAAAAAGCTTTGAATTTAAGCTGTACCAGAGGAAACACAAATGCTGGATTTACGAGACAAAAACTTTACTACATCAACTACTATAAACATGTTAAAAAAAAAAGCTAAAGAAAATCACATATAAACAACTTTCGCTTATGAGAACAATATTTATTACATAAAAACATCCATGAAAAGATTTAAAGTATTTTAAAAAGGAAAACAAGCAAGGAGAAAAACACAGGAGTTCTTGAGCATAATAATAGAAGTAAAAAGTTTTACTGGAGGAATCGAAGAACACATCTGAGTTGACAGAAGACAGAATCAGAAAGCTGAGAACTAAAGGAGTTCCTCAAACCACCATCTAGGCAAGGAACAAAAACAGAAGTAAAATGCAGAAAAATGAACAAATTCTGAGACTACTAGGACACCATCAGGTACACTAATACACACATAATGCAAACATCATAGCTTTTTGTCACTGTGACCAATGTATCTGATAAGAATAATTAGAAGAGACAAAGGTTATTTTATGTTATGGTTGAAATATGAGGTTCCCATCCCCACTCAAAAAAATTCATATGTGAAATGATGAACGAAAGTTGTTTAGAGGTGAAATGATTGGACTAGGAGAACCTTAGCCTAATCCACACATTGATCCACTGTAATGGATTAGCTGGTGGGAACTGCAGGCAGGTGGGAAATGGCTGGAGGAAGTGGGTCCTTGGGAGCGTGGCTGAAGGAAGTAAGTCAATTGGGGACGTGGCTGAGGTGGGTCCTTGGGGGTGTGGCTGAGGTGGGTCCTTGGGGGCGTGGCTGAGGTGGGTCCTTGGGGGCGTGGCTCTGGGGTCTATATTTTATCCCCCCTGAGCAGAGCCATCTTCCTCTGCTTCTGATTGTCATGTCCTGAGCTCTTTTCACCTGCCTTGCCCTTCCGCCATGATATCCTGCCTCAATGGAGGTGGCCCACGATGGACTGACCATGAACCATGAGCCAGAATCAACTCCTCCTCTGCCAATTTGTTCTTGTTAGTTATTTTAGTCAAGAGCAGCAAAAAAAAAAAAAAAAACCTGACTAAAATATTTTGAGTCATGGTTTCAGAAGTTTAGTCCGTGGTCAGCTGAGACCATTGGTCTGGGCCCCCGGTGGGGCAGGACACCCTGGAAGACAGGTGTGGAGGAGACTGCGGCTCCCTTCATGGGGCCACGTGGCAGGGAGAGAAAGGGGAGGCGACAGGGGGAGGATGCCCCCTTCCAGGCCACGCCCCCAGGCCCCCTCCTCCAGCCACACCCCACCTCCCTGCAGTTCCCACCAGTCCGTCCAGATTGGATGGGTTCATGTCTCACAGTCCACTCATTTCACCTTTCAACATCCTGCGTTCACTCGGAAGCTCTGAGGGAACAGCTCACATCCAGACCATAACGGATTCAGAAATATTTACATCTGAGCACAACAGGAATCCTCAAAACGCAAAGGCAAGGGGAAAAGCTGGAAGGACTCACGATGAAAGCAACCCCTTCACGCACGAGTATCCTCAGATCATTAAGAGCTGACTTCTCACTAGACACCCTGGAGGCCAGGAGGCAGTAGGATCGTGTGTTTCAGAAATAAGGAAAGATCATCCACCAAGCTAGGAAAACCAACCTTACCAAGAAAGAGTAAATTAATACATTCTAAGATTGGAGAGAGAGAGAGAGAGAGAGAGAGAGAGAGAGAGAGAGTTTGTTTCTAGCAGACCAGCAATATAAGATGTAATAATAGGAGTCCTTTAGACTGATATTCACATGCAAAAGAATGAAATTAGATCCTTTCCTTACATGTCATATAAAAATTAATTCAAGATTAAGCACAAGCAACAACAGAAAAAAAAAGTTGATAAATTGGATTTCATCAAAATTAAAATGACTTTTGTGCTTTAAAGGAGTAAGAAAGGCAATTCATGGAATGAAAAGAAATTCACAAATCATATATGATAAAGAACTTGCATCCAACAAATACAAAGAGCTCTTACAACAATTAAAAATCCAATTTAAATATGTTGAAAGATTTTAAATGTCTGTTTCTCAGAAAAGATAGTTAATAAACATATGAAAAGATGCTGAACGTCATTCATCACTGGGAAAATGACTGCAATGAAACTCCACTTTACATACTCCAGGATGGCTATAATCAGAAGTCGGGTGTTGCTGAGGATATGGAAATGTTCAGGTCCTCACACAGTCATGGTGTGACTGCAAAATGGCGAGTTTCTTTGGAAATTGCCAGCAGGTTCTCAAAAATGTTAAACAGGTACCTACCTGTGATCTGTACCCAAGAGAAATAAAAAAACATGAACACACAAAATATTGTGTATGAATATTAACAGCAGTATATTCACAATATACAAAAATAAAGGCAATCCAAATTTCCACAAACTGACAACTGCATTAAAATACTGTGGTAGGTCCATAAAATGGAATACTAGGCAGCAACAGAAAGGAATGAATGCTGACACATGCTATGACATGGATCAACAATGAAAACATTAACATAAATGAAGAAAGCCAGGCATTTTAAAAAAGCATAGTCTGTATGATCTCATTTTTATAAAATGCCTACAACAGGTAAATCCAGAGTCACTAAACTAGTGATTAGAAGGAGCTAGGGGTGGGGATAATTGGGGAATGACTGCTAATAGGCACCAGGTTTGTTTTGGGATGATGAAAATATTCTGAAATTAATGTTGTTGGTTGCACAACTCTGGGAATATTCTAGAACCCATGATATTTGTATTTTTTTTTACACAATGCCTTTATTTTTATGTGGTGCTGAGGATGGAACCCGCATCCTGCCCATGCTAGGCGATTGCTCTACCGCTGAGCCACAATCCCAGCCCCAACATTTGTATATCTTAAAAAGGGGAATTTTATAATGGATGAATCTTAGCTCAAAATAATTCTTTTTTAAAAATTTAATATGGCAGGAATACATAGGGGAAGGAAACGGTGGTGACAAAGAAGTATGTCCAGTATTGAAAGAGACTGGGTGGCGCTCACGAGCATCTCTGCATCTGGGCCCTATAATAATGGGTGTGGTTGGAGAAAAGGACCCTTGGAAGAGTCGCCATGGTAAAGCTGACAAGCAGAAGAAAGGACCGGCCAAAGTAGGAAACCGTGTGTGTAGACACATCACCCACATAGCCATGAGAGGCTTCCCTTGGGAAACATGGAACCCAGGATCGAGGGCATAAACACGATGGCGATGTCCCCGGGACTGTTGATTGGCTGGGGTGGAGGCAAAGAAAACCGGAGCAAACCTAGGTACTCAACAGATGAGTGGTCTATATACACAATGGAATATTACTCAGCCACAAAGAAGAATGAACTTATGGCATTTGCCAGTAAATGGGTGGAACTGGAGACTACCATACTAAGTGAAATACGCCAATCCCAAAAAAGGCTGGATGTTGTCTAATACGCAAATGCTAATGCACAATAAAGTGGATGGGGGAAGAATAGAAGTTCACTGCAGTAGACAAAGGGGAATGAAGGGAAGGAAGGGGGATGGGAATAGGAAAGGCAGTGGAATGAATCATGCATGACTTTCCTATATACACATATGAACACACCACAGTGAAACTCCACATCATGTCCAACCACAAGAATGGGATCCTAATTAGAATAGGCTACACTCCATGTATGTATGATATGTCAGAAGATGCTCTGCTGTCATGGATATCTAAAAAGAACAAATATAATTAAAAAAATAAAATCTAGATGTATTTTTTATTAAAAAAAAGCAGTTTTGTTTGGATGAAAAATTACCATGTGATATCTATTATTATTGTTCATAGATTCACAGTTTGCAACAAAGACTAATATATATATATATATATATATATATATATATATATATATATNTATATATATATATAATATTCTATTTGCAATATTCATTAAAAAAAGAAAAGAAAACTGGAGTCAGAGAAAATGAGGATGCTCACAACCTTCACTGAGGTGTTGGCCACGGAGGTTTGGCAGAGAAGAGAGGAAGGTGCTCCTCTTTTGTTTTTCTTTCCTTAAAAATTCGTTCTTTTTGGATATCCATGCAGTCGAGTGCACTTTGACACATCACACATACATGGAGTCTACCTTCCCATTCTTGTGGTTGGACATGATGTGGAGTTTCCCTGGTCGTGTGCTCACATATGAACACAGGAAAAGTGTTCTGTCCCATTCACTCCACTGTCTTTCCCATTCCCATCCCCAAGGATGTTCTGCTAAGGAAACAATTTCATTAAATTTCTCAAAAGAGACAGCCAGCCTGAAACACAACTACAGAGTCAGAATAAGAGAACTATATTATTTTATTTTTTTAACCAAAACAGAGAAAAACCAGGGATAATGTATCTTGATTGTCCTATTGATTCCATTTCTTTCAGTATTTTACCCCTGAGCTCTGTTTCCCTCAGACTTCACCAAAATCAAGAGCCTCGTGCTCAACACTGATTTTTGAACCAGGCTTACAGGATGATGCAGATTTTAGTGGAGGTGATCAGTTCGAAAACAGCAGATCAAAGAGACCTCATTAATTAAAAAAAAAAAAATGAAGAAGAAAATACACCATGAATTTCAGTAGCACTTTTCTCTAAAACCAAAAGTAATTTAACACAATTTATCCTACATATCCTCCAAGGCAGCGTTTCAGGTCTAGTATTCCTTGAAAAAAGCATTCTTTAGTTAAAGTGATATTTTATTTACTTTGGGGGGTGTGGGGATTCAACCCAGGGCACTCCACCACTGAGCCCCATCCCCAGCCCTATTTTGTATTTTATTTAGAGACAGGGTCTCCCTGAGTTGCTTAGGGCCTCACCATTGCTGAGGCTGGCTTTGAACTCACAATCCTCCCACCTCAGCCTCCTGAGCTCCTGGGATGACAGACATGCACCACCACTGCACCCGGCCAAAGTGACACTTTAAACATCAACACAAACTATTCCCTTACCACGAACATTACCATATTAAAAGGCTCTGAAAATATCTGCAGTGAAGAAAACTCCCGGTCTGTTTCCCAGCTACACCTGATCACAGAAGCCTGTCTTCTCATAGAACCTTTCCTAGCCTGATTCAAATCTAGGGACCTGGGAAACACGTACCCTGCGAACTATTAGTCTATGCAAATGATCTACAATGAACAGACCAGCAACTAGAATCCCAAAGAGGGAAAGCAGCCCCTTATAGAAGAGTGAGGGAAAGATTCCAAAGAGACAATCTGTTCTGTTCTTCCTCGTTCTGCTAAGTCAATTTCCCCAGCCTGGATCTTGTGAAATGCACTCCTTCCAGCTAACCACCAGACCAAGGATCTACAAAGGCAGTGCCCTCCATGACATCAAAGCAAGGCCACGTGATGGATTCCCAGGGCGTCTCAGGACACTGAGGTATAAACAGGACCATGGTATCATGCTCACAATCTCAGTGCTCCACTCTGCTGGGGCAGGCTTCCCTTCCCTGTTGGTACATGGCTTCCCAACAAACATCTGAATCCAATGCATGATTCTTCAGCAACCTTGAATTACAGGAAGCATCTTATTTCAATTGTCTTAAGTTTTTCTTTTTTCTTTCTTTCTTTTTTTTTTTTTTAGTTACCAGGATTGAACCTAGAGGCACTTTACCATTGAGCCCCATCCCCAGCCCTATTTATATTTTATTTAGAGACAGGGTCTCACTGAGTTGCTTAGGGCCTTGCTAAATTGCTGAGGCTGGCTTTGAACTGGGGATCCTCCTGCCTCAGCCTCCTGAGCCGCTGGGATGACAGGCGTGCACCACCATGCCTGGCTGGACCACAGCCTTCTAACATGTGTGCCTCCTGCCCTCTGCGTTTCCCCAGAGTCTACAGCTGCATCTCAATCCTAACTCTGTCCTTCAACTCCAGCGCCTGTGGGCAAAGGTGGGAGAAGCATCTATTTTCTCCAGAACTGGAGGCTCCCTGACACAACTGCTTCTCACTTCTCATCAGCCTTTTCGCTAAGGTCACATTATTGCAGTGGCTCCCCAATCGGCAGACCAGAGATCACCAGGTTCTGTTCTGGTTGCACAATAGAGACGAGATGATTGGCAGCTAGGACATGTCCAGACTTTACAACCCATTCTCTTTCCAAACTTTGAGAAGGTGCTGTACTATTGTGTCTATAATTTACTTTTAAATATATCTGTATAATCACCACAATACTATATGGGCCAGTTAGGCTAGCCTTCATTTTATAGGTTGTCAGCTAATGTGCTACCAAGAACACACAGACTCAGCAAGGTCAGCGGCCACCGTACTGGGAAGGACCAGGACAGGGCTGATACATGCACCCTTCTCTCAGCCCATCCTAGTCAACAATCGGCAACTGCTAATCAGCTTCCAGGAGAATGTCCTTCCTGGTCCATTTTCTTTTGCTATAACTGAACATCACAGATTAAGTAAGTTATAAGGAACAAAGGTTTATCTGCCACATAGTTACAGAGACTGGGAAGTTCAACATGGGGCAGCCACATCTGGGGAGGCCTTTCTTGCTGGTGGAGACTCTCTGTGAGAGTCCCAAGGCAGCACAGAGCATCCCAATTCAGGGGTCTCCTGCTCTTCTTATGAAGCCACAGTGACATGGGTTTATGGCACCATGTCACTATACCCCTCCCAAGGGCCGGCCCCTACGTACCATAGTGGGGTTAAGTTTCCACCCTCTAACGCCTCACAGAGGGGGTTAAATTTCAACATGACTTTGGGCAGACACATTCAGACCATGGGACATGTCAAAATAAACTCTGTGTGTGTGTGTGTGTGTGTGTGTGTTGGGGGGGGGTACCAGGGATGGAACCCGAGGGCACTTAACCACTGAGCCCCATCCCCAGCCCTTATATATTGTATAGTTTATTTAGAGACAGGGTCTCATTGAGTTTCTCAGGGCCTTGCTAAATTGCTGAGGCTGGCTTTGAACTCATGATCCTCCTGCCTCAGCCTCCTGAGCCATTGGGAACCTCTTACAGCCATTACAGGCGTGAGCCACCACACCTGGCCCAAAATAGATTTTGTGAGTTTTTCTTGTTGTTATTGTTGTGTGTGTGTGTGTGCACGTGTGTGCGTGCGCACCAGGGATCTAACTCAGGGACACTTAACCACTGAGCCACATCCCCAGCCCTTTGTGTATTTTATTTAGAGACAGGGTCTCACTGAGTTGCTCAGTGCCTCGCTTTTGCTGAGGCTGGCTTTGAACTCGGGATCCTCCTGCCTCAGCCTCCTGAGCTGCTGGGATCAAAGGCATGTGCCACCGTGCCTGGCTCAAAATAAATTCTTAATGGTGAAACTGGTGACTTGTTAGCCTGATGGACATTAGAAATAGGGTCTCTCTGATAAAATGGGAGATGTTACGATGTGTGGGGTGGCTAAAGGAGACAGTTCCTACTCCTGAAACGCGTGGACAGAACCCACCTGGGCCTGTACCCTGCACACCTTAGAAGGATGCCCAGGCCTTAATCCCCCATGCAAGGCTCAGCCCCTGGCTGAAGAAGAGGTTTCCAACTGAGGAGTCCTGAGGAAGAGACAGCACCCTGGCTGCTTCTGGGTTGGCCTTCAATTCAACTTTCAACCCAGCTACGGCTGGAGATGCTGGTTCTCCACCTTGGCTGAACTTTGGATGCAGAGCTTTTAAATAAACAGCCCAGCCTCACCCAGACGGAGCAACGTGGGCCTGTCTGGAGGGAGGACTGGCACCCACATCTTTTTACAGCTCCCTGGGGGTTGCAGCGTGCGGGGCCAGGGATGAGGCTGGCTACCTGGCAGGACAGCAAGCCCGGACGGCAGTGGGCACGCAGAGTGGGCTGGGCGCTGTTCTGAGCCTGCTCTGCTGATCCATATTCATTGAGTCAGTGTCTGCGTGTGTGGGAGAACTTGGTCCCAGGCCCGCTTTCGTTAAAATCAGAGCAGGTTAGAGAAGAACGGCTGACACTCACGGACTCTCACCTCATCAGCAGCCTCCAGAGGCACCAAGTGGCTTCAGACAGCTCCCAACCAGGGACGACCCACTCGCCTCTCTCACGGGAGGAAAGGGGCACAGCAGATTTCAGTCCACATTCTTTTCCCTCAAAGAGCACCTCTTGCCAGGGCTCAGTGGCACATCTGTAATCCCAACGGCTTGGGAGGCTGAGGCCGGAGGACTGTGAGTTCAAGGTCAGCCTCAGCAACTTAGCAAGACCCTCAACAACTCAGACCCTGTCTCTAAATAAAGCATTAAAAAGGACTGGGGTTGGGGCTCAGTGGTAAAGCGCCTCTGGACAGCGTCTCGCTGAGTTGCTGAGGGCCTCCCTAAGTTGCTGAGGCTGGCTTTGAACTCGTGATCCTCCTGCCTCAGCCTCCCGAGTCAGAGATTACAGGTATGTGCCACTGTGCCGGGCTGAGTGGGCTCAACTTCTGAACTTAGAATGTGGGGTCCTTGTGCCCTCTGTCCCCACCTTAGATCTTGGCCACAATTCTGGAATAATAGGGGCTAACCTCCCCCAAGTCCCTAATACCACTCTGTTTCAAACGCATAAACCAGTGGGCACCTACTGCATAGGATTAGAGGCCAAGGCCAGTTATGTAGGGAACCACCTTGATACACTTGAACCTAATGTAAAACCATAATGAAGGGCCATCCCTGGCCTCGACAAAGACAGGATTGGCGCCCACAGTCCTCATCTCCATGCTAAGCAAAGCTCCCAGCCTGGGGAAATCGCCTCTCTTATTGCCACTTGAGGGCCTGGTTCACTTTAATTACACACATCCATCAGAAGAGGGCTAGGAAATCCACAGGCATGACAGATAGGACCAGCGACATTTATAGGAAAGGAGAAAAAGAGACCAGGTGAAATTGGCCTGTGCCTTGCATCGCCCATGTCACTTTCACCGGCTGAAACAGTTTACGGTGTCCTTTTTCCACCCACCACAAGCTGGCCGAGTTCTCCTAGCAGAGATTCTGGTAGATAAGAACACCGTGTGGATTGGAAGCCCACAGAAGACCTCACATTAGGCTTCTTGTTTGGGGATTGAACTCAGGAGCGCTTAACCACTGAGCCCCATCCCCAGCCCTATTGTGTATTTTATTTAGAGACAGGGTCTCACTGAGTTGCTTAGGGCCTCACTGTTGCTGAGGCTGGCTTTGAACTTTCGATCCTCCTGCCTCAGCCTCCCAAGCCCCTGAGATGACAAGTGTGTGCCACTGTGCCTGGCTGTCTTAGGCTTCTTGAAGGGGCAGATACCCCATAATGATTATTCTCTCCAAACTCACACCTTAAAGTAACAACTCCCAATGGAACAATGTTTGAAACTGGGGACCTCTTAAGGTAAGAAAGGTTAAATGAGGTCACAGGATAGACCTTAAATGTGATAGGACTTTTTATGTGGAGACACCAGAGACTTCTCTTTTTTCCTTGGGCATGAATACAGAAAAAAGTCATGTGAGGACCCAAAAAAAGAGGTGGCTATTGCCTGAGCCAGGACAAGAGGCCTAACCAGAAACCAACCCTGCTGGCACCTTGATCTTTGACTTCTGACCTACAGAAGTGTGAAAAAATAAATTCACCCATGCTGTGGTATTTTATTATGGCAGCACACGCTAACTCATACAGGAGAGTGAAAGAGCTTTCTGAATAATGAAGAAAAATAAATCCCCATTGTATCACCCTGTTAGCTACAGTGTGACAGAGGAAAAATTTTCTCTATCAAAATCTGGGGAAGTATGGAGGCTGGAAACAATAAAGCCCCTACCTGTTGTCCTCCAGAGGCGGAGGGTGGATGAGAAGTCCAAACTGGTTAGCTGGTTAGCTGCTTTTGCCAACCATTCAGGACTCAGAATGAAAGCAAAGCACAAGCCAGTGCATGCAGTACAGTTTTAAGCAGCAAACCTAAAAACTTGGAGATAAAAGCTTCCAACTGGTTGTAGAAATGCCAAGTTCAAATTCCTCCAGATTTTTTTTTTTTTTTTTTTTTTGCACTGGAGCAAGCAGGCATTGCAACGTGGGAGCAAGACATTGAGAGCTGTGTCTGCTTTGATTGGGAAAGGGAGGCACAAGGCACCAGTCCCTGAAAATTTCCAAGCAAAATCTTCCAGGAGAGACTAATTCACAGTGAGCTGCTTTTGATTCTTGGAATAAATGTAACAACATCTGAATTCCCGAAGCTGGATTAACAGCTACACAGGCTTCTCTAAGTACAGGCCACATTCTTCCTTTTCTCTTTAAACAGATGCTTCCCAGCAGTTAATAATTGTGCTAGGCTACAACATAGGAAGTGCTTGAAATATATTTTTTAAATACCCTTGAAATAGAAATCCTATGTTGCAGGGCTGGCAGGAGTAGAGCACTCTCCTAGTATGCGTAAGGTCCTGGGTTTGATCCCCAGTGCTGCAGAAACAAATGAAAGAAAGAAAAGGAAAAGCCGGGCACAGTGGCCCATGCCTGTGATCCCAGCAGCTTGGGAGGCTGAGGCAGGAGGATCACAAGTTCAAAGCCAGCCTCAGCAAAAGTGAGGCCCTAAGCAACTCAGAGAGACCCTGTCTCTAAATAAAATACAAAATAGGGCTGGGGATGGGGCTCAGTGGTTGAATGACCTTGAGTTTAATTCCAGGTACCCCCCCCAAAAAAAAGGAAAGAAAAAGAGGAAGAAATCCTATGTTGCCAATTGCATCATGGTTAAATATGAGTTTTTATTTTTATTTTTTTTAAATGTTGCTTTTCTTGCAATTTATCTGCATCCAGAAACAAAATTGAGCCTGCGGCAGTTTGTCGGTGTAAGTATCGCTGAGTTTTCTGATTCTGATAATCACACACTCCTCTGAAGTGCCCCTCTTTCCAGTGAAAATAACCACCATGACAAACTGCTCTTGCTCCCCATCTGTCAGGACACAGTGTCTTAATGGTGACCTGGACACCAATTTCTGAGAAACGGACATGCCCAGAGTGTGAGGGCACAATTTGCCAACGGTCTGGAGAGCATGCTTCTCAAACCTGGGCCAGAAAGCAATCCCCGGCCCCGGGGGAGGTGGGCTGCAGGGGGGAGCCAGGCTTGGTCGGGGCCCTGACTGCCATCTCAGCCTGGATCAACTTCTGCATGTTCCCCCCAGGAAGGAGGAGAAGGACTTCCTTGCAGGAGGTGGAGGCACGTGTGTGTCACAGATGTCAAAGACGCCGCTCTGTCCCTGATTTCTGTCTGTCGTGACTCTGTGCAGAGCCTTCAACCTGTACTATGATCTCACTTGCATATGCTCATTTACAGCTTGGTAACTATTTTTTTTTTGGAGCATTCTGCGTGTCTGTCTGATTTGTCTCTAAGACAACAAATACTGTCAACTCCTTAGGAGCAGGCAACCAAGGAACATTTGGCTAGGACCACAGTATCCTATACAACAACTCTATGGGATGAGAAAAGGGAAGAAATGACATCAGGGAACCCCATTTAGGATGTGGGCTTCATAGTAAACATGAGGAAAAGGAGACCTACTGTGGACATTTGTGGTGTTTTCTTGCCCATCTTAGTGGTAGAGCATGTGTTTAGCATGCACCAAGCCCTGGGATCCACACTCAGCAGCAACAACAAAAAAGGTGCAGGTCTTTAAGAGGTGATGAGGTTAGTGGGGACCCTCCCCTGGGAATGGGATTAAATGCTCATCAAAGAGGCTGTGGAAGTGTCAGGTTAACTTGCCATTCTGCCTTCTGCCATGTGAGCATGGTGTTCCTCTCCCCTCTCCTGTTATGGTTTGGATATGAGGAGTCCTCCCAAAATTCATGTGTGAGACAGTGTAACTGAATTCAGAGGTGACAGGGTGAGATTATGAGAGCTATAACCCAATCAATAAACTTATTGATTTGCTGGATTAATAATTTGAAAAGATTTCTGTACTGTAGGCAGGTAGGGTATGCTTAGAGAAAGTCAGTCACTGGGGACATGCCTTGGGGTTGATATTTTATCCCTGGTGAACGGGGCTATTTCTCTCTGTCTGCTTCTCGGTTTCTATGCCCTCCCCCCAGGATGTCCTGCCTCACCTTGGGCCCAGAACTATGGAGCTGGCCCACCATGGAATGAGCCTCTGAAACCATGAACCAAAGTAAACTTTTCTTTCTCTACATTGCTCTTGTCAGTTCTTTTGGTGACAGTGACGCAAAACTGACTACCACACCTCCATACAAGGCTCCATCCTGCAAGCACAAACAGCTCATAAAAGGCAATGTCACCTGCCAGTACCTCCAGAAGGGCTCCCAGCCTCCAGAAGGAAGAACAGCCAGTCTGTTCTTTATAAATTGCCCAGTCTTGGATATTTTTGTTAAAGCAGCACAAATCGACTAAGACATCGGAGGTGCCAAGCTGGTTAGATATAGACTAGAGTGATCAGGGTCACATCCTGCCTAAGAGTGATCCCAACTGAGAGGGAAGCCAAGCCCAAGGGACGTAGAGGGAAAAATCTAAGCTCTGATTTCATTGGTTCAACGCCTAGATCTTGTCACATCCGAACTTGACCCACCATTTGCTTTTGCTGGCAAGAAATGATCTTTTGTTGCGGTTGCTTAAACAAAAGAAGCTGGAGTTCTGTCAATTAAAACCCAAAGTCCCAATTAATACCAGCCTGAACTCATTTACATAACAATGTAGTACCTCAGCTACTCACTGCAAAATGGCAGGACAGAATCAACAGGCAACTTCAAACCCAGTGACATGGGTTCCGATCCTGGCTCTCCTGAGTATTTTCAAGAAAAGTTCAATCATTTAATCTCCATGTTCTTGACTACAAAATGGATTTAAAATGTTTATCCCTGGGGCCAATCACATAATTTAAATTAAAAGCTGTGATAGAATTTCTCCACCGACTGAGCCACCTCTGGAGTGTATTTGATGGGTTGGAAACAGCCCCAACACCCCTTCCCTGCCCTGTTTAACTGGATCATAAACTTCGTACCAGAAAAGTGGGGGAACACAAGGTAAGTAGTGGTCCACAAAGTGCAGTGTGGACACTCCCAGTGACCCCCAAAGTACCCTCCAGGCTTCTGTAAAATAGGAAATACTTTCACAACACTGGGGCATTCTCCGCTCACTCTTGTTCTCTAGTGAAGGTACAGTGGCATTTTCCAGGGGCTAAATGTCACAATAAATTAAATGCAGAGGAAGCTATGGTTACCCCTCTGCCTTTTATTAATCCAGACACTGAGTTTTTGACAACATTATGCCACTGTTTACACTAATTTTTTTTGTCCTTTAGAAAATATGAAACGTATGTTCACAAGTAATAGGTGTCCTATTCTTATTAAGTAAATTAATAACTATTTTTTAAATTGGCAGTGTAAGTAATTATGGTCAATATTGATAGACAGAACTCACATAAATAAAATCCTCTTTCAAGTGAATACATGGAACCTGAGAACAAAATCTTTTCAGAACCCATGAAGCTCAAAGCATAGACCGTGGAGGTGGGTTCAGGTTTCAGTTGTGCTAATTCCTGACGACAGGAAGTCACCTACCTTCTCTTTACATGAGTTGGTTTCCTCCTCTGTAAGATGAGCCCAAGTGGGCTCATCTAAGGTGGTTGTAATGATTTAGTGAATTAATACATGTCAAGTGACTAACTCAATGAATGGCATATAGTGACTGTTCAATAAATCTTAGTTGCTATGATTATTGTTATAATTCAAAATACAGCATAGAAAAAAATGATTATTTATTTTTATTTTATTTAAATTTTTTTGGCACATGGGGGTTGAACCCAGGGATGCTTAACCACTGAGCCACATCTCCAGCCCTTGGTATGTTTTATTTAAAGACAGGGTCTAGCTGAGTTGCTTAGGGCCTCACTAAGTTGCTGAGGCTGGCTTTGAACTTGCAATCCTCCTGCCTCAGCCTCCCGAGCTGCTGGAATTATAGACATGTACCAGTGTGCCCAGCAAAAAACAAAACAAAACAAAACAAATTATTTAGAACAACACCTTAGGAACATGGGTTCTGCTGTAGCAATTCCCTACAGCAGATGATTTCCGAATACTTACTACCTATTAATAGACTATGTGCATTCAAGATGAAGAGAACTTGGTTTTGCCTTCAAGGACATCTTAATAAGAAGAAATAGTGTTTAGCTTATATTTTGTACCAGGCACTGTTCCTATAGTGTTCAGTCCCACTCTGCCTTGTGCAGGCACAGTATCTGGGACTGACGGAGATGGAATAATTTGCCCAAGATCTCACAGTCAATCAGCAGGCCAACTGGAACCCTGGTGTGCCAGGCCAGGACCCCCCTGCCCTATACCAGTACTCTGAAGATCTACTCGGAGGGGTGGCCAGATCCTGAAAAGTTCTGAACTCACTCTGATCTTCACGGAAGATGGACATACATCCTCACCCTGAAAAGGTTTGGTGAAATCCTGGTCCATCCACTGGTGTGGATTTCCTGCTACTACCGAAGCCCACAGAGAAATGAAGAGAAGAAATGCACCTGATTTTGGTGTGGGCTAAAGAACAGGACTGTTAATGTGAGAGGTAAGGCCATTAATCTCAATCTTTAAAAAAACACCGAAATGAGCCAGGCACCAAGGCACACGCCTATCATCCCAGCAGCTCAGGAGGTTGAGGCAGGAGGATTGTGAGTTCAAAGCCAGCCTCAGCAACTTAGTGAGGCCCTAAGCCACTCAGTGAGACCCTAAGCCACTCAGTGAGACCCTGTCTCTAAATAAAATGCAAAATAGGGCTGGGGAAAGGGCTCAGTGGCCAAGTGCCCCTGAGTTCAATCCCCAGTACCACTAACAACACAAAAAGAAAAAAAAAAAAAAAACACCAAAATGAGCCACATTAAACTCTATTACAGGACGGGTGGGGGGCATGCATGTTTCGGGGAGCGCTCTGGGCTTTCAGGCAATGCCAACAAAAGCAAGAGCTCTCCTTCCGCCACAATAGAGATCACCTCCAAATGAGACACGGAAATGTCACACACAATTTGTAGCCCAAATTACCAGCTATTCCCCTTACCGTACAATCTTTCAGAGAAAACGAAATGTGCCCCAGGGGCATGAAGCATATAGCTGAAGCCAGCCAAAAATATGGCCTTTAGGAAGAGCGACAATAAAGCGGCTATTATTTTTAGCAATTTCTCATTGTTTGTCTTGGGAGGGTGCTTTTTCTTTTTCTTTTCCCCCCTCCTTCTTTTTCTCAAAAGATTCATTTTCGGATCAGTCATAAGGGCTGGGGAGGGGAAGGCGTTTCAGAGACGTCTTTTGGGGCAACGCTTCAAAGCTTTTCAGGGAAAAGAAGGATGCCAGGCGAGACCCAAAATCTGCAGGGGGACAGCGTGAAGGCCCAGCGGAGGCCGGGACCTGGCCGGCCCGCCCTGCCCTGCAGCTGGACTTGGACGAGACCCCCACACTCTGGGGAGCAGCTTCCCTAGGAACTATGCGAGCCGGACACAGGCTCCCCAGGAGCATCAGTGCCAAGGGAAACACTGAGGAAGACGTCCTGCAAAGAGAGGGGAAGGAAAAAATTGTCCAGAAAGCAAAGTTCAAAAGGAATTCCTCATAAAAGGTTGACACACGGTTTGGATCTGTACTGTCCCCAAACGCTCACGTGTGGAAGGCTTGGTCCCAAGCCAGCAGTGTTCAGCGCTGGGGCGTTTGGGAAATGATTGGACCATGAGGGCTCTGACCTCATCCGTGGATTAATCCATGGAGGGATTCATGGCTGAATGGACCATTATGGGCTGTGACAGAAACGGCAGGAGGTAGAGCCAAGTTGGATGGAGTAGGTTCTTGGGGGCATGCCCTGGGGGATGATTTCTTTTCATCAGCCGATTCCTCTCTGCCCCCATCTCTGTCTCTCTGTGCTTGGGAGCCACCATGACACAAGCATCTCTGCTCCACCATGCCTCATCCGCCATGATGTTTGATCTCACTGCAAACCCTCTGCCACGGAGCCAGCCAACTATGGGCTGAAACCACAAGCCAAGATAAATCTTTCCTCCTTTAAGTTGTTTGTTTCAGGTATTTTGTCACAGCAATGAAAAGTTAACACACTGCGGTATTATGGGTTGTTTAAAGAGAGCTTCCTCTCTCTAAAATATATATATATATATTTAAATATATGTACACACACACACACACACACACATACACACATGGCTGTGGAATATAAAATATCAAACAGAAAATGACCAGATGATCCAACAACTCCACTTTGTGCACACACCCAGAGGAACTGAAAGCAGGAAAGTGAACAAAAATTTGCAGACCCAGCTGGGCATGGTAGCACATACCTATAGTCCCAGCAGCTCGGGAGGCTGAAGCTGGAGGATCTGGAGTTCAAAGCCAGCCTCAGCCACTTAGCAAGGCCCTCAGCAACTCAGTGAGACCCTGTCTCTAAAGAAAATATAAAAAGGGCTGGGGATAGGCTCAGTGGTTAAGCACCCCTGGGTTCAATCCCTGGGACAAAAAAAAAATTTGTGAACCCATGTTCATGTTCACAGAAGCACTATTTCCAATAGCCAAAAGGTGGAGGTACACGGGAGGATGAATGGATGAGTAGAATGTAGCATATACATCCACTGAAGTATTATTCATCCTTAAAAAGGCAGGGAATGCTGGCACGTGCTACATCATTAATAGATTTTGAAAATATTATTATGCTAAATGAATTGAGCCAGTCACAAAAAGAGTGACCCTGCAAGATTCCACACAGATGAGGCATCTCGCTAGGTCATTCCTAGAGGAATAAAATCCACAGGTAGGAAATAGCATGAGGGTTCCCAGGGGATGACGGGAAAGGGACAGGGGAATGGGAAGCCATCGTCCAATCAGGATGGAGTTCTGATTTCAAGGGAAGAAACAAGATGCAGAGATGGATGGTGGTGATGGTTGCACGACCCTATCAACAGAGGACCCTACAGAGGTCCCTCAGAGTCTGTGGCTCCAGAGTCCCCTGCAGATACCAACATCTGAGGGTGCTCCAGTGCCTTACACAGATGATCAGTATGTCGTCCAACTATGCACGTCCTCTGGTAGACTGTGAATCACCTCCAGGTTACTCGGATTACTTATGATACCTTAATACAAATTGAGTGACCCTTATCCAAAATGCTTCAGACCGGAAGTATTTTGGATTTCTGATTGTTTCAGATTTTGGCCCATCTGCATATACAATGAAATTGTCTTGGGGAGAGGACATAAGTGTAATTCTCTTGTGTTTCCTATATACCCTACACACAGCCAGAAGGTAATTTTAGACATTTTTTGTGCACCTGCATTTTGACCGTAACTTGTCACATAAGATCAGGTGTGGAATTCTCTACTTGTATCATGTCAGCACTCAGAAAGCTTTGGATTTGTTTTTTTTTTTTTTTTTACCCGGGGCCCTTAACCACAGAGCCCCATCCCCAGCCCTATTTTGTATTTTATTTAGAGACAGGGTCTCACTGAGTTGCTGAGGGCCTTGCTAAGTGGCTGAGGCTGGCTTTGAACTTGTGATCCTCCTGCTTCAGCTTCCCGAGCCACTGGGATTACAGGCCTGCACCACTGGCCCAAAGTTTTGGATTTTTAAGCATTCCACATTTTGGATTTTCAGAAAAGCAACATTCAACCTGATCAAGGAACTGCTAAGTAAATCCTTGTTATGCTGGAGTGCTTAGGGAACAAGGACAAGGGTAAAAGGTCAATGTCTTCAGGACAACGCAGTTTCTTCCTGAATATCTTCCACCTGTGGTTGCTGAAATCCACGGATGCAGCGGGCTGACTACCTAATGCCACTGAACCGCATACTTGACAGTCGTGAAGGTAGCCGATTTTGTTATTTACCACTCTGAAAAAGGTAAACTGAAGCATATACACAAATGTGCATGCACACACACACACACACATACACACACGCACACACACACACACACAAACCCCAGCCCCTTTGCTCTTTCTAGCCCCTGTGTTCAAACCCTCTTTGCAATAAGATATTCCTGACCTTCCCACTCAAAGCCAAGGTCTATCTCCCAGCCCCTGTGTCTGAGTTGGCTCTGGGACTGCCTTTGACCCACAGAATGTTCTGGAAGTGACATTCTGGGAGCTGGAAGCCGAGGTCCTGTGAGGCCTTTGGAGCTTCCATTTTCACTCTGGGAACCCGGCCATCGTGAAAAGAAGTCCGACTATCTGGCTGAAGTGAGAGGCCACAGGGAGAGACAGGCCCCGGCCGGGTGAGAGGCCATGCACGGAGGGAGGCCACCAAGGTTTTCCCAGCCACCACCAGCACCAAGAGCCCAGTGAGTAAGGACAACTGGATCCCCCAGAACCAGCTGAGGTGCCCCAGCCAGCACCATGTGGAGCAGAGACCAGTTACCAAGCCCAGCCTGGCCCAGGTGTTGTTCTAAGCCACCACACTTGAGGAGTCTGGTGTCCCACAGGTTCCTGAGGCAATTGTGCAAATACACACCACAGGCTCAGGAAATTTCCTCTCACTAGTATTTATTAGTAGTATTGATTATTAGCATTAATCACCCAGTGGTTCACAGATATTTATTGATCACCTACTATACAGCACAGATCTTCCCTGGCACTCAAGATGTCATAGAAACGAAACAAAGACCCCTGTCCTGCAGAACCTCATGTGTTCAAAAGACCAGGTCATGTCAGATAAACGCAACTGGTAATCAATCACTATGAGGGGTGAGTTACAAAGTGTGATCGAAAAGGAAAGGATGGACCCGGGTCAGAGACACCAGCCGAAGGGCTAGGGAGACAGGCATTTCTTCTTTGGGGGTCCGTCCAAACTCGTTCCTGTGAGAAAAATAATTCATCTTTTCTGTCCCATGTTTTTTTCCTTTCTTTTCTTGTCATCTGACCTTTCCTGATGATGCCGTGGTTTTAATTATACGTAATCACTGTGCTAATGGAAGTAAATATAGGCAATTCAGTTCATTATGTTGATTACAGAAAAAAAAAATCACATGTTCTCTCGCCCCGCTACAACTATTTTAAAGAAACTTCATCTACAGGCCAAACCTTGAGAAAAGACCTGGGGATCTAAGATGTTCCAGAATTCCCACCCGGATCTAAAAGGGCACCTGTGGATCGTCTGTAAGTCTTTATGCAAAACTTGTACAGAAGCGTAACTCCACAGCCTGTCCAACCACGAGAATGGGATCAAAATTGGACTGGGTTGCACCCCATGTGTGTCTATGTCAAAATACACCCCACCTGTATATCTAAAAATAACAAATAAAAAATAAAATAAAACAAACAAAAACCCCAAACCCCAAAACAACAACCACCACAACAAAACTTGCACGGATCCCTGACCCTTTATAACGCTTAAAATGATGAACAGCACAGCCTTCTCGGCAAAGGCTTCTAAATGCTCCCCTTCACCTCTGCTTTATATGAATTTGTGGTCGAGACAACAGCTGTGGTATCTGACACACCGTGGCTGGAATCCAAGTTCCACCACCTCAGTTTTCTGGTTTTGCAAATGGGATAATTGCCCCAAGCTCTGCCGAGTGAAGGATTCAAGGAGATGGTGGGCAACATAAAGCTTTAGCCCGTGGCCAGAATGTAATAAGTACATAAATGTTTCCTATTATGGTGTGATTACTTTTAGAAGGTAATCTAAGGCATTAAAAAAAAAAATAAAAAACCACAGGAAAAAAAAATAACCGTGGATACAAGCCTATGTGACCACGGAATTATTTATGACTGGACATTTCACGGGTGTCTGCAGGTCTCACTGGGAGTGTAAAGGAAAGAGCTCTGGGTTCCAGGTACCTCCCTGGTCTGAAGCTACATATAAGTGACCTTTGAACCATGCCTGACCACGTGTGGAATCAATCAGAAGGGGTCAAGCTGAAAGACAGGGTCAGGTTGGCCCCATGGTTAGCTATTGTGAATTGAGCTGCTATAAATATTGAACTGGGGCTCAGGAGGCTGAGGCAGGAGGATCGTGAGTTCAAAGCCAGCCTCAGCAACTTAGCGGGGCCCTAAGCAACTCAGGGAGACCCTGTCTCTAAATAAAATAGAATAAAGGGCTGGGGATGGGGGTCAGTGGTTAAGTGCCCTTGGGGTCAATCCCTGGTACCAAAGAAAAAGAGCCTAGACCAGCAACGGCATATACGTTACGGCAACCATGAAGTCACTACCAGTGCTCCTCCTGCACCCCAGGGCCCATGTGCCGTCCCAGAATCCCCTTCACAGAGCCCCGTGGGGGGACAATCCTGAAAGCTCAAGTCTTCTGCAGAGAAGCCCTCTCTTTGCCATCTCTGTTAGGGTTCCTTGGCTGCACAACCAACGGCCACAAGTTTAGCAACTCAACAACCTCATTTTCTCACGACTCAGTCCACTGGACGTCCACGGGGCCTGCCTGAGCTCTGAGATCTCTTGAGGGGGACGGCAAGGATCCGCCAGCTGGCCTCTGGTCGGATGCTCTGGGGAAGGATCTGCTTCCAAGCGGGGAGGCTCCTGGCAGAATTCTGTAGCTGAGCTTCTCAGGCTGTTTCCCTGAGAGTCAGTGGTCACTCTGGAACTGTGTAGGCCATCCCCAGGCCACCTCGTGGGGCCTCTCCATCTGCACAGCCAGCAGCTGTGTTAAACCCTCCTCATATGTCTACACCCTTTTAACCCTTTGCTAGTGTGACCGGGTCAGGCGGATCTCCATCATGCCCTGGCCCTCTGTCACGCTCGGAACACAAACAGAACCAACACCAGGAACCAGGTGGCAGAGCCAGCTCACGATTCTCGCCAGGCCCCTGAGCCGGGCCGGCTGCAGCTGTGATGTGGATAGTTTGAACACAGTCAGTCTCCCCGAGTGAGGTTTTTTGAGTTGACTGAAGAGCAGGACTACTTTTAAGGTGACAGGAGAGAAATGACTTCAAGGACATGAGCTAACTTCAAGGACCAAAGAGGTCTAGGGGAAGGGACTGAGACAAAAATCCCTAAAGTCACCACTGGAGTTCCAAATGACGGGTTTCCACGGGGCCCCACCAGGTTCTTGTAGGTTGCTGCAGTCAGATTTGCATCTCTGTGACCAAAACACCTGACAAGGACAACTTAGAGGAGGAAAGCTTGCTTGGCTCGGGTTCCAGAGGCTCACTCCATGTCAGTGGACGGCATGCTCTTGGCCCAGGTGAGGCCACCGTCATGGTGGAGGGCTGTGGTGGGGGAGAGCAGCTCAGGACCCAGAAACCAGGAAGCCAAGGGAGTTCTGCACACCAGGGACAAAACCCCAGCTGCAAAGGCGTGACCCAGTGGCCTGCTTCCTTCACCCCCGCTATCTACAGCTACCGCCAGGAAATCCATACCAGGGATCCATCCACGGATAAGGTTACAGTCCTCATAGTCCAATCACTTCACCTATGAACACCCTTTACAAAAAAAAAAAAAAATAATATATATATATATATATGNTTTTATCTATTTTTATGTGGTGTTGAGGATCGAACCCAGGGACTTGCACGTGCTAAGTGAGTGCTGTACCGCTGAGCCACAATCCCAGCCCCACCTATGAACATTCTTGCATCACCTCACACATGAGATTTGGGGGTACCCCTCATATCTAAGCCATAACAGGAGTCCAGGTAAGGAATTTGGCTTTAACGCTGGGCAAAATGGTAGCCTCTACGTGACTGTGTTCTAACTCACAATTGAAAACATCATTCTTATGTTATGGTTGGGTGTGAGGTGTCCCCCAAAAGCTCACACGTGAGCAGAGGAGACATGACTGGGTGGTGAGAGCCTTAACCCAACCAGTGAGTGAACCCCTGATGGGATTAACTGGGTGGGGGCTGGAGGCAGGTGGGTGTGGCTGGAGGAGGGGGCATTGGGGGCGTGGCTTTGGGGTCTCTATGTGTCTCTGGAGAGTGGAGTCTCTCTCTGCTTCCTGGTCACCATGTGAGCTGCTTCCCTCCACCACACTCTTCCTCCATGATGTCCTGCCTCCCCTCGAGCCCCGAGGGATGGAGCCTGCTGTCTATGGACTGAGACCTCTGAAACCATGAGCCCCCAAATAAACTTCTCCTCCTCTACAGTTGTTCTGGTCAGATCCTTTAGTCCAAGCAGCAAAACAGCTGACCAAAGCACTCTTCTCACCATGTTGAAGTGCGTAGATAGCAAATGTGATTGTTGAGAGACCAGCTATGGGGCTGTTGCAATAATTCAGAGAAGAAATGACGGTGGCTTGGATCAGAATGGGTGACAGATAAGATGAGAAAGTGGTCAGATTCTGAACATATTCTGAAGGAGAGGCGCCCAGGGTGAGAGAAAAAAGACAAGACAAGAACGAGAAGGGCTTTGGAGTCGGTCAGACCTGTTTTTAGTTCTGGCCCTAGCTTTAGCAAGCTGTGTGTCTTCAGGCAAACCAACAAAACTCTCCATGCTTAGTTTACAGGGTTGTAAAAATAAAACAGGGCATTACATATATTTCATGGGATTTTGTGAGAAGTAAAAATGGTCATGTGTTCCAGAATCTTACAGCACCCCAAATGGCCAGTTTTTCTTATTTGTTACTAGTTGTTTTAGAGTACATGCCTGCTATGGAACCCCAGAGCCTATATTTCCCTTATTTATTTATTTTTATTTCTAAATTTTTTGTTTTTAGATATACATGACAGTAGAGTGTATTTGGACATATCATACACCCATGGACTATAACGTCCCATTCTTGTGACTGTCCATCATGTGGAGTTTCCCTGGTCGTATGTTCATGTACGAACACAAGAAAGTTCTGTCCCATTCATTCCATGTCTTTCCTATTCCCATCCCCCTCTCTTCCCTTCATTCTCCTTTGTCTGATCCAATGAACTTCTATTTTCCTCCCGCCCTTATTGTGCGTTAGCATCTACATATCAGAGAACATTCAGCCTTTGGTTTTTTGGATTGGCTTATTTTACTAAGCATCATAGTCTCCTGCCATATTTCATTCTTCTTCATGGCTGAGTAATATTCCATCATATCATTCATTTCTTGTTGTAACCTCCTTTTCTTCTTCCCTAGCCCTGCTCCTAAGTAAAAATTTTTTTTAAAAAACTCAGGTTGGCACTATAAATGGGGGAGGGCATGTGCACTGGTGCAGTCTGTCACCCTACAGTTTAACCAAGGAAACTCAACATGAAGTCTCCAGACAGCAGAAGCACCTTACAATCCTCTCACTAGTGGGTATAAAAATGAGCAATAAGATGCTGGTCTTCCCAGGGGACACCCATACGCCCCTCTGACTGTCAGAGTGTCTCTCTGCTGTGGGGGAACAGCTCAGGAAGAATTTGTTAAATGAAAAGAAAGTGGTCTCTGTACTGGGGATGGCATCCACGGCCTCCCGTGTGCTGGGCAAGCACTCTACCATGGAGCCCCCCACCCACAACGAGATCCTGAGGACGTGACATCTCAGGTGTGAAGCTCTGACGTGGGTCTCCACAACAAAACTTCCAGGTTCCAGCAAAAGAACCCCTAGTAGGGCAGCAGGTGGCATTCGGATATCAAGCACCTGTTATTGATGTGGCGGAAATGTCACCATCCTTACGGTCCAGTCCTTCCCTTGTCACTTAATGAGGTGTGGCACCCTGGACAATTAACCTGAGGAACAGTTTTGTCATGGGCATTTCCTCAGGCACAGGATGACCTAGGTATAATGTACTTACATATTCTATGTATATTTTATACATTACATATCTATATTGTATATTTACATGAAATATATGTGTATTTTATATGTAGTATATTAATATCATATCAATATATAATATTTATATTTTACAAATAACAGAATGTATGCTATAGCATATATTTATACAACATATATTACATGTATATTTTATATATTTATGTTTTATATATGTATTATATATTATATGTATTTATTTGTTACATATAGAGAATTCACGTGCCCAGTGGCTGCCTGAGGAATTGCATACATGTAGATACATATTACATATATATGTGTATATTCATGCTGAATGTCGATGCCCAGGGCCTGGTGAGTAATCAATAAATGGCTAACAGTCATCACCACCCACGGTCCTATGGGAACAGTGGTCTCGGTCCGGCAGCAGGCCGTTTCATAAGCCTGCCGCCCTACAGCCCTACGTCTCTCCTCCTGCTGCGAAGCCTGCGGGTTCCTCTCTGTCCCTTCCCCTGCCACCCAGCCAGCAGACCCCCCCCTTGACCTGTGCGAGTGACTCCCACTGTGTTCCAAGGTGCATTCGGATCTCTACCCCAAAGCAGTGCCGATATGTCATCAGCAAATTCCACCAGCCTGCCCGGGAGAGGGCTGGCATTTACACAGCTCCCGGCCGGGTGACCACACGGGGAATTTCTAATGAGCGAGGCATCGTGTCTAAGGAAATGACTATTTGGCAACTGGATATTTCCAGAAGAGCATTGATCATTTTAAACAGCCATTTCTTCTCCCCCCCTGGCCTGGAAGCCATGTTTATTACCTACCCAGGTGTCTAGAGAGATGGGCAGAAAAGGCCCAGAAAGGGAAGAGGTGAGTGGGTTATCATCAGACAAGGTTTGCTGAGGTCAGTGGCTGTTTGTGGTGGGGAAGTGGCAGGATGCCTTGCCCTCCAAAATACAGAGCGTCCCAGACAGTGCCTGACCACAGGCGAGATGCTGCTGGACAGACGGCAATATGACTTATGTTTTCCAAACCTCCTTTGCCTCTTCTTGGAGAAAGAGCAGAGCCGTTTTCCCTTGGGAACATGTTCTTTCCTCAGTTTGGGTGGGAATGTCCATCAAATTCCTTCCTCCCCCAAACCAGACACAGGACCCCAAGCCATGCAGAATTTTAAGCAGAGACAGAACAGTTTAGGCCTGCTCTCTTGATCCGGAGGCCCCGTTCTGAGGTGAGCTCTGCTTGGCCTGGGAATCTATGGGGCACTCTGTGGATTTCCTTTCTACGGAAGTTCATAGAATCAGTTTCTGTTGCTTGCAATCAAAGAATCCAGAATGACACAATCTCTGAATCCAGCCTTTGCAAAGAGAGCCTATCGTTTTAGAAAAGCAATCAAGGGGACTGAATGTATTTGTGGGTGCTATTATTTATTGCAGGTGAGAAACTACTTTTCAAGACAGTAAGAAAATCACCACTTAGGTCATCTTATGGTCAGTTACTCCCTCTCCTCCTGCCAGGCACCGGGGAGAAGTGGGGGTGCGTGGGAGGCTGAAGGGCACAGGTATGACTGATAGACCAGAACTCTGGTGGAATTAATTAAATGAGGCTGGTGACTTTTATCAGCATACAAAAAAGGAAATGGTGTGAAAGGAAAAGAGATGTATGTCAAAACACTCACGGAGAGAAAGTAGAAATAACAGAGACATCTTAGAAGCTAGGTTCTAAAGTCAAGACACAAGGTGAAACTAATGTAGAGTCAAAATTAACCTGTACACCGGGCACAGTGGGGCACGCCTGAGGCAGGAGGATCACGAGTTCAAAGCCAGCCTCAGCAACAGTGAGGCCCTAAGCAACTCAGGGAGACCCTGTCTCTAAAGAAAATACAAGACAGGGATGGGGATGTGGCTCCGTGGTCAAGTGCCCGAGTTCAGTCCCTGGCACCAAAAAAGGAAAGTGTTAGTAGCCAAAAAAAAAAAAAAGAATACATACAACTGAATATCAAACAGTCAATCAACCCAATTTAAAAATTGGCATAAAGTATTTCTCCAATTTGGAAAAACAAAGACCAAATGTTTTCTCTAATCTGCGGATGCTAATTCACAATAAGGCAGGGGGCACTAGGGAAGAATGGCATTAGGTTAGATTAGGTAGAGGGAAGTGATGGGAGAGGAGGGGAGGGGATGTGGGGATAGGAAAGATAGTAGAACGAAACAGACATATTACTTATGTATATATGTGACTGCATGATTCTACAATATGTACACTCAGAAAAATGAGAAATTATACCCCATCTATGTATGATAATCAAAGTGTATAAATGCATTCTACTGTCATGAATGACTAATTAGAACAAATAAAAAAATTTAAAAAGAAGATTTAAAAAGATACAATGGCCAATGAGCACATGAGTGGATTGGATGTTCAATATCACTAGTCTTTAGACAGTAACAAGGCTGATGATGTGGGGAAATCGAACCCTTACCCATTGAAGCTGGCGCTATTCCTTTGGAAAATAAATGCACAGTTTCCCAAAAGTTAAGCGTTGACTTACTGCATGATCCAGCAATTACACTCCTGGTCCACAGCTAAAGGAAAAAATAAAATACGTCCACACAAAAATTTGTCCTCAATGCTTACAGCAGCATTTATTGATAGCCACCAAAACACAGAAGCAATCCAAATGTCTCCCAGTGGCAACATATTTATACAACGGAAGACTATTTGGCTTTGGCCATGAAAAAGGAATGCTGTGCATTCAAGAACCTCTCCTGAAAGACTATGGATTGCTGGATCTACATAGGTGAACCGGCCAGATCCACAGATCTATGGGAACAGAAAGTAATTCAGTGGCTACTAGGGGTTGGGGGGTTAGAAGACAGTGGAGAAGGACTGCGAATAGGAATGGAGTTTCTTCTTGGAATAATGAGCATGTTCTAAACCTAGATTTTGGTCATTTCACAACCCTGTGAATATGTCTACCAAGCAGAACTATAGGCTGGGCCCAGTGGCCCATACCTGTGATCCCAGCTACTTGGGAGGCCAAGGCAGGAGGATGCCAAGTTCAAGGTCAGCCTGGGAATCTAAGTGAGACCCTGTCTCAAAACAAAATTTGAAAAGGGCTGGAGGCATGGCTCAGTGGTAGAACACTTGCCTAGCATGTGCAAGGCCCTGGGAACCATCCTTAGTAACACACACACACACACACACACACACACACACACATACACGCATATGAAACTATACAATGTAAATGAGTGAGTAGTAAGTGAGTTATATCTCAATAAAGCTGCCTTAAACATACACAGACACAATTATGGCCTCTAAAGGTGTTTACAGGCAGCTCTTCCTCTAGTCTGAAGGTACCCTCCTAGCATCAGAGTTCTTGTCTCTGCTACAAACTCAGTCGTTTTTCCTTCCCAACTCCCTGCTGTAGCCCCTGACTTAGGTGCCAGAGAAAAGTCACCAGCAGCAGAACCCGCCTTCCTCCCCAGCAGGGGTGAGTGCTCAGGCACTCCAAGTTCCTTCCTCCCACATGGAACAGCAGCCCGTACCAGACTGTCCCCGGGCAATGATCACGGTACAGATCAGCCCGGAAACTGCTCTTTGACGCAGTCTGCTGCAGGAGCATCTGTTCTCTTAGCCGAACTGGGAATTTCAAAATGAAGAAAGAAGGAACCAGGTTTTTAAAGGGATAGAAAGCACTTTATGCACCACTGAGGGGAAGGAAAAGAGGAAAGGGAGATGGGGACAGGGGAATGGAATCGTCCAGGAGTTTCTGCGCGTCCACCACCCTGTCCTGGTCCAGGACAGAGCCCAATTTCCAAGGGGAAAGGCTTCCCGCCCCTGGGTCCGGTGGGGCTGAAGCTCAGCTCCAGAGGAGCTCCCAGGACCCTGGCCTCAGCCAATCAGAGCATCGGTCCCATCAGACCCAGTGACTGATTGGTTCAGGGGAGATCCAAATGGGCCAATGAGATTCAGCCCTGGATTCCCATCAGAAGCGGGAGGAAGAAAAAGACTCTGTGCAGATTTCAAGTCAAGGCCCGGGGTGGGGGTGGGGGGTGTTGTATTGAGAATGCAGAGGGGACAGGGAGGTCGTCGCGACATCACATGGGGCTTGGATCTAGAACCCCTGGACAGTGTGAGAGCAGAGTTAGATCTTCCTCCATGCTCCGGCCCCACCCTTTCTCCTTAAGCCACCTTGTCTTAGAGGCTTTATTGTAATATAAAGAGTCTGTCATTGCAATATAAAAATTCTGCTTGACACAGAAGATGACCAATAGAATTCCACCAGTCATCCCTTAGTAGCCTCCCAATGAGAGAAACACAACCCGTGATGGTGCTAAGCCACCGTATCCAGATACTTGATCCAGCATTCAATATTTTTAGTGGTGTTTTTCAGATTGATGTTTAAGTCAGAAGAAGGTTTTGAGTACAGCAGCTTACCTTTGGTGGTGTGGGTGGGCCTCTTCTAATCAGATGAAAACCTTCATTAAAAAAGACTGAGCTCCCCAGAGAAGAGAGAATTTTATCAAGGGACCACCTATGGACTCCAACTAAAATTCTTCCCTGGATGTTATGGTTTGGATGTAAGGTGTCCCCAAAAAGCTCACGTGTGAGACAATGCTAGAGGGTTTAAGACGGGAATGACTAGGTTGTGAGAGCCTTAACCCAGTCAGTGAATGGATCCCTGATGGGATTAACTGGGTGGGGGCTGGAGGCAGGTGGGTGGTGGCTGGAGGAGGGGGCATTGGGGGCGTGGCTTTGGGGTCTCTATTTGTCTCTGGAGAGTGGAGTCTCTCTCTGCTTCCTGATCACCATGTGAGCTGCTTCCCTCCACCACACTCTTCCTCCATGATGTCCTGCCTCCCCTCGAGCCCTGAGGAATGGAGCCTGCTGTCTGTGGACTGAGACCTCTGTGACCCTGAGCCCCCAAATAAACTTTTCCCTCTACAATTGTTCTGGTGGGGTCTTTTGTCACAGCAGAAAAAAAAAAAACCCTAATAACACTGGCTCTCCATCCTCTGGCTAACTCTGCAGATTTGGGACTTAACCAGTTGAAGGAGACAATTCCCTAGAACAGATCTCTCTCTTTATGAACTGTATGCACCTCCCATTCGTTGTTTCCGGTTCTCTGGGCGCCTTAGTACATACTCCAAGATGGTCCCAGGGCAACACGTGGGCTTCCGGAGCTTTTGTTGGGAGGTACACAATGTAGGCCTCCCTTCACCTGCTTCACCTCTGCCTTCAAGGAGACCACAGCCACTCACACCTGGATCCCCGCCCCACCCCTGCCTCTACCAGCCTCATTCACAGGAACACCCCATTTCCATTTTACAGATAACAAGAGTGGAGTAAGACCTGGATGCCAGTGCACGGTGACCAGGATTCTGTACAGGTCTCCCTTCATCCACCCCAAACCGCAACCACTAGGCAAGGGGCCCAGTTTTCTGGGAGGAGATCCCTGAGGATTCTCTTTTCCTTCTCAAAGACTCGGAGCAGCAGATTTAAAGTTACAGGAAGAAGCAAGGCCACACCCATAACTCCTCCCCATTCAGCTGTGATTTAAACACCTCCTTGTGGGTGGCCTTGTCTGGACTGAGTCCCTGAATCTCAAGGCCGTGGTCTCTGCTCCTGGAGATGCCAATGCCCCCAAAGTTGATCTGGCTGGCTGCCTCGAATTAACAGATGCCACATCCCCAGCCATTTTTTTTTTTAATACTTTATTTAGAGACAGGGTCTCGCTGAGTTGCTTAGAGCCTCGCTAAGTTGCTGAGGCTGGCTTTGAACTCGCCATCCTCCTGCCTCAGCCTCCCAAGGTGCTGGGACTACAGGCATGTGCCAGGGCGCCGGCAGGACTTGACTTTCCACCAGATCCGGCATCCTTGGGGATGCCTTGGGGGTCACATAACCCTTGGGGGTCACGTGGATGCCAAGCTACCCAAGACAGCTCCCCTCTGTGCTTAAGGAAGGACCGTAGGAACTCTGCTGGGACAGAGTGGCAGACCGTCCTTCTTAGGATAGAAGAGCAGCTGTTTCCATATGTGGGTCATTTAAATCCCACCTGCATGACAGATGCCATACTGGGGCTCAGAAACTGATACCCTAACGCCTGGCGTTTCTGTGTGCCCATGACTTTACGTTGAAAGCACTTGCTTGGGAACTTCTTCCCACACCTGCTTAAAGACTGGATCCTCCAGGAGCCTTTCAATGGACAAGAATCCCTCCCCCAGACAGTGCACCAGCCTGGACAGACCGACCCCTGTCCCAGGACCAGAGGCGGACGGCCAGCAGAGCCCAGGGAGACTTGGGCACAGCCCGTCACCCACCCTTCTGAGGAATGTTACCTGGGAGATCTTTATATTTTTTCCACTCATGTACAGTGATGATACAGATTTATGGGAGACAATGTGACATTTCCCTATATGTGACCAGTGTGTCGTCATCCAATCAGGATAAATGACACACCCATCACCGTAACATTGATGGTTTCTTTGTGCTGGGAGTGCCCAAACCTGGCAACTTTGAAATAGACAGTTAACTTTTGCGTTGTTTCTTTTAGATCACATGTCAGCAGAGTGCATTTTGACTATCCTACAAACATCCTTCCCATTCCTGTGGTTGTCCATGGTTGTGTGTTCACAGATGAACAGAGGAAAGTTCTGTCCACCACGCCTATCCGACTGTGCCAGAGAACACTTATCAGCATTGCAACAGAACCCCTGGTCACCCCACGCTGTCTCTCTCACCCTCCTGTCCCCTCCACACAGAAGCCCCGAACCCCTCTTTCCTTCTGGAGTTCAGGGCGCTACACTAACTTCAGTCCTCTGGCCCTTCTTGGAGTCTTGGATGTTGAGAGGCTCTCATGCATATGCATGTGATTAATTTGCAAAAAAGTCATTTCTCCTGCTGATCTGTCCACTCTCAGTTTATTCCAGAGACTCAAGTGATCAAACCTCCAGAGAACCCAGAGAAAGGCTGAACTCCCCTCCAGCCAAAGCAGAAGATCGCCTTTAATAATATGCATTGAGAACTGGTATAACTAGATCCTTGTTTTACTCCAAAAAAATCCGTTTAAAAGCAAGTTTTATATGATCATTACATATGAAAACCATTTTCACTCGTAGTATATAGAAAATAAGTAAATTTTAACAAGTTGTCCAACTTTACTAAATACTTCCTTCTCCTTCAAGGGCTTCAGAGTCTCACACTAACACGTGTGGAAAGAGAGAGAGACAGAGAAAGAGAGAGAGAGAGAGAGAGAGAGAGAGAGAGAGACTGGATGTAATAGGAATAATTAAAGACCTGGAGACTTTGAATCCCTGGGATCAGAGACTAAATTATAAATCACTTGAAGAGGCTCCAGGTATTATATTTTTAAGATAATTTTTTTTGTGTGCAAACACCCAAAATGGGAGTTCAGCGGACCTTAACTGAGCATCTATTTTGTGACAAATTCTGGACCAGTTACCCCTGACTGAACATTTCAGTAACAGTTCTCCAAGAAATGGTAATATAAGAAGATCTGGTTTTTAATTCAATTACGTTCTAAAATAAAGAAAAACATATTTTTAGATGCTCCTGTGTTTAGGTGCCAATACACATTCAGAATTCCCTGCTTTGCATGCCAGTCTTTGAAACAGTCTTCCACTAAGGTAATTGAAACCTGAAATCTTTTTTTGGCGGGGAGGACTAGGGATTGCACCCAGGGGCACTCAACCACTGAGCCACATCCCCAGCCCTATTTTGTATTTTATTTAGAGACAGGGTCTCACTGAGTTGCTTAGGGCCTCGGTTTTGCTGAGGCTGGCCTCAAACTTGGTGATCCTTCTGCCTCAGCCTCCCAAGCTGCTGGGATTATAGGTGTGCACCACTGTGCCCGGCTGAAACAATCTTAAACATTATGACACCAGAATTCATTTAAAAGGAAAAAGACCTGTTAGTTGGATTCATCTTTTCCTTCAGCACACAATACATGTTACCACTCTTCAGTGGGAAGGTGCAAGAGTCCCTGGGGACACTGGCTGTGTCCCTTCTTGTCAAGGATGACCACCTAAGGGACCACAGGGGCCAGGCAGGTCCTATGAGAAGGAAGGAGGTGGGTGGCATTCTAATGAAGAAGTAATGCAGCCCAGGTTCTGTCTATAGAGGCACAAGAGTCTTCCGTCATGTCACCAGCAGGGAGCATCTGTTCACCTGTTTAAGGGTCCACGGGCTTCATATCTGCTCACCCGTGTGACCCTTCAACCCCAGGAGGAAGGCCTTGCTCTCATCCCCTGTTACACAGGGCAGTGGGGTCATAGGGAGATAGATTGTCACACGGCACAGCTCGCAAGTGCCAGTCCCGTTTAAAACCCAGGCACCCGTCATTCAGAGCCAGTGACCACGGCCTTGGCGGTGGTTCTCCAACATCAGGGTGGATCAGATGCCCACAGAAGCTCTGCTAAGGTAACCCTGCCAGCCAGGTGAGCCGAGGTCAGGAGACTCAGGGGCGAGGGCCTTCCTGGCCTTCCTCTCCACTGCTGAGACTTTGGGCTGAATGGAGAGAATCCTGCACATCCTGTCAGGTCACCAGGGAAGGAAACGAAGAACCCACAGCAAGAAAAAGAATGGGAACCACGTAGATGCGTGAAGACGGAACAACACTCCTTTAAAGGAAGAGTGGATCATAGAAATGAGAGGAGAAATCAAGAAATTCTTAGAAACAAATGAGAACAGCCTATCAAAATCTCTGGGTCAGTATGAAAGCAGTTCTAAGAGGAAAATGTGCAGCACAGAGTGCCTACATCTAAAAAATAGATCCCACTGGGCGCGGTGGAGCACGCCTGTCATCCCAGCAGCTCAGGAGGCTGAGGCAGGAGGATCGTGAGTTCAAAGCCAGCCTCAGCAACTTAGTGAGACCCTAAGCCAATCAGAGAGACCCTGTCTCTAAATAAAATACAAAATAGGGCTGGGGATGGGGCTCAGTGCTTAAGTGCCCCTGGGTTCAATCCCTGACACCAAAATAAATAAATAGACAAATAAATGAATTAGATCCCAAAATAAATAAGCTTATAAGTAAATATCTTGACATATAAAAACTTTTAATGTTATATTTTAACAGTTTTTGTGCAAGACCCCCCCACCCCAAAAAATAAGTTAGCAAAACAAATTCAGTTCTGTTAGTTTGTGATTTGTGCATCTCTAATACATTTTAAAAAACATTTGTGCAACAGATGTTTATTAAGCACATGCTACATGTCAAGGAACTGGGCATACAGAATAAATGCAGTACAAACAAAAATGTCGCTCTTCATGGATGCTACATTCTGGGTGAGAGAGTGTGAAGACAGTGGAAAAAAATAATTTAATTGGCATATGCCTATAATCCCAGTGATTTGGGAGGCTGAGGTAGGAGGATTGTCAAATTTGAGGCCAGCCTTGGCAACATTTTTTTATTTTAGTTTTTGGTACCAGGGATTGAATTCAGGGGTACTCCACCACTGAGCCCCATTCCCAGCCCTTTTTTATATTTTATTTAGAGGTAGGGTTTCACTGAGTGGCTTAGCACCTTGCTTTTGCTGAGGCTGGCTTTGAACGCTCGATCCTCCTGCCTCAGCCTCCTCAGCTCCTGGGATAACAGGCGTGGGCCACTGTGTCCCCGCTCAGCCTCAATGACTTAGTGGAGCCCTAAGCAACTTAGTGAGACCCTGTCTCTAAATAAAAATAAGTCAATAAATAAATGGGGCTGGGAATGGGCACGGCTGGGTTCCATCCCCGGGGATGGGAGAGACGGTTTCCCTAGCTACGGGAGGCTGTCTAAAGGAAAAACCACGGGGTGGGAGGCTAGATGGCTGCCGTGCTCACTTAGCCCTCTAGAAGGGGGAGGGCAAGTGTGTAATCGTGTAATGCGCCTCTCCAGGAGATGAGAAGCAGGCACACATGCACACAAAAATTCAATTACGCATTACCTCCTCTGTCCCCGGGGCCTGGAGGCCAGCACTACTCCGCAGACTTCCCGGTAAATGCTGATCCTATGACATCACCCACCTCCCAGGGAGGGTGGACTCCCCCCGAGTGTGGAAGGTCAGACCTCCTGTCCTGCAGCCTGTCTCTGCGGGTGAAATGGGGCTTTAATTGTCTAATTGCTGCTCTGGCAGCGGCTGCCAGGTTCCTTGGAGCCCCAGGCACAGGTGCACGGGGTGGCTCCTGTTCTGTTTTCAAGGAGGAAAGGAAGGAGAGAGGGAGCATGATTTGTTCTGCTTCAGGAGTTAAGATGAGGTTATTTTTTCCCCCCCCAATCAACGCGTGTTATCGCATTTCAATTTTCCAGAGTGTCTTCTCATAAATTAAACTGGGCTGCCAAATCTCAGAGCAGGGGACATGGAAGGGTAGACAGGAGATGGAGAAGAAAAAGTTGGGGAGCTCACTGCAGAAAAAGGCTTCTGTCTTTGAAGTCGAGTCATGACAGAAAGGAGCTGCATGCGATGATAATGATGCTAATGAGGAGGAGGACATCATAATAGTGATGTTGATGATATAACCAAAAGGTGAGCTTGGTGTGGGGGCTCAGGCCTGTAATCCCAGCGGCTCAGGAGGCTGAGGCAGGAGGATCGAAAGTTTGAGGCCAGCCTGGGCGACTTGGCAAGGCCCTGAGCAATTTAGCAAACCCTGTCTCTAAATAAAATATTAAAAAGGGCTGGGGATGGGACTTAGTGGTTAAGCACCCCTGGGTTCAATCCCCAGTACCAAAAAAATTCAAAAACCACCACGGTGATAATGCTGCTACCGAGGCTGCCCAGGTCTGGCACTGACGTGTATTCACTCATTAAAGCCAGAGGATCGCAGTCTGAGGGAGGTAAGCAGCCCGAGGCCTATCATGCATTTTTACAAAACACATTTTAAAAGCTCAATGTGAAATTCTTAAAATAGTTCCTGCATTCTCGATTCCAGTAGTTAACTCCATTTTAACAAGACAGTTTTCTCCCCCCTTCAAATACTTGGAAGACGGATGCGCTGACGTTACGTGTACTTTAATTATTTTCAAGTCAGCACAGAGGAGATGAGCTGTAGCCAGTGGTATGCGCTTTCACAAACTTGACATGGGATGGAATTAAGAATGCCACAGCAGACAGCGTTCACAAGGAGAATGCCAGTTAGTAAGTTCCAGAGCCTTCTACAACCTCACAGTCACTCCAGAAACCAGCCCGGGGTCAGACCCGGACCGTGGAAACATCATGCAAAATGCTGGTGGAAAGATGTCATTTCCCGAAGCCCCAGGGCACACACCTGCCCATCGGGGACACAGGCTTGTGTGCTCTGACTATGTCATATCCTGGGTAGATGAGGCAGTGTGCCAAGGGGTCAGGGTTTGCAGGGGTCAAGCTGGGAGCCCTCTGGAGTCAACATGCTCACCTGCAGTAGGGAGGAAAGCATGAAACGCACAGGGGCCCTGGCTACCCTCCTTGAGCTGCCGAGGGGACCAAACAGAAGAGAAGCCCACCTTGGAAATTGAAAAGTCACAGTACAACAAAGCAAAGAGGTTACCGTGTGGGTCCTCTCTCCAGCTGGACTTGAGAGCTACTCTTGTAAAAAGAAAACATCTTGGGCTTTTTTTTTTTGAACTCAGGAACACTGGACCACTGAGCCACATCCCAGCCCTTTTTTATATTTTATTTCGAGACAGGGTCTCACGGAGTTGCTCAGGGCCTCGCTAAGTGGCTGAGGCTGGCCTTGAACTCACCATCCTCCTGCCTCAGCCTCCTGAGCTGTTGGGATGACAGGTGCCCAGCTATCTCAAGCTTCTTTATACCTCTTTCTGCACTGTCACCACACAGAAATGTCAGACAGACGAGAGGCTTTGTCAGGGCTGTTGATTTACAAAACTCTTTGTCCCTCTACAAAACCACACACCTGAGGTCATTTTTAGTCAACTCAGCCAACACATTTAAAATATGGTCTGATAATCCAGGAAATAGACAAACAGTACTGGCTAAGCTCAGTCCTCTCTATCAATACTTCTTGGGCCACTGTTCCCATTACAAAGACACATATAGAACACTAGAGAGTCTTCCCATTGATTCTTTAAATTCCAGAACTTGGACAGGGGGGAAGCAAGCAGGGGTAGAAATTTATTGCATTTTGGTGGCTCAAGCCCTAAGCATGATTGGCCAACTTTAGCCTGCCTTATCCAGCAGAGACCCAGGGAGGCCGGTTAAAAACTCAGATCTGAAGCCAGGTGCAGTGGCTTGTAATCCCAGCGGCTTGGGAGGCTGAGGCAGGAGGATCGTGAGTTCAAAACCAGCCAACAGCAAGGTACTGAGCAACTCAGTGAGACCCTGTCTCTAAATAAAATATAAAAAGCAGCTGGGGATGAGGCTCAGTGGTTAAGTGCCCCTCAGTTCAATCCCCAGTACAAAAACAAAAACAAAACAAAACAAAAAAACACACAAAACACAAGTTCCCCAAGTGAATCTATTATGCAAGAAGAATTATGAGGTCCAAAGACCTCAAAAGCTGCCCGCCATGCTGGCTCAAGGAGGCACAGACTCCCGCCTCTTCTTGCAGAACAGCCACTCCCCTCCTGGAGAGCAGGCCAAGTGGACCACAGGTTCAGGGGAGTGGTCTCCAAAGAGGATTAAGTGGAAGCATTTGAGTTTAATTTCATTCTTACCTAAATTAAGAAATTAAATGTTACAAATACTTGACACCAGTGTCCCCACTTGATTTTGCCATCAGACTGTGGTAGAGCAAAATGGGAACTTCATCAGTGTAAGAGGTGACGGGCTGTGGCTTTGCACGCTCACACACAGCAGCTCTGCTGACTGTCATTTAACCATAGAGGCCTGCAGTGGCTGACAGGTACCTGTAAGAGATAACTTCAGTGGTGGAAGCAGGAAACACAGCAATGGGACAGAACAGTCCCCCTTTAGGCTTAGGGCAGTGGAAGTCCCTAAGCCATATGAACTGAAAATCCTTAGGCTGTTGACAAGCTTATATCATATAAACAATGTCCAATGCACCCTCCCATAGAATTGCACCAACTTGCCTTGATGTGCCCAGAACTTGCTTATGTAAAAGTAAAGCCCTGCTGCGCTCGGGGCTCAGACTTTGGGAATGATCCCTCTGGGCCATGGGGCCACTAATAAAGTGTTGCTTCCAGATCTTGGTGTCCTGACCCTCATTTCCTGCAACAAGACAGATGTGCCACCTGTGTGGTGCTGACCGTGACCCCGTGGAAGGGAAGGAGGGTTTCAAGGGGAGACAGGTAACAGCAGGGACGTCAGGGTTCGATTTTAGAGTACGGCAACATAAGACTGATGTTACCAGGTTATGGATTTGGGACATCTGGTGTGGCTTGAACTAACTTCTACCAATGACCTAACCAGATGGCTATAAAAAATGCAGAGTGCCACTGTGATAATGCAAGCTCAAGAAAGTCAGAGAACGGCTGAGGAGATGCACCTCCTACCCTTGATACGAGCTCTTCGAATGCCCCGTTATAAAGTAAAAACAATACTGAGAACTAGGAACTGTAGCCAAGGGTCTAATGTTTTCTATCATATGCAGAAGCTAGAGAAGAATACGAAATTAAAAAAAAAAAAAAGGAAATTCCAAGAAAAGAGGAGGGAAAACAGCAGAGTAGAGCAAGGGGAGCCGCGGGGCAGGAGGGAAGGGAAAGGGGAGGAAGTGCAGAGGAAATTGACAGAATTATGCTCAGTGCATGTATGCTCATATCACAGGGAATTCCACTTTGATGTGTACCTACATTGTACTAATTACCAGTGTGATAAAGAAGTGAGGTGCAGTGGCGCAGGCCTGTCATCCCAGCGGCTCTGGAGGTTGAGACTGGAGGACTGTGAGTCCAAAGCCAGCCTCAGCAACTTAGGGAGGCCCTTGTATTTTATTTAGACACAGGGTCTCCTGTGTCTAAATAAAATACAAAATAGGGCTGGGGGTGTGACTCAGTGGTTGAGTGCCCCTGAGTTCAATCCCTGGTACCAAAAAAAAAAAAAAATTGAAAGAATTAGAAGTACCGGGTACAGCGGCACATGCCTGTAATCCCAGTGGTTCAGGAGGCCGAGACAGGAGGATTGTGAATCCAGCCTCAGCAACCTAGTGAGGCCCCAAGCAACTCAGAAAGACCTTGCCTCTAAAAAAAAAAAAAACAAAACAAAACTATATATATATATATATATGGAAAAGGGCTGGGGATGTGGCTCCGTGGTTAAGTGCCCCTGTGTTCAATCCCCAGTACCAAAAAAAGAAAAAAAAAATTAGAAGGAAGACCAATAGCATAGAGGATTGAGATTAGGGAGAGGGGGGAGAGAAGGGAATGGAGACATACTGGAGATCGCAATGGAGCAAATTCTGTCTTACGCAATAATGAACATGTTGAAATGAACTCCCTTAGTCTACAAAACTACAATGCACTACTAAAAACAGTAACAAAATGCTGATAACCACGAAAAATATCAAAATTATGAAGATAACTGAAGCATGGATTTTATATACTAATATTAACGATGAGCCTTGGCTTAGTTATGCATCAGGCTTTGGGGTGGAGAGACCTCATTTTGCACAGTCGCTGTCTGCGCACACTTCAGTTACCCGGCTTTAAATAACACCACTTCCCCCACCATGTTCCAACTCAGTTGCCACAGTACATTCACTTCCAGCCGCATAAACTACAGACTTCACGGTGGTCTCAGTCCACCAATCACCGTGTTCATAAGAAACGCGCATCCCTCATCCATGACCAATCACATCCCTCCTTTCAAAGTCTGCCAGTGATTGGTTACTGTGTATTACTGTCAGTCAAGTCGTTCCCAGACAGCAAAGCTGGTAGGTGTGCTGCTTCCTTGTCTCCCAGGGATGCATGTACGTGACCTTTTCCAAAAAACGAGGGGTTGGCCACCAAAATTAAAAGGGCAGCCAAGAAACCAAATAAGTGATAATGCCCAGAGTGAAATTCAAATAGAGCATAAATGGAATGATTGGGGGAAAAAAAATAGGTGATCACAGAGTGATGAGATTTCATTCATTCAGCCAGACGAATCTGATAAAGGTAAAGTTACTGGCGTTCCCAGGGAAGTGGCTGTGGCAAAGAGAAGGAATGTTCTAGAAGGAGTGATGGAGACCAAAAAACAAACAAACACAAAAACTCCCCTCTAAACAAATTCTCGGAGATTTTTCTCCAGACCAAAATCACAAAGCATGAAATGCTAGAAACTGATCCCTGCTACGAATGGAGGACAGCCATCCGCCAGTCTGTAGCAGACGTGCTTGCTCTGTATGGTAGCTACATACTGGGGAAGGGCACTGCTCAAACCCCACTTGGTACATTTTTTTACACAGAAATACAATATTTTAATTCTCAATGTTTCTAATTTTAAGTTGCACTGTACTAAATAAATATCCCTTTTGCTATTGTTCTTATTTCCCTGTGCACGCATAACCAACAGTAAGAGAGTTTCTTCTTTTTTTTTTTTTTTAATTTTTAAAGGTCACATTACAATTGTAACTTCTCCCACTGCTTATTAAGATGGCCTTGCCAAAGTTTGGCTTGTGTGGTTATTTTAATGGTCCCATACTGCCTTGCAAAGCAAGTACTGCTTGCTTGAGCTCGTCCCAGTATATGTGAATAATTTATGGCTGTGTAAATATACATGATTGTCAGCTTATGTTTGAACATTTTCTATAGAGCAGGTATGATTAAGAAAGTCTGCAGCTTTCTGACGTAGCCAGTGTTAATTGGAGAATACAGGATGGCCAAAAGGAACGGTCTAGAATCCCAAAGAACTAGAAAACCCAGGACTCCTGGTGGTACCTCCTCACTTCCTGCTTCTTCCCCCTGCCCCCCAGCCTGCCCCCAGTGACAGAGGCCAGCTTGAACACCTCTACCTGGGCTTGCCTGGGAGGACTCGCCACCTCTGAGGTGGTACTCAGAAGCATGTCACCCAAGAACATGTTAGAAATGTAGGCGCCTGGGCTCCACTCCAGAACTTCTGAATTAGAATGTGCATTTTAATACAATTTCCCCAAGTGACTCGTGTAGTCTAACATTTGAGAAGGGCTACTATAGACTTCTGGCCTAAGAGAGAACTTAAGAGCCAGGCAGAGAGAGGGATTTCCCATGTCTTATAAACAAGGACTACATACTGAAGTCTTTGTTTTGTAGTCAGACATCATCATAATCAAAAATTCCTGTTTCACCGGGCACAGTGGTAAACGCCTGTAGACCCACTGGCTCAGGAGGTTGAGGCAGGAGGATCGAGAGTTGAAAGCCAGCTTCAGCAACTTAGTGAGGCCCAAAGCAACTCAGCAAGATGCTGTCTCTAAATAAAATATAAAGAAGGGCTGGGGATGTGCTTAGTGGTAAAGCACCCCTGGGTTCAATCCCTGGTACCTATAAATAAAAAATGTTAAACAAATTCCTATGTTCCAAAGGATACTATCAAGAAAGTGAAAAGATAATCCACAGGCTGGAGGAAATATTTAGAAATGGAAACCATGTATTTGATTTGTATCCAGAATGCACAGAGAACTTTTAAAACTCAGCAATACAGAGATTAATCATTCAAAAACAGGCAAAGGACCTGAATACACATTTTTCTGGGCCAATAAGCACATGAAATGATGCTCCATGTCATTAGCCATCAGGGAAACACAGATCAAACTCACAGTTAGCCAGACACAGTGGTGCACGCCTGTAATCCCAGCGGCTTGGAGGCTGAGGCAGGAGGATCACGTGTTCAAAGCCAGCCTCAGCAACTTAGGGAAGCCCTAAGCAACTCAGTGAGACCCTGTCTCTAAATAAAACATAAAAAGGTCTGGGGAGGTGGCTCAGTGGTTAAAGTGCCCCTGGGTTCAATCCCCAGTACCAAAAAACAACACACAGTGAAATCCCATTCATCCTCACTAGGGTGATGATAACCACAAGAAAGAAAATCAGTACCGGTGACATTGAGGAGGAATGGTGACCTTCATGCATTTCTGGTGGGCATGTGCCATTTCTATAGTAATTCATATAGCGATTCTAAGGAATTCTCTGGAATTACTGTATAACCCAGCGATGCCACCTCTGGCTATGTATCCAAGAGAAAACACATACCCACACAAAACCTGTACTTATATGTTGAGAGTAGCATTATTCACAATAGTTAACAAGTGGGAAAACCAAATGCACTTCACCATTGGTGTAATCAGAATGCGGTAGAGCCACACACTGCAAGATTACCCAGTAATAAAAAGAAAAGAAGTACTGATCCATGCTACCACACGGATGAACCCTGAAGACTGTGCTGGATTTTTTAAAGGAACAAATCAAAAATGACCTGATACTGCATGATTCCATCTGTGCAAAATGTCCAGAAGAGCAGATCCACAGAGACGGAAAAGTGGGGATGGTCTCCGGCTGGGGGAGGCTGGGCTGGAGGGGAAACAAGGAATGCCCACCATCAGCAGAGACGTCTCCTTCTGGAGTGGGCTGGGGATGGGGCTCGGTGGCAGAGCGCTTGCCTAGCACATGTGAGGCACTGGGTTTGATCCTCAGCACCACATAAAATAAAGGTATTGTGTGCTTCTACAACTAAACATATTTTTAAAAAAAGAAAAGAAAAAAGCTTCTGGAGTTAGAGCTGTCCTACCCTGTGAATATGCTAAGAAGCACTGAATTGCATAGGTGAGTTATAGGATTAAGTAAGTTATATCTCAATAAAACGGTTGAAAAAATTGGGGGCCAGGGTCACCTCTCTCATTTACCTACCCTAAGGACACTCCTGATGACTCAGGTCAGGGGCTGAAGGCCACCTCTCCCACTTCACCCCGGCCAGTCCCACTTCTATATTCACCTGCTGCTGAAAAGATAATTTTTTAAAAATTCTTGAGGCATAATGAACATGACGGGTGGTAGGTAGTGAGGTCCTTCCAGGCTTGGGGGTATTTTAAGAGACACAGCGAAAAGCTCACAGGCCAAGCCTCCTGGGCATTTTCACTACCTTCATGTAGCACTCAAGTTCCTGGTTTGAGAACCCTCTCTGGGGGCTAGAGAAGCCAACAGGGTGACTGAGTTCATGTCATGGTCTCTAAATAAGAATAATACGGGGCCAGGTTCAGTGGCCCACACCTGTAATCCCAACGGCTCGGGAGACTGAGGCAGGAGGATCTCGAGTTCAAAGCCAGCCTCAGCAACTTAGTGAGGCCCTAAGCAACTCAGTGAGACCCTGTCTCTAAATAAGACACAAAATAGGGCTGGGGATGTGGCTCAGTGGTTAAGCACCCCCTGGGTTCAGTCCCTGGTACCAAAAAAAAGAAGAAAGAAAGAAAAAGAATAACCCAGCCTAAGGAAGAGGGCTCGGGAGAAATACTGTCAATGTGCTACAAATGCAATCCTGAATTTCTCTTTTTTCTCAACTAATTAGACTTTCCTCCTAATTAGGCTAACTCCATCTGCCGTCCCTTCTTCAATCCACATACTAAAAGAACACGAGAATGTATCAGAATCCAAACTTTCTACCCGGATGGCTTTGAAACAGCAAAGAATTAAGAGAAGCCTGAATAATGGGAACAAGGCTTGTCTAATTAATAATTCAAAGAGCTCGGATACTATGGGTAATTTACATTTCATTTCTGATCTCCCTACCCCCTGCCCGTCCCCCATGCACGCATTAACCCAGGAGAAGAGGGCCTCCTCAAAATGCTAGAAAGACCTTCCCATATACCTCGGAGGTTCCCAGGACATCAGGAAAACCAGACAGAAACCTGCAGGCATGACTCAAAAGAGCTGAATTCCCACTGGTAGTTACTCATGCTGCTTGGGAGGAAAGAAGACTCTCCAGTATCAAGTTGAACACAAATACGTCTGTTCCCTGCACATTTTCCAAACGTCAAATGCTGGGGTTCCTTCCAGACTCCCATTAAATGGAAAACGAGGTTAATTGCTCTGACCTACACCCCCCCACAAGAGCGGTGCAGATTAGCAAACTGGTGCATCTCACCAACATACACGCATGCGCACCTTCCTCTAGGTCTTATTGACTAACATACATTGCTGTAATTCCAGTGGTCTGGGAGGCTGAGGCAGGAGGATCACGAGTTCAAAGCCAGCCTCGGCAACTTAGCAAGGCCCTGAGCAACTCAGCGAGACCCTGTCTCTAAATAAAATACAAAACAGGGCTGGGGATGGGGCTCAGTGGTGAAGGCCCCTGGGTTCAATCCCCCATACCCCTTCCCCCCAATAAAAACAATCTGGCAAGCATACCTGCTGTGTCCTGTGGTCACTTCCAAGCCCACAGCTGTCCCCTCAGTATGTCACTTAGACCTATAAAGATTTTAGCTGCAGTGGTCAGTGTGTCAACAGCCGGGGTTTCTGAGGGGGTCACTCATTTCAACTCTAGGGACACTGCCCATCAACTATGAAATAAAAGGCCCTCATAATATAATATAATGTGTTTTCTCTTTTTTTGTTGTTGTTGGGCAGTTCTAAATTTTCATGGCTCCTACCAGTTAAGTGAAGTTGTAGTAAATACCTTAAAATGAAGCCTGTAAAGGAAAAAAAAAAAGAAAGAAAGAAAAGAAATAGTCCTCCCCCTCCGATCCAGCTGGAGTTCCGAGTGACTTCCTAGCCTGCTGTTCCTGACCGCCCCCACCCTCCCCTCTTCCCCTGCCTGAGAACCAACTGCATCCCAGCCTGTTCACACTGGGCCCCGCCAGAAGGGAGCCCTCCTCAGTGCGGGGACCACCCACAGCCTGCAGCTCTGTTTGGACAGGAGGACCCAACGGCAAACAGGGAACATCCTGCCTGCTTCCAAGAGGGGGCTGAGTCACCTTGCTTCAAGTAGCCAGCTCTCAGGAGCAGTCACACCCTGCCCGCACCTGGGCCACTTACAGGGCCAGAGAAGGGTCGCATCTAGAGTCAAGGTGACCTGTGCTTTGCAAGGCGGAGCACAGGACCTGCAGAGGTTTATAACACATCCGGAATCCAGAGCCCATCCCCAGAGGTTCAGACACAGCAGGTCCTGGCCTGGTACTGAGAACCTGCCTTCTGTGAAGTCCCCACACGGTGGGTGGGGTGGGGATGGACAGCCAGGCTGGGGGATTACTGGTCTGGAGCTAAAGGAAAGGCCTTCAAAGAAGTGAGATGAGGTAGAACTAGGGGTGGAGAACGACACGTTTCTTAACACCAACACGATGGGACTTTTTCTGGGTGCCTTCCAAAAAAAAAAAAAGACCCACATGGTGGGTTTAAAAAACGTGAACCTACCTGGGCACAGTGGTGTACACCTATAATTCCAGCAGCTTGGGAGGCTGAGGCAGGAGGATCTCAAGTTCGAGGCCAGCCTCAGCCACTTAGTGAGGCCCTAAGCAACTCAGTGAGACCCTGTCTCTAAATAAAATACAAAAAGGGCTGGGGATGGGGCTCAGTGGTCATAGCAGTCATAGCAGTTGGTGATATCCCAAAGGCAAGTCAGTAGGGTGGGGGGTGTTTGCCCTGACATTGTTTAGAATTGCCAGTACATGGTGGTAATAGAAAGCAGACTCTAGTTAGCTTTATTTAGTCTTTAAATCACATCCAGAAAATGCACCCCCTGGTTCAATCCCCAGTACGCCAAAAAAATTTTTAAAAAGTGACATCTTTGCAAGTGAAGAAGACATGGCTTCCGGTATCTCTGAGATTGACAGACCAACTTCCAGGCCCCCTTTATTACGTAGGAGGAGGGAAATCCTCCAGCGATAAGTGGGGATGGTAAGGCCAATGGTGATCAGGATTGTCATGAACAATCATACTCCCTGCTCTCTGCTCCAACATTATAGACATCTGTCCCCCGGGGTGTTGACAGTCTGAAGTCAGATATTTCCTCTAATGTGCTCAGCATACTGCTGCAGACACTGTTCAAAAGAAGCCATTGTTAGAGCCTTAGGGCCTTGGCCAGGAAGATAACTGCCCCTACTGTCTCTTTGAAAAGGATGAGGAAGTTCCACTTGCCTCCAGCCAAGGGCTGGCGGTTCCTGGCCCTGCACCCCTGTCTCCTCCTGCCCTTGACCTCGTTTGTGATGTCACCACTGGACACAGACCTTTAGGCTCTGGCATGACAGGTCCTGGCTCAAACAAAACTGTTCTCATGGGATAAAACACTTTCCTGTTAGACATGAGAGAGATCATACTTCAGGTATAATTTGGTTTTCCAACCAATTACTTAGCAGGATCCTAAAGAGTTCAGGATAAAAAAAGAAGACGGGGAAATCAGAAGTCAAAGTGTAAACCAGGGTAAAATTTGCATATCCTTTCAAGTTACAGATCTTCATCTGGGGAGCACAGATACCTTGGAAGAGCTCTCAGGAGCCATGCACTCTCTCTCCAGAGAATCCTAGGTGGGTGTGCGCATACACGCGTGCACATTACACACACACACACACACACAGAAAATATTCTACATGTAACTTCAGGGGATTCATTCCTCAGTCTACAGAAGGCCATCAATAAATGCCCTTGGAAAATTGTGGCCTCTAAGTTAAAAAAAAAAAAATGGACTTTTTAGGCCAGGCACAGTGGCTCACACTTGTAATCCTAGTGACTTGGGAGGCTGAGGCAGGAGGATTTCGAGTTCAAGGCCAGCCTCAGCAACTTAGTGAGACCTTGGCACAGAATAAAAAAATAAGAAGGGCTGGGGGATGTAGCTCGGTGGTAAAGCACCCCTGGGTTCAACTCTGTGTGTGTGTGTGTGTGTGTGTGTGTGTGTAAATAAAATAAAATAAAGAAAAAGGCCTGAGCATGTAGCTTGGTGATAAAGTGCTCCTAAATTCAATCCCCAGCACCAGAAACAAAACAAAACAAAACTTTAGATCAAGGCATGGTCACCTCTTTCTGTAAGGACCCAGATAGCAAATGTTTTCTGGCCTTGTAGGTCGTAGGATCTCTGTCCCCATTACTCGGCTGTGCCTGTGTAGGAAACATAGCAACAGATGATGTCTAACAAATCCTATGGCTGGGTTCCAATAAAACTTTATTTATAAAATGGCAGTGGGCTGCATCTGGCCCTATGGCTGCCATTTATGGACCCTTGCTTTTGAGTTCCAGAGTGCCATCATGAGCCAGCACCCAGTCAGCACCTGTGAGGACCTAAGGCCTCCACAAGGTGAGCTGGACAGGTGAGATTACCTGCTGCCCAGGAAGTGTACCCAGTCTTGGTTGAGACCCTTCACAGTGTAGTGTTCTGGCTCAGGATGTAGCTCAGGGCTACAGCACTCTCATAGGATGCAGGGGACCCTGGGTTCAGTCCCCAGCACCCCAGAAAATAATCCTAATCATAGCCATCCACACGGTTTAGTATTCTGGATTTGTGGGATCATGGTGGCTCTGAGAAGGTCTTGCCTACATCACAACCAATAGGGTCCCCAGGAACTTAGAGCCCCCTAAGCTGTTTGCATTAAACCGTCTTCTATCTAAACAAAACCAACTATCAAACAGAATATTTTCATTCCTGGAAGGTGCACTTCCAAATACATTTACAAGATTGGATGGAATCCGGGCATGGGGGTGCACCCCTACACTCCCAGAGGCTGGGGAGGCTGAGGCAAGAGGATCGTGAATTCAAAGCCAGCCTCAGCAACTTAGCAGGGGCTAAAGCAATTCAGAGAGACCCTGTCTCTAAATAAAATACAAAATAGGGCTGGGGGTGGGGCTCAGTGGGCAAGCACCTCTGGGTTCAATCCCTGGTACAAAAAAAAAAAAAAGAAAGAAAAGATTGCATTGAGAGATTGGCCAAGTGGTACCAGTTCATTCCAAGGGCCTGGAAGGGGGGTGGAAAAAGAAAAGAAATGAAAACCAAAGCACACGGCCTAGAACAGGCTGGGCTGTCCCTGGCAATTACCAGAGTTCCCCAAGTGAAGCTGGCACAGGTTAGAAAATCGCCTTATTAGATTTGACAAATTCCATCGGAAAACGCAGCATCTGAACTCGAGACGTAATTAGAACATTATCCGCAGACAGCAGGAAGAGACAGCCACTCCATTTCCCCTGGGTCATGTTTTTTTCAAGGACCTTTTAAATAATACACAGGGCTGTAATCAGCTGCTACCCAGAGAGAGAGAGGACGCTATTCCCCATGGAGAGGGGCCCGATCCTCGTCCCTCCGGCTGCCACTGCCCCGTCCCAGGCCCACGCGGGGTGGCACATTGGGGCTGGTGCTGAGGGAGCCTTCTGCTGGGTGGTTGTCGCAGGCTGCCTTCCCTGTCCCCAGCCTGGACTCACCCACCCACAGCAAGACAAGGCCCTGGATTCCAACACCATGTGGTCCCAATTCCCTTTCTTCATTTCTGAGGAAACTCTTCTTCTTCATGTAAATGTCACCCTCGTTGACATGAGTGGGGGAGGGAGGACAAGTCGGTTTGTATCCAGAGAAAACCTTGAGCTCAAGGACCCAACGCACAGGAAAGGTGCCTGGACCCGAGACCCCACATGCCACAGGATGAGTGCATTTAGTATCCTCAGGGTCTGACCCTGGAGTCCTCCTGCAGGCAGCCTCCGGGCCACATCTTTCTTTTTTTTCCTTCCTCCCTCCCTCCCTCCCTCCCTCCCTCCCTCCCTCCCTCCCTCCCTCCCTCCTTCCTTCCTTCCTTCCTTCCTTCCTTCCTTCCTTCCTTCCTTCCTTCCTTCCTTCCTTCCTTCCTTCCTTCCTTTCTTCCTTTCTT
>NW_025999941.1:17159140-17195871 GCF_001458135.2 Marmota marmota marmota
CTCTCCTCCCTCCCTCCCTCCCTCCCTCCTCCTTTCCTTCCTTCCTTCCTTCCTTCCTTCCTTCCTTCCTTCCTTCCTTCCTTCCTTCCTTCCTTCCTTCCTTCCTTTCTTCCTTTCTTCCTTTCTTTCCCAGGGATTGAACCCAGGGTCCCTTAACCACTGAGCCCCATCCCCAGCCCTATTTGGTATTTTCTTTAGAGACAGGGTCTCACTGAGTTGCTTAGGACCTCGCTATTGCTGAGGCTGGCTTTGAACTCACGATCCTCCTTCCTCAGCCTCCTGAGCCACTGGGATGCCAGGCGTGCGCCACCATCCCCAGCTTTACATCATAAAACTCGAAAAGCCCCACGATGATCCCTCAATTCTTGAGCTAACTCGATTTGAAAACACGCAGAGCTTGGGAACAATGCATCCTGCCTGGGACGGTTTCCCTTCACAGCCTTGGCGACCTTGCCATCTTAAAGGGTGCATTTGTCTGTCCTAAGAGCGTTCCCACTGACTTGCTGACGCTGTCCCAAGAACGCAAGGAGCGGGCCTGTTACTAGGTACAGATTGGGTTTTGGAAGAGAGGTTTTCTTTTCATAATGAAATCGATCCAGAGTGCCACCCGGACAGCTTTCCCTTGGAGATGAGCTGAGACGTCTCCAGGTCACCAGCGGCCCCGGGGGCTGCGGACTCAGGTATTTCACCCAAAGCAGGTGCTCTGCGCACTGGTGTGTGGCCGTGTCCTTGGAGAGCTCTCTGGGCTCCTAACCGGGAAGGCCTGGAGAACCTCAGAGGTGGAGGATTATGCACTTGGTGCGCTGATGCGCTCTCCCCAGGCGCAGGTGACTCTCCCACAGGCAGCCAGAAGGGCAAGCTGCGGCGTCCACAAGGCTGCCCACCTCCGGGCGCAGGCCTCCTTCCTGAGCATGCGCACAGCCCGACTCTCCAGGCCTCCTGGCGGCTCAGCGCAGCCAAGGGCACAACTCAGGCTCCGTGGGAGGTCAGCTCCCTTCCTGCCGGTGCAAGCCCAGTTGGCCCCCAAACGTTGTTACCTGGAGGAATGCAGAGTGGAGTCGACAGACACCCTGTTTCCTTGGTTCCAGAACTTTCTTCCATCACCCACAATCTGCTCCTTTTCTATTCTCTGCCTCTCTTTCCCCCTTCCTCCCCACCCCACCCCTGCACCTTTACATCAACCCTCTGCGTTCCCTGGAATAAAGCGCTCCATCGCCTTTCTTTCTTGGTCTTGAATCTGTCACTAATTGGGATCCGAATCTTTTAGTTACATAAAGGAGCCTGGGTGGCTTCACAACATATGCTGACAGATCATTGGAAAACCGCTTTCTCTTGTAGCAGCCAGGCGCTGTGGAGGCCCGCAGCATTGGCCATCACCGACCTCCACCCCTGAGGAAGCAGCAGAGATAAGGAATTCATCTCCTGCAGACGGTGGGCTCTGGGGAGCCAGAGTCGTATTCAAAAGGAAAACAGTGATCTATGACGTAGGATGGATGTTTGCTTGCAATGCTTTCCAGATGGATCCAGGAGCCTCTGGGAGAGAGGTTACTAGAGAATTATGCAAGGGTCACTTGAAGAGCGCTGGCAAGTCACAATTTGCTTTGGAAGGATCTGCTCCCAGCTTTATCAATGTAATTAAGCCCCTAAAGAGGGCTGCTTCAGGCTGGACGGTGCACAGGTTAAACGACAGTAAAGAATTAAACTTGCTCTCACTCCAGAAGGCAGAAGGCTGCACTCAGTAATTCAATAAAGGCAACCGAGAGGCCACTATGCACTGATCTAGGCCCTTCAGACACATGTCTGCCTAGGACAAATATTCCTGTCCTTACATTCAGCAGGAGACATGAGGGCCTGCATTTAGCAATGGCTGACACAGAAAAAAACAGGCTAAATAAATAAATTACTTGCTGTGTTAGAAACTGGCAAGTGCTTTGCATGAAAGAAAAACAGTATACTTAAGGGGACAGAGAGTCCCAGAGGAAGAAAGTTGAAATTTAAACAGACTGTCAAGGGAGATCAAAGTCAGATTGGAAGGAAGTGAAGGCAAATGAAAGGAATGGCTGGTACAAAGGTCCTGGGGCAGGGGTAGACCTAGCATGTTCAGCAAACTACACACAGCCCGTCTGGCTGCTACAGAACAGGCCTGAGAAAGTGTAGTGGTGGGTGAGAAATGAGCAGAACAGTGGTGGGGGCTTGGGGCTGAGGATCACATGGTGACTCAGAGGCCATAAAGGATTTGCGGTTCTTGACTGAGAGAGAGGGGGAGCCATTGCAGGGTTTTGATTAGAATCCTGACTTATGCTTTCACAGGACCTGGGAGAGGGGGCGGTGCTGGATGGAAGGGTGTGGTTGCTAGAATCCAGGCAGGAGATGGCAGTGACTAGGAGTGGGGTGGTAGCAGTGAGGTGCATTGGTCAGAGAATGAATCTATTATTTTTTTTTTGGGGGGGGGTACTGAACTCAGGGGCACTCAGCCACTGAGCCCCAGCCCCAGCCCTATTTTGAATTTTATTTAGAGACAGGGTCTCACTGAGTTGTTGAGGACTTCATTGCTGAGGCTGGCTTTGTACCCATAATCCTCCTACCTCAGCCTCCCAAGCTGCTGGGGTTACAGGCCTGAGCCACCGCGCATGACGAATTTGAAGGTAGAACCCACAAGCCACCCAGGAGACACTGAGATGGCCACCCAATATGCTGGTCTGAGTTCAGGGCCAGGTCTAGATTTGAGACAAGAATCTGGAAGTAGAGTTGAGGGAAAGGTGGATATCTTTTTTTTTTTTTTCGCAGGGGGTGGGCATTTTCAGAGAATTGAACTCAGTGCTTAACCACTGAGCCACATCCCCTGCCCTTGATAGGGTCTCACTGAGTTGCTTAGGGCCTCACTAAGTTGCTGAGGCTGGCCTCAAACTTGTGATCCTCCTGCTTCAGCCTCCTGAGCCACTGGGATTACAGGCATGTGCCACCTCACCTGGTGGGAGAGGTGGATCTTATCTCCATTGCTGGCATTTAGTGCACAAAGCCCTCAGAATCCAGAAAAGGTGTCCGAGTCCCTCACTGTCCAGTTCTGAGTCAGAATGCTCCACTGACCAACCTATCAATGGACAGACCTGGAGAAGCAGTCAACCCTTGCACCCCCACATCTGAGCCGGTCAGCCGGGAATTCAGAGACAGAGTTACCTGGAAGTGGGTGGGAGCCTGGCAGAGAGAGCAGGGTGGGTGACTCCTGATTATTCTGAAAATTATACAGCACTTCCAGAGGAGGAAGATAATGGGAAAACCTAGCAGGAAGTCTAAGTCCCAGTGTGCAGCCCATACAGGCAAAACAACCAGTTACGGGAATGAAAGGCGCCTGACTAATCCCCATTGAATTCCCATTTCCTGTGCCTCAAAGGTGCTGGGGTCTCCCCTGGAGACCTCTTAGACCTCCTCCCGCTCCCTGGAGGCCTCAGAAGTCACCTGGGAAACAGCGACTCCGTGAATGCACTTTATTTCAGACTCTCCTGACTCTCCACATCTCCACATCTTTCATGCTGATGGATGGATACTTCGTCTTGCTTCAGAGAGAAGTTCGGGCGGTTTAGGAGGATGCATGAATACAAGATGGCATCGATTAAAAATAGGAACAAAGAGAAAAGAAAAATGAGGACACGGACATGAAATGGATCCAAGAACGAGGCTAAATTGCATCCCGAAAAGACGTATGGGCTACAAATTTGGCTCTGAGTTTGTTGCAGTCGGTGTGGAAAAAGAAAGAATTATACAATTACACAACTCACTGTGTCCAAAAAGTAAAACTCAGTCCAGGAGCTCTGGAAAAATCAAAACACTTGCATGCATCCTAAATAACATCACTGCATCCCTGTCCTGCTTGGGGGGCCCAGCTGCGTCCTGCCTATAGTGTCTGTGGACAGGTGAGAAGCCAATCCATTCACCCATTTATTTATTGTGATTATTGGTTCTCTCAGACTGTAAATACTTCCTGTGTATAAAGGAGGTGGCAGGCACCAAACCAGGAGCTGGAGATAGGAGCTAGGATGGCCTCTGCCCACCTGGTTCTTATGCCACAGTGAAGGGGTGTGTGACAATACAAGTAAAACAATTATAAAGTGCATCATGCCACAAAGGAAGGTTTGGATAAGGAGGGGTATGATGCAGACTTTGGATAGGTGTGCTCAGGTAAGGTCTCTCTGAAGAGGTGAAGATGGATAAGGCCTAAAGAGAGAGGGAATGGGCTACATGAAGGGCCAGGGATTTCCAGAAGTCCCGTGCAAAGGTCCTGAGGCAGGAAAGAAACCAGCCCAGCGTAGCCACAGTTTGCTGCAGCTCAGGCACAGTCAGCAGAAAGTGGCATGAGGTGATGCCTGTCCGTTCAGATCGGGTATGGCTGCTGTGGAAACTGTGGGAAGAAGTTGGTTTTTATCTAACATGCAATAAAGGGCTTTATACCAGAGGGGTACCACTGTGTATTTGAAAGATTGTTCTGATTGCATCTCGGAGCACAGACAGGGAGGGGAGAAGGAGGAGGATCAGGTAACAGATTGCTGTTGGCATGAACTAGAGAGAGGAAGAGTGGGGGAGAGGGAGGGGGCAGCTGATTACAGATGCCACGGTTGGGATCTAAAATCGCCCCACTAAGAGCACATGTGTAAGGAAATGCAGCCATGTTCAGAGGGTTAAAAAAAAAAAAAATGAGGATTCACCCATTGATGGATTAATTTGAATGGCCCACTGGATGGGAACTGAAGACTGGTGGGCGTGGCTGGGGCGTGGCCGGGGCGTGGCCTCGGACTATATCTGTGCCTGTCCACCCCCCACCCCCACCCCACCGCCCTTGCAGAGGCTGGGAGCTGGCCAGCTTGCCCACCAGCCCTTCACCCTCCCTGCCTCACCTGGGGCCCAGAGCTAGGGAGCTGGCCAACGGTGGACAGAACCTCTGGAACCACCATGAGCCCCTAACGACTGCTCTGAGTTTTCTTGCCAGGGATTTTGGTCCCAGCGACAGAGAGCTGACAAGTAAACTGGAGGGGTTCGGAAGGCACGCGGATGTGCAAGCAGATTGGACACTCAGGACACAGACAGAGGGAGGAGCCGAGACACCCCAGGAGTGGTGAGGACCCTGAGCACAGCGGCCTCCCTGACGAGGGGAAACTGAGGCTGCATCTGTGCTGGGCTCTGTGCCAAGCATCAGGACCGAGGGACCGTGTGCTGTCTCTGTGCGGCTGTGCACAGAAGAGGAGAGGTGGGACACAGGAGATCACAGACACCAGGCCTCTAGTATAGGTCTGGGATGAGAGCACATGTCAGCCGGGCGCGGTAGCCCACAACCATCATCCCAGCAGCTGGGGAGGCTGAGGCAGGAGGAGCACAAGTTTAGAGCCAGCCTCAGCATCTTAGTGAGGCCCTGAGCAACTCAGGGAGACCCTGTCTCTAAATAAAATATAAAAAGGGCTGGGGATGGGGTAGTGGTTAAGCACCCCCGGGTTCAATCCCTGGTACCAAAAGAAAAAAGAGGAAGCATATGTGTGTTTAATACAGTTACCTGGGTACCGCCAACCTCCTGAGTTGGAAATCCAGAGGTGGAGCGCAGCATTCGAACTTTTAGGACAGTGTGGGGGTGAGCCCATGCAGGGTCACACAGATGGGCTCTACAGTTGAAGAACTATAGATCTCTGCTTGGCTTACAAAGTTATGTTCAAAATACACATTACTGCTGACCACATGTGAATGATTATTTCTTCTTTTTGTAAATTGTGACTGTCTCCAGATCTTGTGTGTGTGTGTGTGTGTGTGTGTATGGTACTGGGGACTGAACCCAGGGCCTTGTGCATGCAAGGCAAGCACTTTACCAACTGAGCTATGTTCCCAGCCTCTTGGGTATTAAATTTTAGCAACAAAACCCACTCACCAAAGGTTCCAGAATCTTTTCTTTTCTTTTTTGGTACCAGGGATTGAACCCAGGGGTGACTAACCACTGAGAAACACCCCCAGCCCTTTTTATTTAGAGATGGGGTCTCACTGAGTTGTTTAGGGCCTAAGTTTCAGAGACTGGCTTTGAACTTGTGATCCTCCTGCCTCAGCCTCCTGAGTGCTGGAATTATAGGTGTGTACCACTGTGACCAGCTTCTAGAATCTTTCTTTTTTGTTGTTTTTTTTTTTTGTTTTAATTAGTCATACAAGACAGTAGCATGCATTTATGCACTTTGATATATCATACATAGATGGGATATAATTTCTCATTTTTCTGATTGTACATGTTGCAGAATCATACTGGTCATGCAGTCACATATACACATAAGTAATAATGTCTGTTTCATTCTACTATCTTTCCTACACCCACATCCCCTCCCCTCCCCTCCCATCACTTCCCTCTACCTAATCTAAGGTAATGCTATTCTTCCTTAGTGCCCCCCACCTTATTGTGAATTAGCATCTGCATATTAGAGAAAACATTCGGCCTTTGGTTTTGTGGGATTGGCTTATTTCACTTAGCATGATATTCTCCAACTGCATCCATTTACCAGCAAATGCCATACTTTCATCCTTCTTTAAAGTTGAGCAATATTCCACTGAATACCACATTTTCTTTATCCATTCATCTACTGAAGGACACCTAGGTTGGTTCCATAGTTGGCCTATTGTGAATTGAGCTGCTATAAACATTGATGTGGCTGCGTCACTGGGGTATGCTGATTTTAAGTTCTTTGGGGTAAACCGAGGAGTGGGGTAGATGGGTCAAATGGTGGTTCCATTCCTAGTTTTCTGAGGAATCTCCACACTGCTTTCCAGAGTGGTTGCACCAATGTGCAGTCCCACCAGCAATGTATGAGTGTAAGTTTTCCCCACGTCCTCACCAGCATTTATTGTTGCATGTACTCTTGATAATTGCCATTCTGACAGGAGAGAGATGAAAACTTAGTTTTGACTTGCATTTCTCTATTTGCTAGAGATTTTGAACACTTTTTCATATATCTGTTGATCGACTGTATTTCTTCCGTGAAGTGTCTGTTCAGTTCCTTAGCCCATTTATTGAGTGGGTTATTTGGTTTTGTTTGTTTGTTTTTGTGTTAAGTTTTTGAGTTCTTTATATATCCTAGAGATTAATACTTTATCGGAAGTGCATGTGGTAAAGCTTTTCTCCCAATCTGTAGGCTCTCTCTTCACGTTATTGTTTCCTTTGCTGAGAAGAAGATTTTTAATTTGAATCCATCCCATTTATTGATTCTTAATTTTACTTTTTGCGCTTTAGGAGTCTTGTTAAGGAAGTCAGATCCTAGGCCGACATGGTGAAGATTTGGGGCTATTTTTTCTTCTATTAGGTGCAGGGCTTCTGTTCTAGCGCCTAAGTTTTTGATGCACTTTTACCTGATTTTTGTGCAGTGTGTGAGAGAGAGAAATTTGATTTCATTGTGTTACATATGGATTTCCAGTTTTCCCAGCACCATTTACTGAATAGGCTATCTTTTCTCCACTGAATGTTTTTGGCACCTTTGTCTGGTATGACACAACTGTATTTATGTGCTTTTGTCTCTGTGTCTTCTATTCTGTACCACTGGTCTACAAGTCCATTTTGGGGCCAATACCATGCCGTTTTTGTTACTGTAGCTTTGTAGTATAGTTTAAGGTCTGGTATTGTGATGCCTCCTGCTTCACTCTTCTTGCTAAGGACTGCTTTGGTTATTCTGGGTCTCTTATTTTTCCAAAGAAGTTTCATGATTGCTTTTGCTATGTCAATGAAGAATGTCATTGGGATTTTAATAGGAATTGCAATAAATCTGTGTAATGCTTTTGGTAGTATCACCATTTTGACAATATTAATTCTGCCTATCAGGAGCATGGAAGATCTTTCCATCTTCTGAGGTTTTCTTCAATTTCTTTCTTTAATGTTCTGTAGTTTCCATTGTAGAGGTCTTTCACCATTTTTGTTAAATTGATTCCCAAAATAGAAGCTACTCTAACAAATTGGGATTAAATAATTTTTTTAAAAAACTATTTTTTAGTTGTAAATGGATCTTTTATTTATATGTGATGCTGAGGATCGAACCCAGGGCCTCACACATGCCAGGCAAGTGCTCTACACTGAGCCACAACTCCAGCCCCTAAATAATACACTATTGAATGATGAATTTATAGTAGAAGAGATCAAGGATGAAATAAAAAATTCTTAGAGGTAAATTGGAACACTGATACAACATATCAAAATCTCTGGGACATGGGGCTGGGGATCTAGCTCAGTTGATAGAGTGCTTGCCTCGCATGCACAAGGCCCTGGGTTTAATCCCCAGCACCACACACACACACACAAAAAAAAAAAAAAAAAAGAAAAAGAGAGAGAGAGAGAGAGAGAAGCAAAGAAAGAAAGAAAAAAAGAATCTCTGGGACACTAATAAGACAGTACTAAGAGGAAAATTTATTGCATTGAGTGCATTCATTAAAAGAATAAAAGTCAACAAATAAATGATCTAATACTATATCTCAAAGCCCTAGAAAAAGAAGAACAAATAAACACCAAAAGCAGTAGAATACAGGAAATAATTAAAATCAGAGCTGAAAATCAAAACAAAAGAAACAATTGAAAAAATTGACAAAATAAAAAGTTGGTTCTTTGAAAAAACAAATAAAAGAGATAAACCCCTGGCCATACTAAAGAAGAGAAGGAAAGGGAAAACTCAAACTACCATAATACAAGATGAAGAAGGAAATATCACAACAGTCATGTCTGAAATACAGAGGATAATCAGAAACTATTTTGAAAATTTATACTCCAATAAAATAAAAAATATCCAAAACATAGACAAATTTCTAGAGACATATGACCTACCCAAAGTGAATGAGGTGGTCATACACAACATAAATAACTCAACTTCAAGTAATGAAATAGAAAACGCCATCAAAAGCCTACCAACCAAGAAAAGCCCAGGACCAGATGGATTCTCAGCCGAGTTCTACAAGACTTTCAAAGGAGAATTAACACCAATACTCCTCAAAGTAGTCTATGACCTAGAAAAGGAGGAACCCTTTCTAAATTCATTCTATGAGGCTAATATCACCCTGATACCAAAACCAGACAAAGACACATCAAGGAAAGAAAACTTCAGACCAATATCCCTGATAAGCGTAGATGCAAATTCTCAATAAAATTCTGGCAAATCACATACAAAAACATATTAAAAAGATAGTGCACCACGATCAAGTGAGGTTCATCCCAGGGATGCAGAGTTGGTTCAACATACAGAAATCAATAAACGTACTTCACCGTATTAATAGACTTAAAACCAAGAATCACATGATCACCTCAATAGATGTAGAAAAAGCATTTGACAAAATACAGCACACCTTCATGTTCAAAACACTAGAAAAACTAGGGTTAGTAGGAACATACCTCAACATTGTAAAAGCTATCTATGCTAAACCCAAGGCCAACATCATTCTAAGTGGAGAAAAATTGAAAGCATTCCCACTAAAAACTAGAACAAGACAGGGATGTCCTCTTTCACTACTTCTATTCAACATCATCCTTGAAACTCTAGCCAGAGCAATTAGAAGAAAGAAATTAAAGGGCTACAGATAGGAAAAGAAGAACTCAAACGATCACTATTGGCTGATGACATGATTCTATATCTAGAAGATCCAAAAAATTCCACCAGAAAACTTCTAGAACTAATAAGTGAATTCAGCAAAGTAGCAGGATAGGAAATCAACACCCATAAATCAAACACATTCCTATACATCAGCGATGAATCCACAGAAAGAGAAACTAGGAAAACTACCCCATTCACAATAGCCTCAAAAACAAACAAACAAACAAACAGAAAAGCCCAGAAACTTTCTTAGCAGCTCAGACCAGAACTGAGCCGGAAAAGCATTAATAGGGAATATACAAGATGTGGAACGACCTCCCAATTTAGAAGCCTTACTGCAGGCTGTTCCCGATCATGGCTTCTCAGGTTTCACCAGAACCCAAGAAAGGCCACTTTACCCCTTGCCCTAGCTATGAACTCCCAGTTTGGTAACTTTGTCTGAAAGTTCCTTCTTATATCTAACTTAAGTCCCAAGGGCTGTTATTTAAACTCATTCCTCCTTAACTGCTGATGGAAATTCAAAAGAGTTGGCCTTGATCTTCTTTGAAGCAATCCTTCACATTGAATAATAATGCGAAGGACTTTTCTAAAGTCCTTAGAAGAAAAAGAAAGGGATACATAAAGTTAGAGGAAAAAAGATAAAGGAGAAAAATCGCTCTCGACTTCCATTCCCAAGAGTTGCCCTCCATGGAAATATAAATTGATTTATCGCAAGCATCTGGCATGAAGCTAAGGCCTGCGCTTATGGTGAGCACGGCTGAATCTCAGAGGCAGAAAGAAGAGAACGGTTAAAGGAGAACAACACCTAGAGAATATTAACTGTAACTCCCAGGAGCTCAGGTTTCTCATTTCATCCTCTCAGCCTCCTACAGGAAGAAATTAGCAGGCCTTCATTTCAGGGCCAGAAAATCATAGCTGACGCATTATAAGATCCCAAGGTCACAGTGGCCCCCTGCAGAAGTGTCAGAACCCCAAAGTCAAGACAGATCTGGTGGCAGCTCTCAACCAGGGTGACTTTGCACTCCAAGGAACATTCAAGGCCATGTGGAGGTATTTTGAGTTTTTGCACCAGGAAGGGAGGTGAAATTGCTACTGACATCTAAACTATTATGGTTTGAATGTGAAGTGTTCCTCAAAGGCTCACATGTGAGACACTGCAAGAAGGTTCAGAGGAGACATGACTGGGTTGTGAGAGCCTTAACCCAACCAGTGAATGACTCCCTGATGGGATTAACTGGGTGGTGACTGGAGGCAGGTGGGTGTGGCTGGAGGAGGGGGCATTGGGGGCGTGGCTTTGGGGTCTCTATTTGTCTCTGGAGAGTGGAGTCTCTCTCTGCTTCCTGATCACCATGTGAGCTGCTTCCCTCCACCACACTCTTCCTCCATGATGTCCTGCCTCCCCTCGAGCCCCGAGGGATGGAGCCTGTTGTCTATGGACTGGGACCTCTGAAACCCTGAGCCCCCAAATAAACTTTTCTTCCTCTACAATTGTTCTGGTCGGTTCTTTTAGTCACAGCAGTGGAAAGGATGACTAAAACATAGACATTAAAAGCCGGGATATTGTTAAACATCCTACAATGCCCAGAACAGCCCTGCACCAGAGAATTATATGACCCTATATGCCAAAAGTACCCAGGTGAAGAAACCCTGCCTTAGCAAATTCTCCAGTGAAAGCCTTCTCTGTCTCTCCCCCTTTAGTACGGGGGGATCAAATTCCGAGGTACCCTGTCACTGCACCTCATGCCCAGCCCTTTGGATGTTATTTTGACACAAGGTCTCACAAGTTGCTTGGGGTCTTGTTAAATTGCTGAGGCTGGCTTCACACTTGCAATCCTCCTGCCTCAGTCTCCTGAGTGGCCAGGATTACAGATGTGTACCACCTATAATCTCAGTAGCTCGGGAGGCTGAGGCAGGAGGATCATGAGTTCAAAGCCAGCCTCAGCAAAAGCGAGGTGCTAAGCAACTCAGTGAGACCCTGTCTCTAAGTAAAATACAAAATAGGGCTGGGGATGGAGCTCAGTGGTCGAGTGCCCCTGAGTTCAATCCCTGGTACCAATAGATAGATAAATAAATAAATAAATAAATAAAGCCAGGTGTGCACCCCCCACCCTGGAGAAAGCCTTCATTTTTGTCAGATTCAGAAATAGAAGCACAAAGATTTAAATACAGAAAGCTTTATTCACCTCAAGTTAATAGCTTGTTTAATTATCTGGGAGGTACCTGGAAAGAGTTCACCTCCTCACATACAGCAGGATACATCTGATTGATTTTGTTTATCATTTCAAAGATCTGGTGAAATAAAATAAAAAATAAGCATTTAAAGAACAGGCATGGCTCATTTCCTTCCAAGGCCAGACTGAAACCTGCTTAGAACAGGCTCAAATATTACTACCTGGTCCTTAAAGGAGTAGGCCAGGTTCTAAGTATTGCTCCCTGGGGACTTTTGGACTTTTGATTTTGTTTTGTTTTGTTTGTTTGTTTGTATTGGGGGTTGAACCCAGAGGGGTGCATAACCACTGAGCCACATCCCCAGCCCTTTTTATTTCATTTTGACACGGGGTCTCCCTACGTTGCTTAGGGCCTCACTAAGTTGTTGGGCTGACCTTGAACTTGCGATCCTCCTGCCTCAGCCTCCCAAACTGCTGGGATTATTGGCGTGGGCCACAGTGCTTGGCAAGAAACATTTTACCACCAAATAGAAATACAGAGGATGTAAACTGCCCCCCAATTCCCCTTTGGGCTCTACTGTTTCCTGATCTTAGAAAGCAAATCATACTGAGATAACAGACAAAAGCACACCCTGCACTATTCTTTTTAGGGATGAAAGTGCCAAAGGATGTCTGAACAGATAGACACCTGAACTCCCGAACCTTTACCAGGTGCCACACACCGGGCTGAGCACCACACCGCACACCTCATTTCCCATCCCAACGCCACGACACAGGTACCTTTCAGACCCTCCTGTTACCAACTGAGGAGGCCAAACGTGCTGGAGATGAGGGAGGATGCCCAGGGGCACGCAGCCAGTGCCTGGCAGTGCAAGCCTGGAACACAGGTGCCCTCGACGCCAAGCTGGTGACAACTACTGAGCAACACTGCCTCTGTTCGGACTGTGTCCTGGCAACAGAAATGCAGTGTCAACGGAGAATGTGCCTTGCTGAGTCCATTTTGATCACCCATGTTACTGCCTCCTCGATGTTCAAAGTCAAAGGTGGCAGGGATCTGGCAAGCCTGGCCATGAGCCCTAGATGGGTGCTCTTAAGAAAGAACTGGGGCTGGGTGTGGTGGTGCACACCTGTCATCCCAGCGGCTCGGGAGGCTGAGGAAGGAGGATTGCAAGTTCAAAGCCAGACTCAACTTAGTGAGGCCCTCGGCAACTCAGCGAGACCCTGTGTCTAAATAAAATACAAAATAGGGCTGGGGATGGGGCTCAGTGGTTGAGGACCTCTTGGTTCAATCCCTAGTATCAAAAATAAAGAAAAGAAGATTTAAGTATATGTGTGTGTGTGTGTGTGTGTGTGTTTCCCCCCAGGAAAAACAAAAAGCAGTTTCAAATGGCATCTTCTGATAGAGACTTGGCTTGGCCTCAGTTGGTAACTTTTTGGGGGGCCGGGGGTACTAGGGATAGAACCAGAGGTCCTCAAGCAATGAGCCCCATCTCTAGCCCTTCTTTATTTTATTTAGAGACAGGGTCTCTCTGACTTGCTTAGGACCTCACTAAGTTGCTGAGGCTGGTTTCAAACTTGGGATCCTCCTGCCTCAGCCTCCCAAGCTGCTGCGATGACAAGCATGTACCACTGAATCCGGTTTCTGTAGACTCCTCTTCCTCTGTACATACTCATACTCATGCATACAGTTACCTTATGGCCGTAACATCGTCCCCTGACACATACAGGTTAGGAAATTGAGACCAAGAGGGAAAGTACATGAACAGGGAATCAGGCCAGGCTGGTGGTCAAGCTACGACCAGACTCATGTTCCCATAGTAAATGCTTCTTTCATTTCCCAAGAACCAGGGTCGGCAACCTTCCCATCAAAGGACCAGGAGGAAAGGAGTTTCCCTCCAGACAGTGTCCGTCACTGCTGGGCCAACTGTGCCGTGGCAACAGAACGGAAGCCACAGACTGTACAGAAACAAAGAGAAGTGGCTGCGTGTGGGTGAGACCTCCTTTATGGACCGCAGTTTGAATTTCATATAATTTTAATGAGTCACAAAATATGGCCTGGCTTTGATTTTTTCCTGACCATTGACCACTGTAAAGCCCACTCCTGGCTTGCAGATCGGACCAAGGCAGACAGCACACGGGATCTGGCTCTGAGATCAGTGGGTACAACTGACCGAGGACACTGGGGTCGATTTGGTTTATTTTGTACAACTTTGGGGTTATTTTATTCCTGAATGACAGGAACAAACTATCTAATGACATTTCGTGTCTTAGTGTAGCAACAGTAAAAGATTAGGGAGACTTAAAAAAATTAGCCAACCATTAGGGCCAGTAATCGAGAAAGTACAAAGCAAATATTAGACAATTATATAAACGTTTTTGGTACTGGGGATTAAATCCAGGGGCACTTAACCACTGAGTCCCATCCACCGCCCTTTTTATATTTTATTTAGAGACAGGGTCTCACTGAGTTGCTTAGGGCCTCACCAAATTGCTGAGGCTGGCTTTGAACTCACAATCCTCCTGCCTCAGCCTCCCGAGTTGCTGAGATTACAGGCACGTGCCACAGTGCCCTGCTAACTTAATGTTGGTTGAACATTTACTACATTCCAGGCACTAGGCTAAGGTTTGGACATTTCATCCATGTAAGCAGTAAATAAATATTAACTGAATTAAGTAAGGACAGGAGAAGTCATGTCATGACAAGCTCATTGCTTGAACCACAAGGGTTTAGTATGCTCTAAACTACGTCCTTGCCCGTGGTCTCTGATTTCTTCTCAAGAATCTATGGTGATGGAGCCACCTGTACCCAGCACAGAGCTTGGCAGGGAGAAGGGAAAACGATCCGAGTGAAGAAGTGACCCCTTGCATCTGCTCTTGAATCCTTAGCTAAAGCCCATGAAATGATCGTGCCGACATCAATGGGCATAAACCCCAAGCTCTCCTGGGGGTTGGGCTGTGGAGGCCAACACTTGTGAAATTAGCAGAAACCACAACAAGCACCTAGTTTATCCTCATTGCAATGCCTGACATGTGAATTATTTCTCCATTTTACAGGCCTAGGGAGTTAAAAAAAAATTGCTGAGTGTTCTGGTGTGCCTGTGAGGTGTCCCCCAAGAGCTCATGGGTGAGACGCTGCAGGAAGGTCCAGAGGAGACATGACTGGGTTGTGAGAGCCTTAATCCAACCAGTGAATGAACCCCTGATGGGATTAACTGGGTGGTGGCTGGAGGCAGGTGGGTGTGGCTGGAGGAGGGGGCATTGGGGGCGTGGCTTTGGGGTCTCTATGTGTCTCTGGAGAGTGGAGTCTCTCTCTGCTTCCTGGTCACCATGTGAGCTGCTTCCCTCCACCACACTCTTCCTCCATGATGTCCTGCCTCCCCTCCATCCCCCAGGAATGGAGCCTGCTGTCTATGGACCCAGATCTCTGAAACTGCGAGCTCCCAAGTAAACTTTTCCTCCCTCCAGTTGTCTGGTCAGGTCTTTTAGTCACAGCAGTGAAAAAGCCGAACAAAACACTGAGGTCACAAAGCTAGCAGGCACAGATCTGAGATGTGACCCTCCAAGGTCTAACTTCCAAATTTATACTCACAGCCCCAACCTCCCCCCGCTTTCTGCAAACACCAGAGAGACACACTAACCTGAAAGTCATCTGCTAAAGGTCTTTATATCTACCACCATGTTGCCCCAAATATTGGCTCTATGACCCCAGTTCATCAGACATTATGACCAAGGTACGTCAGTCATGCCCCCAAGACACTGGGAGCATGCTGGGTAGACAAGCTCCTTCTAAAAGGGAAAATGTTTAACTCACCTCAACAAATAAGATTCAAACAAGCATCATTTTACAAAGCAAAATCAATGAGCTAAAACTCAAATGTGTCTGCAGTTATTCCATATCAAACTAGGCTGGCTGTCCTACCTGAGAGTGACACCAAAGAGCTTTGATGTGACCAAGAGGATGTGTCGAGAACGAGAACGAGCAGTCCTCTGTACCAGCTCCGGGCTGAGCTCTGCAGGAAGCAAAGATTGGATGAAAGAAGGATCAAGAGTGGGTGGAGGGGCTGGGGATGTGGCTCAAGCGGTAGCGCGCTCGCCTGGCATGCACGGGGCGCTGGGTTGGATCCTCAGCCCCACATAAAAATAAAATAAAGATGTTGTGTCCACCGAAAACTGAAAAATAAAATATTAAAAAATTCTGTCTCTCTTCTCTCTATCTCTTTAAAAAAATAAATAAATAAAAAATGCCTGGTCTCATTACCGTGGCTGATTTCTTATGGTCCTGCAGAGGCCATCTCTGGACGCTCCACTATGGTGAGCCCCCTCCAATGCACACTCCCACCCCTTTACTGAGCAGTCACACATGCTAAAATCAGCTCAGTGCTTTACAGAAGTGCTCGTGACAACTCTATGAGAGGGTTGTTGTCCCCCCATTTTACAGATGAGGACACGGAAGCTTAGTGGGGGTGATTTGCTAAGGCCACACAGCTCAAATGTCACAGAGCCCAATCTCAGATTCAGATTTCTTCTCTTACTCTAAAGTTTGTCTCTCACGGCACTCTAAGAATCAATCCAGATGTGCCCCCAAAGCTCTCGGGGTACCCTTTCAGGCGCACATAAGTCATAGGTCTAACAAAATCTTTAGTCATAAGGGCTGGCATTTTCTGTGTGTGTGTGTCCCGAGAGAGAGATGACCTAGATCATAGGTTATTACAAAGATCAGAGTAACAGTGGCTTAAAGAACAGAAAATTTGGCTGGGCACAGTGGTGCACACCTGTAATCCCAGGGCTGGGGAGGCTGAGGCAGGAGGATCACAAGGTCAAGGCCATCTTCAGCAAAAGAGAGGCCCTAAGCAATTCAGTGAGACCCTGTCACTAAATAAAATACAAAAAAGGGCTGGGATGTGGCTCAGTGGTCGAGGGCCCCGAGCTCAATCCCTGGTACCCACCCCACCCCAAAAAAACCCTTTCTTTCTTCCCGTGCAGTCTGAGCATGTGCAGAGCAGGGGTGATGTGCAGATTACCTGCTCTCAGGGCTAGGACGCCTCCTTCCCCGTGGCATCTCAACCTGCACAGGGCTCTCCTGGTTCACAGCTCAGGGATGGCTCCTGACTGCCACAGCCACGCCCCGCCTGCCGGGGAGGCAGGGGGAACAGGGGTGGGAGGGCCCACTGCTCCCAGGAGAGCGCGGCCAAGACCGGGGCTCAACCTCGGGTCAGCACTGAAGGAGCCGCTGTGCCCAGCTGCGAGAGGAGCAGGAAACGCAGCTCTTCTCCCTGAGCCTCCTGATCTTCAGAATCAGGGACCAGGGAAAAGTCAGGCAGCGTCCAGGACAGGGGGGCCAGGGGCACGGCCCTCATCCTGCTGTGACCGGCGGAGGAGAACCAGCACCGCCCCCTGCTGCCTGGCCGTCCTTTCCTTGCAGGTGACAGCCTTGCCCAGGAGGAAGAGAGGAGAAGGGACACAGGGCTGCACAGGGACAGAATGAGGTTCCACTGCTTCTCCGCCATCTCCAGCCAACAAAGCTGGGGGCCAGCCCTGGGTGCTCGTGGCACGTGGCTAGGTCCTGGGGGAAGCAAGCCCATTCCGAGAAGGCTGTCCCCAGAGCATCCCGAGCCTCGAAACTGAGCCACGCCTGGTGCCAGGGCCAGACTCTGCACAGACCTCACCCAAGCAACCTCACGGGGACAGTGTGACTTCCAAACACCATCACTGGGGAGTTGCTCCTAAGTGAGTCCTTCTTTTGGTATTTGTTTTGGTACCAGGGATTGAACCCAGGGGCACTCGACCACTGAGCCCCATCCCCAGCCCTATTTTGTATTTTATTTAGAGACAGGGTCTCACTGAGTTGCTTAGGGCCTCACTAAGTTGCTGAGGCTGGCTTTGAACTCATGACCCTCCTGCCTCAGCCTCCCGAGCTGCCAGGATTACAGGCCTGTGCCATCACACCCAGTGGGAGTCCTTCTTTTTGAACACAGGTGTGGTAGGACAGGATGGGAACTTCAGCAGTGTAAGAGGGGACGGGCTGTGGCTTTGCACGCTCACACACAGCAGCTCTGCTGACTGACATTTAACCACAGAGGCCTGCAGTGGCTGACAGGTACCTGTGACAGATAACTGCTGTGGCAGAAGCAGGAAACACAGCAACGGGACAGAACAGTCCCCCTTTAGGCTTAGGGCAGTGAAAGTCCCCAAGCTGTATGAGCTCAGAGTCCCGAGGCTGTTGATGAGCTAGGACCCAAATAAGGAATGTAGAATGCACCCTCCAATAGAATGGTACCAACCCCCTTGTCTTCATGTGCCCAAAACTTGCTTATGTACAAAAGTAAAAGCCCTGCTGTGCTCGGGGCTCAGACTTTGGGAATTATCCCTCTAGGTCATGGCGCCACTAATAAAGTGCTGCTTCCAGATCTCAGTGTCCTGACCCACGTTTCCTGCTACACAGGCAATTACTCCTGCTCTTGCTTTTATCACAAGGAAAGGTCACCCATCAGGGGACACTGGCCTCTCGAAAGTTGTGAAACTTTTCAAGAAATATTAGAAATTGGTCAGGTCAGGAGTGAGAAGAATTTGAAAAAGAGTTTCTTCGGGATTAATATGCAGAGCAAAACAGTGGCAGCTGTAATAGGGTGTGTGAATTCAATGTGGCAGGCACTAAGTGATATGGATAAAATAAAGAAATAATAATATCTATGTGTGTGCCTTTCTATACACTTTCCCCCTTAAGCAACTCCAATTTGCAGAAAAAGAAACTGAGGCTTAAAGATAGGTGCAAGTGTCCCAAACGTGCACTGCTAGTACATGTGACAGTCAGGGTTGGCACCCAAGCTTCTCATACTTGGAAACCATGAATCAATGTTCCCAGGCCCACACACTGTTACCACCCCTTCTCCTGCCCTGCCACATCAGACAAGGTACCTTGAGTACTAAAAGCTACTTAAATACAGGAAGACCACACTCTGTGTTGGAGTAATTTCTAAGAACTTGCAGGAAATTCAAAGTCTGTTCCGAAGAATCGTCCCTGAAATGAGCTCATCGTTTTAGTGAATGTTCTGCTAAAGGCTTTTGTCAACAGGAGAATCCTTCTGCACAGCGTGTACCTGAAAATGTTTTGCATGATTTTGTTTTCAGACACGGCATTCAGTTGGTTTGAAAGGCGGACAGGGGGAGGTGTTTACATCTGCATTCCTTTCAATTCTACTGTTGCACTGGGTACATTAGAACCCTTCAGGAACTGACGGTCTTCCTTTGCATTATCCAAAACATCCAATTTTCCTTTCAACCTGAGAAATAATGAAAGGAAGAGGGGCAGGTCAGATGGAGGAGGTGGCTGTACTGGCAAAAGCCCCACGTGAAAGGGGTGGCAGACAGTGAGCACCGGCCAGCCGTGCCGTGCTGTGGGCCCAGTGCCAGGTGACCAGTTCTGAAACCATAGCAATGGATTCCATTCTTTAAGGAAATCTGCACTCGTGATCCTCCTGACTCAGCCTCCTGAATCGCTGGGATTAAAGGCGTACACCACCGAGTCTGGCAGCCTCCGAACTTTCAAGGTGCCTCTAGCACTATTTGTTAAGGCCCCATTGAAGGTGTCGCAGGACCATAACACGGATAATAAATCAGGGCTGATAAGTAATTGGCATCTAATCAATGATACCTGGTTGAAAACTGCTGAATGGAGCAAAGTGAAACAAGTAAGCATTCAGAGAAGGGAAAAAAAAATGTTTGGGTGGGTTGGCCTGTCATCCCAGCCACTCGGGAGGCTGAGGCAGGAGGATCATAAGTTCAAGGCCAGCCTCAGCAACATATGGAGGCCCTCAGCAAGTCAGCGAGACCAGGTCTCTGAATAAAGTATAAAAAATGGCTGGGGATGGGGCTCAGGGGTTAAGAGCCCCTGGGTTCAATCTGCAGTACTCGAGGGAAAATAGGAGAGTGAGTGAAAATTCCACAAGACAGATGATCAACCACCATAAACATTTTAGCATATTTCCTTCCTGTTTCTTTATACATTAAAAAAAATGAATAAATCACAGGGCACAAACTGAATATACAACACTCATTTTCAACAGAGCACAAGCTTTCCCCAAGTCATAAAGATCTTTAAAAGCATCCCTTTTAATGACTACATTATTCCAATATATTAATATTCCTGTTGCTATTGCTAGACTGTTCCATAGCCTTCCTGCTAGTTATATTGTTTCCAATTTGCAGTTATGAAAACATAACATTGTTCTAAATACCTGAGCAAGACCATTTTTTCTTCTTTTTATAAGATTATTTCCTCAGGAAGGATTCCTTAAAGTGACATTATTGAATAAACAAAATTAATAGCTTTTAGGCTTTTTTTTTTTTTTTTTGTACCAGGGATTGAACCCAGGGGCACGTAACTGCTGAGCCACATCCTCAGCCTTTTTTATATATATTTTATTTAGAGACAGGGTCTCACTGAGTTGCTTAGGGCCTCACTAAGTTGCTGAGGCTGGCTTTGAACTTGAGATCCTCCTGCCTCAGCCTCCCAAACCACTGGGATTACAGGTGTGCACCACCTTATCCAGCCATTTGGAGCCTTTTGAGAACGTCTTGGCATTAGCTTTGTTCCTACAGCGTATGTCCCTAACATCGCTGTAAAAAATGCCCAGCTCCCAACACCGAGCATTACCACTGACGACCTGAAAACCAGCGAGTCCCCTCCTCCCTCCATAAACCCTTGCTCATTGAACAGGCGAAGTGGCGTGGAGACCTGCTTTCATTTGCAGAGTGTTGGGAGTCAACGGGGCTCCAAAGACTAACTTCCCCATCCCCCCCCACCCCCAGAAGAGCCGTCCAATGGTGAGCCCTGCTGGCTCACATGATCCTTACCCACCAATCAGACTAGTCCTGCTGGCTCACATGATCCTTACCCACCAATCAGACTAGCCCTGCTGGCTCACATGATCCTTACCCACCAATCAGAAAGCACCCCGTGCCAACTGTCAAACCCTTCAACCATTAAACTGTCATGACTGTCAAACACCCCACCCCTCTATAAATATGCAGAGCTGTTCCTCAATAAACCGGCATTTTCTCCAACGAGGAGCCTTGTTCGTTCTTTCACAGAGCACACCGTGCTGACAGGCTGAACCTTCCCAACTTGCCACGTGGGTTTGGCTTCTCCAGACTCTCTGTCTGTATCCTTTGCCCATCGGAAGGCACTGTGGAAGCCAACAGTCACCATGCAAGAAAAAGAGAACAGGTTCCCCCCTGCCCTTTAATACTGATAATGATAATAATAATATTAGTATTATTATTAGTAGTAGTACTAATATTATTATTATCATTATCATCATCATCATCATCATCATCATTATTTTAATGCATCTTCCCGCTGCTGATCTAGCACTGCGAAGTGAAGGTGGAAGCCAGCTAATCCCTTCCCACCTCCCGAGGAGAGACTGGCCTCTCCTTCCCCACGTTGGAGTCCAATTTCTGCGTGTCTTCGACCTTCTCATCCCTAGGAGAAGGAGGCTGCTGGCCTCCGAGGGGGCTGGAGCCAGATTCACAGGGAGGCCCACCCTCCAAGAAGAGCTTTCAATGAGAGAGGAAATTAGACACCTATCAAAACCCATCTCAGCAGCCATCCTTGCCCCTAATCTGCCTCCCAAGACCCAGGGAACCCGGTGCTGACCGGTGCTGGCCCTCACCACAGGGACAGCCGCTGAGCAGAAGGCTCCGGAAAGCCTTCGGGAGGCAGGATGGAAACTCAGCTCACGGGAGCTGGTGGCCTGAGGAAATAGCTCAGGAAAGGCGCACCTGTGACAGAGCCGGGCAGGCGGCCTTTGGAAAGATCTTTACTGGGGCGTGAGGGCGGCACAGATTGTGGGCTTGGGCTGCGTGCAGCGCTGCAGGAGTGCGGGGTGTTCAGTGGAGAGTGAGTGAACGACTCCATCCTTAACCCACCGAGGAGACCAGAGCCCCACCAGCATCACACAGGCCGCTAGCACAGCTCAGAAGCAGCTTCACTGCGAAAGACAAAGGAGGAGCCCTGGGTTCTACCACACAGCACGGCCAGGATGAACTGCGGCTCCCGGACAACAGAGCTAGGCTAATTTGCAGGAAGGGCCCACTGTTCTCTGGAATAAAATCAACAGGGAGCAGGACTTGGTGGTGCAGGCCTATCATCCCAGTGGCTCAGGAGGCTGAGGCAGGAGGATCGAAAGTTCAAGGCCAGCCTGAGCAATTTACCGAGGCCCTAAGCAACTCAGCGAGACCCTGCGTCTAAATGAAGTACAAAATAGGGCTGGGAATGGGGCTCAGTGGTTAAGCGCCCCCTGGGCTTAAAATAAAAAAATAAAAAGGGACCTTCATTCACTTTGGTAAACTTTATAAACAAAAGACTGTTGTATTTGTTCTCTTTGTTCATAAACCTCACTTCACAAAGGCCTGAGCTTACACTACTTTCCAGGCACTGTACCATGAAGTGACCAGTATGCCCTGGACCAGGGACCAACAACTGCTCCTGTCACCCCTCTGCTCCTAGGTGCTGCCCAGTCACTCAATCAGCTAGGGGCTTGGCTGACCAGGCCTCACGGAGGCAAAACCTCCCCCTGTCTCTGCATCTGAACACTTAGCTTTTCATCAGAGTGATCAAATCAATAATCAAGCAAACTGACCTTGACCTCAGACTGTCTTTGACTTAATACCCAGCTCTGCTTTTACAGGTTGTACTGCAGCAGACACGTTACTGATCTTCTCTCAGAGCAAACAAGCTGATAGTCAATGAGTTCAAATAAGACTATTCAAACAGTGCCTGGGACGTGGTAAAAATGGAATAAACTGCTCTTATTACATTTCCTTATCTCTAAGATGAACACTTATTTCAAACCCAAACTACCTTTTGAGGATTAAATGGTGGGAATTAAATAAAAGCAGTAAAATGTTCAGCATAAATGCTAATGCTCCATAGGGTCAGCTATTATTTGTAATTAATGAAGAGCTTTGGGATTTAAAAAGAGTTGTACCTAGCATACTTCTGTGATGCAGGCACATCCATGTTTTTAGCAGCTCAGTTCACAGTAGCTAAGCTGTGGAACCCACCTAGGTGCCCTTCAACAGATGAATGGATTATGAAAATGTGGTATAGATACACAATAGAATATTACTCAGCCTTAAAGAAGAATGAAATGATGGCATTTGCTGGTAAATGGATAGATCTGGAGACTATCACGCTAAATGAAATCAGCCAATCTCAAAAACTCAAATGGCAAATGTCCTCTCTGATATGAGAAGGCTAACCCACAAAGGAGGAAAGGGAAGAATAGAAGTTTATTGGATGAGACAAAGGGGAATGAAGGGAAGGGAGGGGGATGGGAACAGGAAAGACAGTGGAATGAATGGGACAGAACTTTCCTGTGTTCATATGTGAGCACACGACCAGGGAAACTCCACATCATGTCCAACCACAAGAATGGGGAGTTAGACTCCATGTATGTATGATAGGTCAAAATGCACTCTACTGCCATGGATATCTAAAAGGAACAAATAAAAAAGGTGGGGCTGGGTATGTGGCTCAGTGTATAAGCACCCTTAGTTCAATCCCAATCCCTGGTACAAAACACCATACACACACACACACACACACACACACACATCAGGCTGTGCCACAGACATGACACCTTTCACTGACAGCATGCTACAGTGACGCAGCCATATCAATGTTTATAGCAGCTCAATTCACAATAGCTAAGCTATGGAACCAACCTAGGTGTCCTTCAACAGATGACTGGATAAAGAAACTGTGGTCTATATACACAGTGGAATATTACTCAGCCATAAAAAAGAATAAAACTTTGGCACTTGCTGGTAAACGAATGGAACTGGAGACTATCATGCTAAGTGAAATAAGCCAGTCCCCATCCCCCCAAAAAAACACATGTCAAATGTTTTCACTGATAGTTGGAAGCTAATCCAAAATAAGGGGTAGGGGGAGAAAAGGAGAAAGAAAAAAAAGGGAGAGGAATTTTATCAGGATAGAGGAAAGATCAGTAAAGTAGATGAAGGAGATTGAGGAGGAGGAAGGGGGAAGAGAAGAGGAAAGAAGAGTGGAATGAATCTGCCCCAACTTTTGTAAGTACATACATAAATAGTCCACAGTGAATCCCAGCGTGAAGTATATCACAAGACACTAATTTAAAAAAACTATAAATAAATTACAGAAAGAACAGTACAATAGAGGGAAGTGGGGATCAGGGTCCCTTAACCACTGAGCCCCATTCTCAACCCTTTTTTATATTTTATTTAGAGACAGGGTCTTGCTGAGTTGCTTAGGGCCTCGCTAAGTTGCTGAGGCTGGCTTTGAACTCAATCCTCCTGCCTCAGCCTCCCGAGCCTCTGGGATGACAGGCCTGCACCACCGCACCTGGCTATGCGTCTGTTCTGTAAGTTGCCTCCAGATTCATTCACATTCATGCTAACAGCACCCAAGTTTTCCTTTGGGGACCCACCTTCCCTTGGCTCTTAGCCTGAGGTTTGAGGAGACTGGGCACCTTCCCATGCCAGACTGAGAAGTCACAACCGGATAATCCGCATTGTCTGTCCTCCTGGCTGGGGAGCTCAGATAGGGGACCTGGTGTGAGGCCTACAGGAAGGAGTGGAGGAGCCCTCCCTCGCCCTGGGGTGCCGAGGGCTCTTCTTCTCTACGAGGCCTTTCTGAGCAAGGACACACCAAGAGGAGAAGACAGAGTCAGGGAAAGAGAGAGACGGGCAGACCCTCAGACAGGGGAGACCCCGCTGATGTCACCACACTTCTGTGCTCCAGCCTGAAGCCAGCACCACCCCCCTACACCCCCCCCCACGGATTGCTCAGCTACACACCCAGTATCCCGAGGTGTCCCCCCCAGCAGCCCAAAACGGTCTGACCAAGAAACCAGGTACAGACACACTAAGCGCTCCCCTTTCTGAGCACAGAAGGCACTGCCAGCATAAATCAGGGGACGGGGATGGGGACTGAGGGGGACCCACAGATCTCACACCCTCCCTTTACAGTCAAGGGAACAACTATCTGCCAAGGAATCAGCAGGTGTGTCCGGCACCTGAGGTTTTCCATGAGAAAATCCCCAGACCACCTGTCCAGCCCCGTCGGCCAGGAGACTCTGATACTCCGGACACACAGGACGTCCTTCTCTTTCCTAATTCACAGCCAGCGGCTTCACGCTGCCGTACTAATGCACTGGTTCTCAGAGGCTTCCCAGGTCTTCACCAGGTGGAGCTGGTGGCCCTTCTCATGGATTCCTCTAGCACTGAGGAGGACTGAACTACAGCATGGGGCCTCAGTCAATGATGCTCTAAAGTGTGGGGCTGGCTTCTTTCACTAGCATGAGAGTCTCCAGCTCCATCCATTTACCAGCAAATGCCATCATTTCATTCTTCTTTATGGCTGAGTAATAGCCCATTATGTACCACATTTTCTTCATCCATTCATCTGTTGAAGGGCACCTAGGTTGGCTTTGTAGCTTAGCTATTGTGAATTGAGCTGCGATACAAAAACCCGAATGTTTTGTCTGATATGTGCAGGCTGACACACAATAAGGGGAGGAGGAAAGAAGGGAAGGTCACCAATTAGACAAAGGGGAATGAGGGGAAGGGAGGGGATGGGAATAGGAAAGACAGTGGAGTGAATGGGACAGAACTTTCCCAGGTTCATAAATGAACACACGACCAGGGAAACTCCACATCATGTCCCACCACAGGAATGGGGAGTTAGACTCCATGTTTGTGTGATAGATCAGAACACACTCCTTTCTCCCCAGCAGTAGCCCCACGTAGAGGTGACCATGGGACAAGACAAGGACTGACGTCCTCCCTCGCCTCACCGACCCATGTTCCAGCTCTGCCGAGCGGTTTCTCCATCAGCTCCCTGCACCCCGTCTCTGAGGTCTGGGGCGGGAAGAGGACCTGTGTTCTCTGGGGTTGGATGATGAACCTTGGAGGAGGTGAACTGACGGACAGTGACAACAGAGGAGAAGAAACCAGAAGGACGTGGGGGTGAAGGCCAGGGAACACGTGTCCTCTGAGGAACTCTGGGGGCAGTCTGCAAGAAGAGGGTGGACAGGACCACAGCGCTGAGCGGACGGGGTGGTGGGGAGTGGGAGAATTCTACGGAAGTCCCTCCAAATAGAGCTCCGTGATGTCCTCGAAGATCGAGGGGAGGGCTACGAGTTTGGCGATCCCCTTGTGTTGTCTAAGGGGCCTCCTGGAGGACAACATCCGACTTGAACACCCTGACTGGACACACAGGCACCATCAGGCACACACGGCTGCAGAGACCCAGCGAGCGTCCATTTCCCTCCTGAGGAGGGGACAGAACTAAGATCAGGGGCATTTCTTGGCTGTTAGGACCTGGCCCCCAGGCTCAGCACATGGTGCCTCCGGGCAAGTTCTCTGGGTGGTCATGATTTCCCCTGATCCTTGCACAATCGTGTGCAGAAAAGGAGTTTCCGGGTGAGGGAACAAGGACTCAAAGGGAACAAAGACTAAGAACCGACAAAGGGTCAGAGAGCCAGGAAACAGCCGAGACTATCCAGAGTCTAAGTCATCTTCCCCCTAAACTGTTCTGTGCCTTCTACAGATGCTCCTAGAGGCCACTCAACGCCCACACGTGGACCCCAGGAGGGTCTCATCCAGGACTCTCTCAGGTGCTATGGCTGGGAAATCCTTGATACATTAACTAGAGAGGAAAATTTTGTTTCCTTTCTGGGTTCTAAAATAGAACCTGGTGCCCCTTTTCACAAAGGAGAGAGACTCTCTTTTTTTGTTCTTTCTGGTAGCACAGCAAGAATATGGGCCAGGTGCGGTGGAAGTCGCCTGTAATCCTGGTTGGGGATGTGGCTCACTGGTTAAGCACTCCTGGGTTCAAGCCCTATTACCACCCCCCCTCCAAAATAATAATAATATGGACTGGCATTACCCTTAAAAACCTACTATGTGCCAATCCAATTAGTGGCACATAGTAGGTCTCCCAAAAATAGACTGAGTCATTCAAGTCCAAGGTGAACCTATGTCCTGGTCTATTCTGTATAAGAAGTCCCCAAGCTTCTGAGTGTCCTCCTGGGAATGTCTGGCTGGATTTCCTTCCTGCCACCCCTCCACCAGGGCAGGGCCATCCTTGAACAGTGTGGCGAAAACCCAAAGAATCAAGCCCTAAGCTTCCCACATGCAAAGATGCAAGACGGACTCATGAACCTGGGCTGGGAGGAGACCCAGAGCTCCCTAGGGGACCGGCTGTTGTGTCCATTGGCTCCTGGCCAACCCCTCACCAAATCCAACCCCATGGCTGACTATCTCTGGTTTGTTGGATTTCAAAACACACACTCAGACAGAAAGCCAAGAGAGGGTGGCTGGGTTCTGTGGGCCACGGTCCAAGCAGCAGCCAGTCGGCTGGTGGCCTCCATCAGGAGCCGGGCAGCACGGCCTGCCCATCCGCAGTGCTCTGGACCTGGATCTATACCTTTGCACGGAGCAGATCTAGGATCCCACAGTTTCTGCCCCCATATAGTCCACAAGGACCAGGGCTGCCTGGCATGCAAACAGCCACCCAAGACCACCGGGGAAGAGCAGACCAGAATATGCCCCAGCAGGTCCAAGCAACCACAGTATTTTATTTTACTTTCTGTAGCAGCCAGTGTTTCCCCGAGAAACCGAACCAATAGGAGACAGAGAAAGAGGTTTATCTAAAGCATTGGCTGGCCCCTGCGTTCCTCAGGGCTGGCAAGTCTGAAGTCTGTAGGGCCCTCGAGGAGGCTGAAGGTGAGGTCTGAGTCCTTACGGCAGCCTGGAGGCTCAGGCAGGGATTCTGCTACAGTCCAGAGACAGAACTCCTTCCTCCTTGGGAGACCCTCTGTCTTTTCCCTTCTGATCTTCACCTGATTGAAATAAGGCATACCCACATTGCAGAGGGAAATATGTTTTACTCAAACCTAACTAATGATAAACGTCAATCATATCTAAAAATACCCTCACAGCTGGGCACGGTAGTGCACACCTGGAATCCCAGCATCTCAGGAGGCTGAGGCAGGAGGATGGTGAGTTCAAAGCCAGCCTCGGCAAAAGCAAGGCTCTAAGCAACTCAGTGAGACCCTTTCTCTAAATAAAATAGAAAATAGAGCTGGGGATGTGGTCGAGTGCCCCTGAGTTCAATTTCCGGTACCCACCCCACCCCCCCAAAAAAAAAGAATACCCTCATAGAAACATCTAGACAAACCTTTAACTATTAAAACAAGTGGGTACCACAGCCTAACCATGAAATCAATGGCCATACCTTAATCTAACACATAGAATGAACACATAGATGATTTTCAATCATCTTTGGACTGTGGGGACCCCCACTGAGGCACATGCTATTTGCATATCATAAAATTCACCCCCATTCTAAGGGTACAAATTCACCATTTTCAATAAGTTTACTGAGTTATGGGACCATCACCACACTCCAGTTCTAGAAGATTTTGATCATGTCGGTAAAATCGCTCACATCTATGGCAATCTTTTTTTTTAATTTTCAAAGGACACATAATGATCACACACATTTATAGGTCATAGCGGGACATTTCAATACATGTGTACAGTTTGTCATGACCAGACAGGGGTAACTGGTACCCATCACCTTCGATCTTTACCATCTGTCTGGGGGTGAACATCCCCTCTGCTAGCCACTGGGAAATCAACACTTCACTTGTCTACCAGAGATCCTCCTGGGCTGCGGAACCCCTGTTCCCCATCCTCGGTCCACCTCGCCCTCCCCAACGCCCTTCCCAAGCCCTGGTGACCTCTATTCGACACTCTCCCTTTATGAGATCAGTTTTCTAGCTTCCACACGTACGTGAAGACATGTATCTGTGTTTCAGTGCCTGACTCCTTTGACGTAACCTAACATTCCAGCCGTGTGATAAAGTAATCTGATTACTTCACTTGGAAGAAACAGGTAGAATCCTAAGGCTGTTTCCACCCAACACCCAAGTCCCACCACTGTGAATCCTGTCAATCACCCTTTGAACACCTGCAGTTGGGTGAGGAATTTTAGGGGTCACGTACTCCGGTGGCTTTAGCTGTGCATCTGGGCTGACGCCCCTGGTCTAAGTGTTCTCAAACCCTCCACTCCCTCTATTTCTCTGACCACTCTGTGCGACTAAACCCCCGTCAGTCACACTGGAAACTGCAGGCTCCTTCCATGTCTCCATCTCAGATCTCGTCCCAAACAACCATCCTTCATCCCTTGGCCAAAAGGGGTCTTCTTCTTCTTCTCCTCCTCCTCCTCCTCCTCCTTCTTTTTTTTTTAATTTGTTGGTTTTAGTTATCCATGGCAGTAGAGTACATTTTGACCTATCATACATACATGGAGTCTAGCTTCCCATTCTTGTGGTTGGACATGATGTGGAGTTTCCCTGGTCGTGTGTTCATATATGAACACGGAAAATTCTGTCCCATTCACTCCACTGTCTTTCCCATTCCCATCCCCCTCCCTTCCCTTCATGCCCCTTGTCTCATCCAGTGAACTTCTATTCTTCCCTCTCCTATCTGCCCATTTATTATGAGTTAGCATCTGCACATCAGAGACAACATTCAGCCTTTGGTTTGGGGGATTGGCTTATTTCACTTAGCATGAGAGTCACTAGTTCCATTCACTTACTGGCAAATGCCATAGTTTTATTTTTCTTTATGGCTAAGTAATATTCCATTGAGTATATAGACCACATTTTCTTTATCCATTCATCTGTTGAAGGGTATCTAGGTTGGTTCCCTAGCTTAGCTATTGTGAATGGGGCTGCTATAAACATTGATGTGGCTGCTTCACTGTAGTATGCTGATTTTAAGTCCTTTGGGTTCATGCCAAGGAGTGGGATAGCTGGGTCAAATGGTGGTTCCATTCCTAGTTTTCTGAGGAATCTCCAGACTGCTTTCCAGAGTGGTTGCACCCATTTGCAGTCCCACCAGCAATGTAGGAGTGTGTCTCTTCCCCCACATCCTCACCAACACTTATTGTTCCCTGTATTCCTGGTAATTGCCCCTTTGACCAGAGGGAGACAGTCTTCTAAAGTGCCATCACCCTTTGCTTAGAGCCCTTCCGGGACCCTCACCCCTCCACTGTCCACTACAGAGGTGGCGTCCATCACTCTGCACAACTGTCCAGTCCAGAGGTGGCGTCCACACTCTCCATAACACACCCCAGACTTGCTCCAGCGCAGCTCCTGGCCGTGCTCTGGCTCCGTCCCCGGCCACTCCCACTTTATAAGCCCCGACTGCTTTTCCTAAGCCCAGCTGCTCCCACCGGTGCTGTGCGTGCTGTGAAGGTGGGGCGGCCATTGCCAAAACATCCACCTTCCCTTGGGATTCTCAGCTGCACCAGGATCTGTTCTGGAAGCTTGTAGGATACTGCAGGGAAGTCTGGGCTCGGCCAAGCACGTGGCCCAGGGCTACCATGTTCTTCCTTCCCCCCAGAGGGTCCTGTTCTCACTTAGGGGCCTTGGCAGTTGGCCGTCCAGGAGACCCAAGGCCCCTGTGTGGCTTCAGATATGGGAGGGTCATCCCTACTCACTGGGGAAGAGGCAGCAGAGAGGAATGAGCCGTGGGGCATGGAGAGAACTGAGCGTCTCCTAACAGTGGGAAGAGGAGAGGAATTAACTGTGCACTTAGAGATGTGGATCCCCCCACCTGGGGGCCAGCAATGGAGGGGGAAGGAATGTGGGGTAAGGGCCATCCATCTGCTCTGCGTGACAAACTCAGGAAACCACGTTCACTTTGTTTACAGAATTCAGTCATTTGGTGGGGGTGGGAGTGGGGTACCAGGGATTGAACTCAGGGGCACTTGAGCACTGAGCCCCTTCCCCAGCCCTATTTTGTATTTTATTTAGAGACAGGGTCTCACTGAAGTTGCTTAGGGTCTCGCTAAATTGCTGAGGCTGGCTTTGAACTCACGATCCTACTGCCTCAGCCTCCCTAGTCGCTAGGATCATACAGGCGCGTGCCACCACAACGCCAGTATCAGTCTTTTATTTTGATCACAGAAATCCCAGTGTTTCTCTATTTTTTCCTCCATGGCGTTTATTTTAATAAGCAGCTAACAACAGGGATATTTATTAGACTACTCTTGATCTCTCTTTCCAATAATTTGAGGGTAAGTAGAAACAAAGCAGCCTGGGTCTCTTGACAAGCATGCCCTAGGGGGACTTGTTCCCCCTTCAATGACCGCCATTGGAGGCCCTGTGAAATTGTCATGGTAACCATTCAACTATTAATCAGTTGAAAAGATGATGACAAAGTCCATCCATCCCTCTGCATCGACATCTGCCATGAAAACCGATCCTCTGATCTCAGCCACTTCTGATCCCTTCCATCATTAGGCACTGTCTTCCTCAGTCTTCCTCCCGAAGGCTCCAAGGTGGCTCAGGGGAAAATGGGGCAGAAGAAACACGGCAAGCCCAGCACGCAAAGCGTGGGCAGGTTCAGGCGACCTTCCCAGCTTAAGACTCACTCTGAAGCATCTGTCCCAGCCCCACCCAAGAAACTGCATTTGAGGCCCAAGCTACACATCAAAATCTAACAGAGAGTCAAGAAGTGCCGACCACGTGGTAGGCCCTGAGCTAGGTGGCGACCCCAGGACCTTGAACACGACCCATAAGGACTGTCCCTTCAGGGAGCTTACAGTCCAGTGGGGAAGATGGACAACAGACGAGGAATCAAATGAGGGAACGGGATGAGTTAGACGGGGCCCCGGAGGAAACAGAGAGATTGACAGCACACCAGAGACAGGGAGGGTCACGAGTGGAAGACCCTGAGGTTCACAGAGAGCTGCCCTGTGGGGAACAGGGACAACCACAGGCTGGGCAGGAGGGTCAGCCAATGCCAGGAAGCTGAGGCTGGACCGAGCCGGGTGTTCCAGAAGCAGAGGAGGCTGCCATGGCCCAGCTCGGTGCAGTGAACCGGATCAGAGCCTGAGGGCCCTCGGGATCCACCCAATGGAACCAGACCCATCATTGGCTCTGGAAAGAGGGGAAGCAGCCGTAAGAGTGCCATCCACAATGGCGGATGAGGTGGCTTGAAGGCAAGAATCACAGGTGAACTTCACATGCCAACTCATACTTGGCCAGCAACACTCGCTCGATGTGAGACGGGTGGCACCAAGGCCACCGTCTTTCAGAAAAGCAGTCTAAGCAGGGAGGGGTCCCCTCTCAGGGTTTTCCTGCAGCTGTTGAGCGGTGGTAGGGCTGGGATTGGGACCCAGGCAGCCCATCCTGGACCCTCACCTCTCCGCCCCTGCCCACTCCAGGGGACAGCTCCAGAGCCTCGCTTAGGTCTTGCAGTAATGGGGACTCAGGTCGGCGCATCCACCACCCAGGCAAAAAACCAAGCCATCTTAGATAACGAGGCAGGAAGACAAAAGCCATTAGTCCCAATTTTCTAGCGGAGCTGCACAAGATTCTGCCTGCCGCCCACACCCTCTTTTATTAAGCTATAATAAGCCTCAGATGAAAACTGTTGCCATAGGTGAAACTCACTTTAACATATGGTTGATCCAACCAAAGAAAAACATGCTCAAAGTGCGTTTTGAAATTTCATTTTACTTGTAAAAAATTGTTTTTTCAGATCATTTATCGTGTCTCTGGTCTGCTGACGCATTCCAAACACCAGGGTTTGGACACGTGTCAGGGTCCTGGAGTTGCCTGGTAAACTGACACCAAAGGTCCTCTGCCCCACCACCTGCTCCGACCTGGCTGAATGTGGCTTTCACTGTCTGATCGGGTGCATTTGGGTTTGGTAAACTTGGTGAAGGACAACGTGTTTCTAACTTGAAGCTGGCTGGGATGTGTAAGCAGGATAAGTGCAGCTACTCGGATGCCCTGAGCTGAGGAAGGTTTTCCTCTCTGCAAGGGGCACAGGTATCCTGCTCCCTGGGAGGTGAGCGAAGGGGCAGGGAGCAGGGACCGAATTGGGAAAGGGTGGAAGATGAGAAGGATCCGAGCTTCCTCTTGGCTATCATTGAACTTGGCCAGCGGCTGACGCCTCATGAGCATTTAGTACCAGGCGGGGTCCCAGACGCTTCTCAGGTGTCAACTGCCTTTTCCTTACCGCAGGTCCATGAAGCAGACCTCATTAGCCGTGCCCATTTGACTCGCTTAGCAAAACAGTCACTGATGTGCAAGGTCCCCAGCACCAAGAGGTAGATAGATGCTCTTGGATGATGCACATGTGTGGCCCCGGGAGACCCTCAAGGCCTTCATGGTTCTGGATCAGAGGGGAAGCTTCTTCCTGACCCATCTAGACCAACAACACCCCACCCCCACCCACCGGACGCCAGTTCCCAAACCTGGTCCACTTGCATTTAACCGTGAGGATGTCGAGTCTCTGGCCCGCCACCCATCTCCGAGGCCATTTCTACATTTTCTGTACACATCACGTCTACTCTTTTAATCTAGTGTTATGCAAGCTTACTAAGTTTTTTTTTGAATATATTTATTTTAAAGGGGAACTTGATAATCTCATAGAAAAAACCAATATACTCTGCTATAAATAGAAACCAACCATGATTTTAAAATCCATGAAATGTCCTGAACAAATATATAAAGACAGAAAGTAAATTAATGGTTGCCCAGAGCTGGGCCCGGGAGGGGAACTGGAGGATGGTGGCTAAGGGTCACAAGTTTTCCTCTTGAGGTAGTAAAAATATTTGAAAAATTTCATGACAGATACACGACTCTATACTAAAAGCCATTGAATTGTATACTTTCAAAGGGTGAATGGTGTAGCATGTAAATTATATCCCACTAAAAGCTGGTTTTTTTCAAGTCACTATTAATGACTTCACTTTAAAAGAGAAATAAAAGGAAAGTATCGTTTTTTTTTTTTTTAAAAAGCACACACACACACAAAAAAGGCAAAATCCTACTTAGACCCTACAGTTTCCCAGCTGACAGCTCCGAGGATCTACTTTCTCTGTTAAAAAAAGGAAATGCAAAAATAAATCCACTTCCACACACACTGAAAGATAATAATAAAAAAGGCACACAATAACAAGTGCTGGCAAGATGTGGAGAAATAGTGAGCTGCACACGCGGCTGGTGGGAATGGGAAATGGTGAGATCAACTTGGAAAACCAGCGCGCGATGCCTTGAATGTTAAATCACAGAAATCCCTGCCAGGTACGGTGGGGCACACCTGCAATCCCAGCAGCTCGGGAGGCTGAGGCAGGAGGATCTCGAGTTCAAAGCCAGCCTCAGCAACTTAGTGAGGCCCTAAGCAACTCAGTGAGACCCTGTCTCTAAGCAGAACATAAAAAAGGGCTGGGGATGTGGCTCAGTGGTTAAACACCCACTGGGTTCAATCCCTGGGACCAAAAAAAAAAAAAAAAAACCCTTGAAAAACTAAAACAAGACAAAACAAAAAAAACCCAGAAATACCATTATGATTTAGCAATTCCACTCCTAGAAACATAAATCCAAGAGAACTGAGAACATGTGCAAAAGCACATATGCAAATACGTACGGTAGCATTACTCGTAACAGCCCCAATGGGAAACAGCCCGAATGTCCAGCCAGGTGGAGTGTCACACAGCGAAGCCTGAGTCAGCCTAGCCAGGAGTGAAGCACTGACCCTCGCTACAACATAGAACAACCCGAGAGTGTAACGCTGAAGTCAAAGAAGTCTGACACAGAAGGCCACACATGGAAGGATGACGTTCGTAAGACATGCCCAGAATAGACAGAAAGCAAATTAGGGGCTGCCTGGGAGGGGCTCGGGGAGGGTGTCGGTGGAAACGCAGTGGCTTGTGACATATATGAGGCTTCTTTTCCGGATGGAGAAAGTGTTCTAAAACAGAAGATGGTTACAGTTGCAGAACTCGATGAATAGACTTCAAAACACCAAATCATACCATTTGAACAGGTGAAAGGCATAAATGAGAACACTACCAATAAATCTGTTAATAAAATAAAAATGTACCACACACAACTTCCAAAATTTAGAAAAAGTCAGTTCACACTGTGATTTTGGGGTGGGGGCGGGGGTACCAGGGACTGAACTCAGGGGCACTTGACCACTGAGCCCCATCCCCAGCCCTGTTTGGTGTTTTATTTAAAGACGGGTCTCACTGAGTGGCTTAGTGCCTTGCTTTTGCTGAGGCTGGTTTTGAACTCAAGATCCTCCTGCCTCAGCTTCCAGAGCTGCTGGGATTACAGGTGTGTGCCACCAAGCCCGGCTCACATTGTGATTTAATAGTAACTGCTCTGCTTGAACATGAGTCCCCATCCCACCCCACCGCCCCAAAACGTGCTGAACCTAATCTCCAATGCAACAGGGGTGACACGTAGGGCCTAACGAGAGGTGGCGTGGTGAGTCAACGCCATGATATCAGGAATAGGTCCATAAAAGGGGAGGACTCGTCCCTTCACACTGAGTCACAGAAGCTCTTTTGCCCCCTGGTCCTCTGCCATGGGACATGCAGGGAGAAGCTCTCAACATGTCACAGCCTCTCCACACTGGACTTGCCGGCCTCCTGTAACAGGGACCAGTACATTTCTGCTCATTATAATTAACCAGTCTCAGCTAGTCCATTAGAGGAGCACAGACAGATTAAGGCAGTCCCCTGTCCGGGAGCGTCCGAGGAGGCACCCACAACCAACGCTGAGCATTGCACGACGGGCCAGATCTCACGGGAGCCCTGCCAGAATGAGAAGTTCAAATGAGTCGCAGATCCAAGACCCCAAACCAATTTCCTAGGACAAGGAAGTGCTCAGCTTTTCTCGGAGAAGCCTCCTGGATCGTTTCTCTCTGTTGGCTTGGATTCGTCCTCTGTCAGGAGGAAACTCTCACTGTCCGGATTATTTTTTATTGCACAAGCTTCTCACTGGTTAATGCTGTCGACCAGGACTCCCGGCGTCCCTAACACGAGGCCAGCAGTGTCCTAGACCTAAGTGCACAGAGTTAAGGAATTCCAGAGGTCCCTGTCCTGATGGAGTTGACATTCTAGACAGGAAAATCTCCCACCAGATCTACTATTAAAACCTATGACATATGATGATAGACGGTGAAGTGCTATGGGGTCCAGGGGGGGTGGACGTGAGGGATGGCTGCTTACTCCACAGGGGAGGGCCAGCAAGGGCTCCCTGAGGAGCCGAGGTGGAGGAGGCCGGAGGGAAAGTCGGCAAGAAGGTGGGCGGGGCCAACAGGACGGGGACAGGGGCCTGGGGAATCCTTGGTGCACTTGGTAAGCAACAGGCCGATGTGGGTGATAGAACATGGAGACTGAGGGGTTAATGATACAGTCTGAGCCTCGGGGCAACCTTTAACCCATTTTTAAAGAAACAACTGAGACAAAGTTGTCCTGGCCCTGCTCTGACTTAAGAGAAGAGTCCAGGACAAACAGCCCATTTATTATTCTCAGGGCTGAGGGGTGTCTGTCCGAGACCCCCTCCTTTTGACAAGAGAAATGTGGTTTTCCTAATTGGAGGCTACAGAGCTCAAAGCCTCAAGGTCCAGGAAAAGAAAAAAAAAAAACAAAAAACAGGCTGGTGTGGGCCAGGGTGACCAAAAGCTGCCTTGGGTCCTTAACAGGATCTCACTATAATTATAAAATGTTTCACCCAGTGGGTTTCACTTAGATACTTATGGGGTAAAAACATGTGCAGGAGAGACTTAAAAATCTGATACAGTCCTACTGTCATTCAAAAGAGAGAGGGGGCGTGGTGGCCAGGCCTGTGATCCCAGTGGCTCAGGAGGCTGAGGCAGGAGGATCGCAAGTTCAAAGCCAGCCTCGGCAAAAGGGAGGCCCTAAGCAACTCAGTGAGACCCTGTCTCTAAATAAAATACAAAATAGGGCTGGGGATGGGGCTCAGGGGTTGAGTGCCCCTGAGTTCAATCTCTGGAATCAAAAAAAAAAAAAAAAATAGATAAGGCCTGAATAGACATTTCATCAAAAAGAAAGATACACACATGGCTAACAAAAGATATGAAAATGTCCACCATCTCT
>NW_025999941.1:17195890-17196519 GCF_001458135.2 Marmota marmota marmota
AAAAAAAAAAAAAAAAAAAAAAAAAAAAGATAAAGGCCTGAATAGACATTTCTCAAAAGAAAGATACACACATGGCTAACAAAGATATGAAAAATGTCCACCATCTCTAATCATCAGAGAAATGTAAACTCAAACCACAATGAAATATCCCCTCACACCTGTTGGACTGGCTATTATTTTTTTTTTAAAGGATGTGGAGAGAAGAGAACTCTTACCCACTACTGGTGGTTTGTAAATCAGAAGAGACATTTTGGAAAACAGCATGGGGTTTCTTCCAAAAAAAAAAAACCCTAAAAATAGAGCTTTCATATGAACAAACTCCCTCCTGCGTATATGCCCAAAGGAATGGAAATCAGTATGTCAGAGAGACACACTCCCATGTTCCTTGCCAAGAGAAGGAGGCAACTGGAGTCCCCACCAGGGCACCAGTGGAGGCTTTAAATGTGGCATAGACGTGATGGAAAGCTATTCAGCATTAAAAAGGAAGGAAATGGGGCTGGGCTGGGGCTCAGTGGCAGAGCACTTGCCTAGCATGTGTGAGGCCCTGGGCTCCATCCTCAGCAGCACATGGAAATAAATAAGCAAAATAAAGATCTTGTGTCCACCTACTATATATATATATATATATA
>NW_025999941.1:17196533-17236805 GCF_001458135.2 Marmota marmota marmota
TATATATATATAGAGAGAGAGAGAGAGAGAGAGAGAGAGAGAGAGAGAGAGATGGGGGGAGCAGGAAATTCCCCCTCCAATCTGGGTGCACTTGGAAGCTGAACTCCTAGGAAGCAGAGAAGAGGATGGTGGTTACCATACCAGAAGCCTCGAAGGAGACAGAAGAGAAGCTGGCCAAACAGCACAAGGTCTCAGTGAAACAGGGGGCACGGGCTCTGGGTCTGTCCCACAGGAGGGACACGGGAGTTGATCATAACATATTAAAATAGCTGAGAGGGGGATTCTTACATGTTCTCACCACAAAGAACTGATCAGTGTTTGAAGTGACGGGTGTCAGTCTGATCGTGTCATTGCACAAGGCATCCGTATTAGCTGCTATTATGGCTTGGGTATGGGGGTCCCCCCCAAACCTCCTGTGTTCATGCAGGAATATCCAGAGGTGAAATGGTTAAGTGGGGAGAGCTCTAACCTAACCCGTCCACGTCCACCCGAGGAGAATGGACTATGCTGCTGGAGATGGGTCACTGGGGCCGCGCACTGAAGGGTGCATCTTCTGGTGGCCAATTCTTCTCTCTGACTCTGCCCCAACCACCATGCTTTTCCTCCATGATGCTCAGCCTCACCTGGGGCCCAGAGCAAGGGAGCCTGCTGTCTGTGGACTGAGGCCTCCGAAACCCTGAGCCCCCAGATAAACATTTCTTCCTCTCGGTCATTCTTCTTGGGTATTTTGGTCACAGCACCAAAAAGTTGAGTAAAAATGTTGTCAATTAAAAATAAAATGAGGGCTGGGTGTGGTGGCCCACGCCTGTCATCCCAGTGGCTCAGGAGGCTGAGGCAGGAGGATCCCAAGTTCAGAGCCAGCCTCAGCCACTTAGGGAGGCCCTGAGCTACTCAGTGAGACCCTGTCTCTAAATAAAATATAAAAAGGCTGGGGATGTGGCTCAGTGGTTAAGCACCCAGGTTTAATCCCTGGTACCAAATAAAATTACATTTAAATTAAAGAAAAAGCAGGGGAGAAGGGACATGAAGAGCTGAGGAAGGACAAGCAAAGACAACTGTCACCCAGATCAAGAGCTCTGCTCTGAACAACATGAAATAAACATTTACCCAGGGGCTGTCACCAGGTCCCAGGGCCTCACTGATTTCCACCCCACTCCTTGTTCAACCCATCCCCCACACATGCAAACACATTTCTTTTGGTGTTTCCAGTTTCCTCAGGGACCCCAGTCTTCACAGACTTGTGCCTTCCCTGTCCCTGTTTGATCCAACTGGGAAACGTGACCCGGCCCCAGCCGACAGAGCTCCACTGAGCACTTCCCGCCAACACAGGGGAAGCCATGTGTCCAACAGCGGCGCTGACCTGCAGCTGCTGCGTCTATAAATGGAATCCCCCCAAAATATATGAACGGCACTTGCAAAATCTTTAAGCCCCAAGGAATCTCATACCCAAAATACGTCCACGACTCTTACTCCTCAAAACCATTTAGCTTTTGATCAGCTCCCAGGGGGCGGGCTACCTCTCCAGGACGGAGGAAAAGAATCTCCCCTCGGGGACACATCGGCACTGTGGGCAGTAAACAGTCGGCAAGTTCAGGGAGATGGGGGCATGCACGAGAAGGCTCTCTGTCTGAGCCCTGATGAGATAGAACTAGTCTTCATCCGAGCAAACCTCCAACACACATCAAACTACCAGTTAGCTCTTGGAACACACACTTGAGCATTTTTTTCTCCAATGAAAGGTTACATAATAGGATTGATCTTAGAAAGCCAGTATAAGATCCTAGACCAGCACCGGGTGCGTGGCGCATGCCGGTCATTCCAGTGGCTCTGGAGGCTGAGGCAGGAGGATCGCAAGTTCAAAGCCAGCCTCAGCAACTCAGCAAGGTCCTAAGCAACTCAGGGAGACCCTGTCTCTAAATAAAATACAAAATAGGGCTGGGGATGGGGCTCAGTGGTTAAGTGCCCCTGGGTTCAATCCCTGGTACCCGCCCCCCCCAAAAAAAAATCCTAGCCCAGGGAGTTCCCAGAGATAGAATAGACCTTACCATGGGGTAGAGTCTAATCTACTCTTCTACCCCCAGGCAAAAGAGAAAGTGTGGCTGCCTCACAGTAGGATAGATCAGGATACGTCAGTTCCTGTGAACTTTATTTTAAAACACTAATTTCTTCTTGCTAAATGCTCATCAGTTCTTTGCAAGCAGAAGGCAAGCTGTGGATGTGACTTCTCCGAGCTCTGGCCAGCTCCCCTGGCCCTCTGTCCTAGATTGGCCGGTCAATACGCCTGGGCTTGTTTTTAAGAAAGAGAGTGAATCCCTTTATCCAGGGCCAAATCCATGCCAATATTTTGGGGACCTGTCTGAGCGTGGGGAGGAAAGAGAAATGATGACTTTTTATCCAGTGAACAAAAACTCCTTATAATTAGGTTGGTGGTTTCTATGGTAACGAGGAGCTGACTCTTATTTGAAATAAAAAATAGCAACACTCCAGCTGTCCTTGCCGTCCGGACGCTCCAAAGCAAACGAGAGAGATTTCTATTTCACATTTGCTATGGCTGCTGACGGCTTGAAACCACGGATTTTACTTGGTCGTGAAGTTTGGGCGAGACCCAGAGTTCCGTGCCCCCGAGAAAACAGGTGTGAACAACAAAGCAGAAAACAACCACAACCAAATAACCTTCCCTCGCCGCAACCAACGTGCTGTCTGTTCCTGTTTTCCTAATTATCCTTTTTTTTTTTTCTTTTTTTTTAAATCAAGCAGCTTCTTGATGAAACTACTGTTGATGGTTCATCTTGAAAAACCTTTGGGGAATCACCAAAGTGAATTTCTACATTGATGATAAGAACATTCACCATCCCGGGGGCTTCTCTATGTGCTCTGGGCTGTGCCGAGGGGGTTTTCTGCATCATCTTGTGAAAGGCTCACAGCAGCTCTTAACAGGTCCTGTTGTCACGTCCATTTAGTAAGAGATTTATTCAAATCTATTCTTTGTAGATATCCATGGCAGTAGAGCGCACTTTGACATATCTCACACACATGGAGTCTAACTTCCCATTCTTGTGGTTGGACATGATGTGGAGTTTCCTGGTCGTGTGTTCATATATGAACAGAGGAAAGTTCTGTCCCATTCATTCCACTGTCTTTCCTGTTCCCATCCCCCTCCCTTCCCCTCGTTCCCCTTTGTCTCATCCAATGACCTTCTATTCTTCCCTCCCCTGCTTTACTGTGGGTTAGCATCTGCATATCAGAACATTAATCCTTTGGTTCTTTGGGACTGACTTATTTCACTTAACATGATGGTCTCCAGTTCCATCCATTTACACCAAATGCCATCATTTCATTCTTCTTTAAGGTTGAGTAATATCCCATTGTGTATATAGACACATCTTCTTTATCCATTCATCTGTTGAAGGGCACCTAGTTTGGTTCCACAGTTTAGCTATTGTGAGTTGAGCTGCTATAATCATTGATGTGCCTGTGTCGCCGTAATATGCTGATTTTAAGTCCTTTGGGTATACCCCGAGGAGTGCCATGACTGGGTCAAGTGATGCTTCCATTCCCACTTTCCTTAGGACTCTCCATTCTGCTTGCAGAGTGGCTGCACCAACCTGCAGTCCCACCACCCGTGTGTGAGAGCACCTTTTCCCCATGTCCTCGCCAACATTTCTTGTTACTTGCATTTTGTGATAATTGCCAAGAAATAAGGAGATTCAAAAGGTTAAATAATCTGTGGATGTGACTTCTCGGAGCTCTTCTCCCCTCCACTAAGCGCCCAGAGTCCCACCCAATTCTGACGACAGCAGGGCACACGGGCTGGGCTACTCTGCTTATACTGTCATTTTACAGCCTAGACCAGGAACCATCACGGGGACTGTGCTAGAAATGCCCCCCGGAGGACCATCACCATAGAGGACCCTCGGAGTCGTCTCTGGGAAGGCCCACTTTTCCTCTAGCGTCCCTTTATCCGGCATGGTAGCAGCCAAGGAACCCAGGACGTCACGTCCCCACTCGGGAGGATCCACCTGAGAGCCACAGGCAACAGTCAGCACACCAAGGTCACGTGATGACAAGGTCGAAGGGTGACTGGGGCCTGTACCCAGAAGAAAAGAGAGTCGTGGAGCAAGGACAAGACCAGCAAGGCTCTCAGAGAAGGTGACAGGCGAAGGGTATGTGTTACCCGGGTTATGGAGACAGAGAAGGAGGAGAAGGTGGCCAAAGGGATGGCACCTTGAGGAGCCTGGCACCTGGGCCTGGGGCAGGGCTGGAAGTCCAGCCAGTCAGACGGGCAGTGAGCAGCCTGCCTCCCTGCCCAGAGGGGGCGATGAGAGGGGGGAGGGGGCCCGCTGGCCTTCCACGGAGTTCTAGAAGGCGCAGATGGCGTGGCCTTCCTTCTGGGTGGAACAGCTCTGGGTCTGAACCCTACAGCGAGAGGTTCTAAGCGGTGCCAAGATGGTCAGGGCACAGGAACACCCACTCCCCACCCCTCGGGGACACCAGAGCCCTTCACACAGGAGTTTATCTTTGTCATCTTTATGCCACACCCAGGGGCCTCGCCTACAGCAGAAATGTCACAACCCTGAAAGGAAGGAACCTAAATGACCGTGTTAGTTTGAAGATATAAATTAATGCATGTCAGCCCCGACGATTAGCCAGCTGCCCCGCAGAGCACGGTGGACACGGCGTCTCATGCACTCGCCACACTCGCTGTCTGTGGGAGACCCCCGAGAAGCCTCCTTGGTAAATTAAGGAACTGAGGCTCCAGAGACCCAGAAACTCACTGGAATCCACCAGGATGACAAATGGCAGAGTCCCAGTTCTGTCATCCCAACGTTCAGGCTCTTAACAGACTATGGAGTGAAAATCAATTTGAATGACCACCGCAAAAATCCATGGCTGGCTGGGTACAGTGGCGCACACTTGTAATCCCAGCGGCTCGGGAGGCTGAGGCAGGAGGATCTCGAGTTCAAAGCCAGCCTCAGCAACTTAGTGAGGCTCTAAGCAACTCAGTGAGACCCTGTCTCTAAATAAAATATAGAAAAGGGCTGGGGGATAGGGCTCAGTGGTCGAGGGCCCCTGAGTTCAATCCCTGGTACAAAAAAAAAAAAGGAAAAAACATGGAGGGTTTCAAGATGGCAGAACAGAGAAGGTCTCTTTCCTGGCTGCTCCATGGTGTGAAACCAAGAAAACAGACAGGTAGCTTCTCAGCAAGGTGAGTGGAAAAAAAAAAAAAAAAAGAACACACGGCTTCATTAATCCAACAATCCCAGCACATAGTAGGTGCACAATGGCATTATATGGAATGGAGCCGTTATTGAAAAGCTGTTGTGTGCCATGTACTGGGCCATGCTCAGAAACGTGTGTGCCCCCTCCTTGAAGAAACTCCCAGGCTGTGGATGAGCAGGGGATCCTGGGGCCACGGCTTTGGAGATAGGGGGGCTGCGGCTTCTCTGGCAAGATTCAATCCCATGGAGACACTGAAAAATGACCCCCTGGAGATTTCTACAGTGACCTTTTCATCTGCTTTACCAACTGCACACCTCCCTTCCTGTCCAGGATAAATTAACTTTAGCCTTGAGACATCCGAGTTTTCCTTTCTCTCGACTCAAGCAGTCCAGAAGAGGCTGACCTCACACCCTGATCCAAGGTGGGGCTGCCCAGACCCCGCAAATCAGTCTGCTCGGCCTCAGCCAAGGAGGAGGAACAGAACCGCAGGTTATTTCTCCTGGAGCAAACTGGAATCTCGGGTCCCCTGGGGTGCTGAGCCCAGGTTGGACATCGGATTGACATCTGATTGACAAGGGTGCAGACAGCCTCAGAGCACTGCAGCCGTGTGACACGAGTGTCCGCCTCCCGACGCAGCCTTGCTGGGTATTCAATAAGGTCAACCAGTGACTTCTCATTGTTTTTAAACTAAATCCCTTTGAGATTGGTTTGTTGCTTCCAAATCACAGTCCAGTAAACACAGTTCTAAAGAGATATTGAACCAACAGATGTGCTGGGCCGAGAGAGGTTGAGGAAGATAAAGAGGGAGGGCGGTGTGTGCAGTTACTCCTTTTTTCTTGTTGTTGGTTTGGGTGACAGGGATTGAACCCAGGGCCCCTTAGCGACTGAGCCCCATCCCCAGCCCTATTTTGTATTTTATTTAGAGACAGGGTCTCACTGAGTTGCTTAGGGCCTCACTAAGTTGCTTAGGGCCTCACTAAGTTGCTGAAGCTAGCTTTGAACTCGCCATCCTCCTGCCTCAGCCTCCTGAGCTGATGGGACTGCAGGTGTGCCCCACTGCCCCTGGCTATTCAGTTACTCTTGAAGGGCCTTTTTATTTGATGCCTTAAAGCACGTTCCACAATACAGCACAAAAGTGCTCACTCCACTCCTCAGCATTTACCTAATTACTGCCTCAACGCATACAGAATTAGTCCCCTGGTGACCAGGAGGGGTCTATACAATTTCCAAGAGAACAGAAGGCAGTAATGGAAAGTCCTTTCAGATAACACAGCTCCAGGGCACAGTCCCCAGGAGCCTCTCCATCAGGGTCACCGGCCAGCTCAAGCGGAGAGCTACTGTGGTCTGAGTGTTGGTCCCCTCAAAATCCACATGTTGGAAGTTATTTCCCAACGTATTAATGGGGAAAGGCTGGAAAGTGATTAAACTACAAGGACTCCGGCCTCATGGATGGAATTGATGCCTTTATAAATACCGAAAGGCACGCACATGAAGATGCAGCAAGAAGGAAACACTTTTTTCTGGTACTGGGAATGAACCCAGGGGTGCTTGACCACTGAGACACATTCCCAGCCCTTCAAAAAAATCATTATTATTTTTAATTTTTAGACAGGGTTCACTATGTTGCTGAGGCTGGCCTCAAACTCACAATCCTCCTGCCTCGGCCTCCCGAGTTACTCGGGTTACAGGCGTGCACGGCCAAGCTCAGCTAAGAGGAGCTATCTCTGAGGCAGAGAAGGAGGTCTCGGCAGACACTGGGCACCTTGGGTGCTGGACTTTGCAGTGTAGGGAGATTAAGTGTCATCTCTTCCCTTCTGAAGATTGGGTCTATGAAATAAACTGGCAGTAGAGACATTAACAGGGAAAAATTTCATACCAATTTATTAACAGGCAGAAACACAGGAGCCATTCCTAGAGTGGGAGAGCCTACGGAAGGGCCAGCTAGGTGTCAGACCCTAATCCATTCTTCCTCCAGGCAGACAGCGAGATGCCGGAGGAAACCCACGTCCACTGCCCACCGATGACCACACACACACACAAACCTTCTTACCAAAGTTCAGCTCTGCAGAGCCATGCCTGTGGCTGCCGAGGTCCCCAGTTTCTCTGATCAGCCATCTCGATGACATCACAGAATACATCTGGGACGGGGCCTTTTGCTCTCCCGTACCACCCTCCAGAAGTGTAAGAAATAAATTCTGCCTGCGATGGAAGTGGAATGTGTCCTTGTGATGCCCAGTGGAAGGGGTCTTTGTGACAACATCCCACGCAGACCTAAGACCAGAGCCCAGACACCAGGCCCCAGGGCACAGAAATCCATTCTGCAGCCCAACACAGAGGAGGAGGCTGCCCGGCCTTGACCTTGGCCAGCACAGGCCTCCATCAATACCAGGGCTTAACTGAGCATCAGTGCAGAGCAGTTAGAGCCCCTTGAAGTCCTTGAAAAGCAGCTGCTCTGCTTTGAAAAACAGGCCCGGCTGCTCAGGACCCTCCATGGATTGAAAGCAGCCCTGCTGCCCAGAGAGAATCCAAATGTCTGTGGAGGAGGCAGAATCAGCTGTCTGTTGGCTGTGGGTCTGAAGCTCCAAAAATCATGTTTTCTTTTCTTGTTCTTTTTTTTTTTTTTGACAAATTTTACTTGTCTTGCAACAGTCACAAACAAAATATAACACGTCACCCTCCCACCTCATAAATGGGAGCATCTGAGAGGCCTTCGAGTCCTGCTGTCCAACAGAAGTGAGACGAGGCACGTGGATGGTTTTAAATATCTACGAGCCACACTGAAAACAAAAACAGGTGGAAAATTTGTTTTCTTCTTTCTACATTTAAAAAATATATATATTATTTATTTATATTTTGTACCAGGGATTGCACTCAGGGGCGCTTCACCACTGAGCCCCATCTGCAGCCCTATTTTGTATTTTATTTAGAGACAGGGTCTCCCTGAGTTGTTTAGGGCCTTGCTGAGTTGCTGAGGCTGGCTTTGAAGTCGTGATCCTCCTGCCTCAGCCTCCCAAGCCACTGGGATTACAGGTGTGGGCCACTGTGCCCAGTTCCACATTTTTTTCTTGGTGCATGACAGTCATACATAGTGGTGGGATTTGTTGTTACATATTCGCACGTGCACACAAATACAACAATATAAATTGGCCGATATCCCTCCCAGCACCTCCTCTCCCTTGGTCCCTTTCTCCTACTGATCTCCCTTTGATGTTCAAGATCCTCATCCCTCCACCTTTCCTTTTTCTTTTCTCCCCCTGCCTTCCACATGTGAAAGAGAACATATGACCCTTGAACTTCTCAAGTTTGGCTATGTCGCTTAACATGATGGTCTCCAGTTCCATCCATTTTACCTTCAGATAACAAAGCTTCATTTTTCTTTATGGCTGAATAAAACCCCATTTGGGTCCATATACCGCAGATTCTTTATCCGATCATCTGTTGACGGACACGGAGGCTGATTCCATAGTTTACTGTTCCATCGTGAATTGCTCTGCTGTAAACATGGGTAGGCGGGTATCACCGCAGTAAGATGACTTCAGCTCTTCAGGATAAATACCAAGGAGTGGTAGAGCTGGGTCCTAGGGTGGTTCCATCCTAGTCTTTTGAGGAACCTCCACACTGATTTCCACAGCAGTTGTACCAACACACAGTTCTATCAATAGTTGTAAAAATGTTTCTTTTTCTCCAAACCTTCCCCAGTGTTTATTATTATTTGTATTTTTGATGACTGCCATTCTAAGATGAAATCTTAGTGTAGTTTTGATTTGCATTTCATGAATTGCTAACGAAATTCAACACATTTTCATACATTTGTTGGCCATTTGTATTATTTATTTATTTATTTATTTATTCATTTAGTGCCAGGGATGGAACTCAGGGTGTGCTTAACCACTGAGCCACATCCCCAGCCCTTTTTAGTTTTTATTTTGAGACAGGGTCTTGCTGAGTTGCTTTGGGCCTCACTATGTTCCCGAGGCTGGCTTTGAACTCTCTATCCTCAGCCTCCCGAGCCACTGGGATTACAGATGTACACCACGGTGCCCGGCCTATATTACATTCTTTAAAAACAACTATAAAAAGTTACTGTAAAAAAAACACCTTCGTTACAAGTGGAAAGAAATTGGATGAACCGTCCCCATCTGCCCCTTTCCCATGGATGAGGAGAATCAAGGACTTTCACATGGCTCTCCTTATACCCTGTCATCTAGTACCACTTGAATTTGATGTGTCCTCTCTCCTGAGCAGAAATCAATATGACACATTCCCTCCGTGGAAAACATCCGGTCCCTCCGAGACAGCCCAGTTCAGGAGAAGGGATTCCGAGCGGACCCAGGGGCCTGGAATCCTGCCTGCCTGCCTGGCTGCTGATTGGAGGCAGATCCTTCTCAGTGCCCCCATTCCTTCACGTCTAGAGCAGAGAGAGCCTCTGTACCTACCCCTGGCCGATTTCATGAGTCAGTGCTTGCAATGTTTCCTGTGTGCCTGGCACAGGAGCTCAATAGAGGGCAAACAGCGTCGCCAGCATTATTAGGATGATTTTATTAAAAGCATCCATGTAGAACTTATTACCAGGGCAGGGGGAGCGCATGAGACAGTCACCTGGGGCACACAATTTAAGAGCACCAAAAAAAAAAAAAAAAAAAAAAAAACCTCAGTGATCAAGAGAATAATATGTTCATGCACTATTTTTTTTTTTTGCCAAGAAAATCAACAATGAACAAAATATCCAACATTTTAAATAAAAATATGGTTGACGCAACTGCTTTCTTATAGTCTTCAGGCTCTAGTATAGCACTGTGTGACCCTGTCAATGTGGTTTTTATTTTAAATTAACTGAATTTATTTATTTAAGCTTTTGATATTTTATTCTTCCACCAGGAGGGTAGGGAGAGATCCCTAAGCCCAGGTCCTTGGCTCATGGGAGACCAGGCAGCTCCTGGTCACCCAGCTTCTCTTGTCACCTTGAGACTTCGCAAAGGAGACCAGAGACCTAGGACAAGGGGAACTGAATGGGAGGCCCAGCTGTGAGGGAAACAGGGTGCTGTGTATGTCACATGGTAAGAACAGTCGTGAGGCGTCCGTCCATCAGCCCCCAGGAGGAGCGAGGGGCACCAGGCAGATAAAGGCCCCAGGGACAGCCACCACCCTGGGTCATTCTGAATTTCACTTTCCATCTTCTTCCCAGGGCATCTCCTCACAGCAGTCCCCTCTCCGGGGACGGCTGCCCCTTCGCCCTTCCTCACTTAAAACCCCAGCAATCAGAAGACTGTCCTCCAGGCCAAGATGATCTCAATGGCAAATGAACACAGTTTGTGGGGTTCAGCAAAATCAAGAAAGATGCAAGTCCCACTTCAGGCTCGGATTATTTCAATGCCTGAGCAGAATTGTCAATGAACTGTAAAAGGAAGATCAGTAAGTAAAAGAGAGAGAGGGGAGGAAGCCACCATCAGCCTGGCATTGCTGGATGGAAAGATGTCTTGCATCTTCTTCTACCCAGGGAGGCGGCAGCCGGGTCCCCAGGGCCTTCTGTGCTGTCTTGAGTTCCAGCAACCAAACTTTGCTCCCCCGGTGCTCTGGAGGTCAGGCCTGGTCAAAGAGCTGCTAAACACAGGGCCCTGAGGAGGAGAAATGCATCCTGCTCACCACAGACCTGTCCCTTTTACAGTTCTTTTCAACAGCCTCAACTGAGTTTTCTTTCTTTCTTTCTTTCTTTCTTTCTTTCTTTCATTTGGTGTCAGGGAAGCATCTTCTTTTAACAAGTTCCGTCTCTGATGCAAAAAAAAGAAAGGAAAAGAAAAACCCATACCGCCCACCAGGCACAGGGCTGGTCCCAGCTACTTTGGTTTTCTAAATGTTTTTCCAGTTTTAGATGGACACGAGACCTTTATTTTATTTATTTGTTAACTTCCTATGTGGTGCTGAGGATGGCACCCAGTGCCTCACCCGTACTGGGCAAGCCTCTACCACAGGGCCCCAGCCCAGCCCCTGGCCCCTGCTTTCCTTCTCTACCCTTGACTCCGACCTCCCTCTGCGGAATCTTACCTGCTTCTCCATCTAGTACCATGTTCTGTGCATAAATCCTCCAGCAATCCCTACTTGCCCTTTAACTCTGCTCCTCAAAAGCCTTCAGTAGGGACTTTGGAAATAGAAAGCAACAAATGGAAGCCCCTGCCTGCAATCCCAGCTGCTGGCTCAGGAGGCTGAGGCAGGAGGATCGCAAGTTCAAGGCCAGCCTCAGCCACTTAGTGAGGCCCTAAGCAACTCAGTGAGACCCTTTCTCTAAATAAAATATTTTAAAGGGCTGGGGATGGGGCTCAGTAGTTGAGTGCCCCTGGGTTCTATCCCCCATACCAGAAAAAAGAAAAAAAAAAAAAGCGAGAAATGGCTCAGAACCCCAGGAGACCAGGAGAGATCCAAATGGGCTTGGCCTAGTGACTTTGAAGGAACAAACCAAGCTGCGTTTGACAACCCAGGGAGGGCTCCCCGTTTGCTCAGTGACACATTCCTTTTGCTGAGGTTTTGATTGGTGACTAAATAATTATCTGTTTAAAAATTATTCCTGGGCAGAGTTTCAGCAATACAAGTCGATACAGATCTGATTTGACTACAATTAACCACGTCCTCTATGGAGGCTCGACTTTCTTTTCTGGAAGGCAGTTGACAAATTAAGTCCTTTCACCTAAAGCCAAGGACAAACCAGGACTTAATGACTTAGGACCCCACAAATGTTGGCTAAACAGTCCTTTGCCACTCCCCGGCTCAGGCACATTTTGCTTTCAAATGCTAATACCCACTCAGGGGTTATGATTGGGGATAAATACCCCCTTTTTCAAATTCTCATTGGGGTTGTTGATCATTATCAAATAGATTCAAAGGCATCCATTTCCTCTGCGCTGTGCTGAAAGAGCCATCTTAAAATAAACCAGGGAGCTGAAATCAAACGCATTTATAGACGTAGGATCCTTTGTGCAAATACAAGGCACTGGGGGGAAACCACTCCTACCACGTTGGGGGTAAGAGCAGATAGCAAAGCAATTATAATATTAACACACCAAAGCCAAACACACATCTATGGCCAAGATCCTTCAGAGGAAGACGTTATCTTGCCAAAGAAAACCAAGAGAAAAATCTCAAAAGGTAGCAATTTGTAAAACAAGGACGCCAATCAACTTCAGTGAGCTCCACCGGCACTATGTGACCGCAAGCCACCACATTGGACAAATGTTAGGGGCTTGTCTTGAAAACCACAAACGCGACAACACAAGCTACAGGACCCAGCTGGGATTCCCAGAGAACCGGCAGGCTGTCAGCCATCCGGATTAAAGGAGGGTGGAGCCACCTTTAGAAAGAAACACAGAGGGCAGAACTGGTACAGGGTCGGGGAGAAGCCACTGGATCCTGGCTATAGAAAGTCATTACATTCTCAGCCAGGCACGGTAGCACTCACCTGTCATCCCAGCAGCTCGGGGAGGCTGAGGCAGGAGGACCACGAGTTCAAGGCCAGCCTCAGCAACTTAGCGAGGCCCTAAGCAACTCAGTGAGACCCTGTCTCTAAGTAAAATATAAAAAGGGCTGGGGATGGGGCTCAGTGGTTAAGTGCCCCTGGGTTCAATTTCTGGTACAAAAAAAAAAAAAAATCCATTTCCTTCCAATGAGATGGGATGGAAGGCAAATGGAAATTCCTTGCCTGGGCTTCTGTTGCCCAGTGCTCTCAAGACAGAGGTGTTGACCCACTCTGTCCCACTGTCCCAGATGTTAAGCAGCTACAAAAACCTGAGTATCCAATACAGCACCTAATTACATAATGACAAGTATATAAAAACCTAACTATAGTACAATAATATTATTGTACTATATAATATATATAATATTATTGTAAATATTATATACAATGATATTTATCACCTATGATAATACCTAAGCTTTAGACTGTGATTTCCGACCGACTGTAATGCACTTAGGTCAGCTTCTCTGCAGACCTCCCAGAACCCATAACTTGGGACTCACTGGGTTAATGCACTTCTGCTCAGCTCACAAATGTGAGTCCCTCAAGGACAGGAATGACATCCGATTCCCCACTGTGTCTCTGGCCCGGAGCCCAGTCCCTGGGACAGCGGGATGGCTGCATGGGGCTACATGAAAGATCTCCGATCCGCTACCTGTCACTCTCGAAAGGCAAAGGTCAGCTCTGGGTGGCGAGGGAAAGGTTCAACATCTATTTTTATCCACTCAGCCTTTGTACCTTTTATATCCCCAACATATTTATAAAACACAGCGAGATATTTCTCTTTGGCAAATCACACACTGGTTCTCCACCAAGGACATTCCTGGGGAGCCCTGCGTGACCCACCCTCCTACCAGGAACATCTAGAAATATTTGGGGACAATTTTGGATGCTCTATTTTCTCAGTGAAGGACAAGGATGTTACTTATGTGATTCAGTCCTATGCCACAAAGAATCCACCCCACCCAAGATGCCTGCAGCTCTCTCACCTTGAGAAACCCAGATTCTATAAGTGAACTTGACTTTTCTTAGAAAATGAAAGATTTAATAAAAATGCCCTCAAACTCCCTCTCTCTGTTACCTGTGCCTGGATATTTGGGACATTTGGTCACAGACCAGGTGTCTCCAGACTTGAAGTTACAGTTCTCATGGACAGGTGTCGGTAAGTCACCTCTGAGTCATTGATCTCGCAAATCTGTGCCTGTAAAGTCAGCAGCCAGGGGCAAACACTAAGATATTTAGTCTACTTCACTAACCAGTCAGGATGGAGGTGGGTGTCTTAAGGGGTGGATCCTGCTCCTCAGCCCTGGAGGTCAGCTCTGACAGTGGCCTCCAGCTGAGAAGCAGGCTGTGGGTCAGGAGCTACCAGCAGCAGGGAAGGGTTTAGGGAGATATGCACAGATCTTATTTTTGGTGGGAGGTAGGGATTGAACTCAGGGGCACTAGACCACTGAGCCCCATCCCCAGCCCTTTTAATATTTTATTTAGACACAAGGTCTCACTGAGTTGCTTTGGGCCTCGCTGAGTTTCTGAGGCTGGCTTTGAACTCACCATCATCCTGCCTCAGCCTCCTGAGCCGCTGGGATTACAGGTGTGCACCACCGTGCCCAGCTGTGTCCTCCTTTTGACGCCTTCTAGGACAGTGTCTTTCTTATAGTTCCACTTAAATATTTGCATATGGATTCTCTTTAGGGGGACATATATCTGTAAGCATAACTTAACTGTATTAAAGTGTAAATTCCATCAGCATCGTCAGCAATAACGAAGTATCTGCTGTGTATATAGCGTGCCAGGCACTGTGCCAAATCCCGTAGGTCTGATGGGATGATTCTCACCCCAATCCTACAAAGCAGGGACTATTCCTAGTGCCTTGTATGTGAAAACTGAGGATCCAAAACATGACATAACCTGTGCACGATCACACATGCCTCTAACTCTTTTTGTAGTCTTCAAAAGTACATGTACCCACAGAGGGCTTAGCAGCAACCTATAGAGACATAACGGTACATCATTCATTCATTCATTCATTGGTTCATTTATCCCTCCACTCATTCACTCTTGAGTTCAAACTATATTCTGGACAGTTCATGTACAAAACAAGAATAAGCCCCACTTTCTACCCCTAGAGGAATCAAGTCAACCAGGAGATGCTCCTTGCTTTAAAAAGGCGAGTAATCCGGGCACGGTGGTGCACGCCTGTCATCCCAGCTCGGGAGGCTGAGGCAGGAGGATGGCAAGTTCAAAGCCAGCCTCAGCAACTTAGCAAGGCCCTTAGCAACTCAGTGAGACCCTGTCTCTAAATAAAATGTAAAAAGGGCTGGGGATGGGGCTCAGTGGTTAAGTGCTCCTGAGTTCAATCCCTGGTACAATAAAATAAAAGACAATTAAAGCCTCATGAAGTGACAGTAGATGCTCAGATTCCTAAACTGCTGTGGGAGCAGGCATGCTGAAGGAGGTAGATCCAGGTGGTCCTGGGCATGGATTTCTGCCCAAGTCCCTGCCAGCGGGTCCTTCTGGGGAGCACCCCCAGTTTGTAAACACTTAGGGCACGTCACACTTGCCCTTCGGTGCCCTCCTCGGCAACAGTCCGTACACAGTCCAGACTTGCATAGCAGCTGCGATCACCTCTGAAGTCTTGCTTGGTAGTGACCCAAAGACCTGGGATGTCACCCCTCTAAGTCCTCATCAGTAGAATTCTGCAGAGAGAGAAAGTCCCCTTCTTGTTTTTACAGATGATGGTCTGTGGCATTTACAAGCAGCTTCAAATGAGTACACAGGTTTTATTTCCCTGCAGACCTTCAATGACAACGTCCTGCCACCCACTGGCAATCTGGCTGGCACTCCTGAGGACACGCTGACTTGCAGTCACCGTCCCTTTGAGGCATCGAACATAGTTGGAAAATTAAAATTTCAAAAGACAAAAAAAAAAAATCCAACACTGTCCCCATGGAAAAACAGCTACGGGAACGTGGAGCTTCCTCCGCCGCATGCGTCCTTACATGTGGCAACGATAATGCAGGCCTTTGTGGCATTTATTTCCCGTGAACCTTTGGGGCTCACCCCAACTCGGCTGGGCTCCCTCATGCATCTGGGTGGCTGACTCGGGTGGAGTCGACTGGTCTACCCAGCTCTCCTTCACAGGCTGCTCATCGTCCTGGACCCAAAGGCCACTACAGGGCACATGTTCCTTGAGAACGGAATCATATGATGCTGTTGGGAGTTTCTGCTCGCCACTGTGGTCCCTAAACTGGGCTCACAGTCAGAGAGGAAGGGCACCGTAAGCAGTGGGAACAAGAGCAAGGAGAAGAATGAGGGCCACCGATGTCCTCCAGATCCACACCAGGGACAGGGAGGCAGCTCAGTGGTAGAGCATATGCTTTTTATCTGCCGGGCCCTGGGTTCAATCCCCACTAACCCCTATAAAAAAATAAGCAAATAAAACTCCACATGAGTCCTGGTCACTTCTAGAGAGAGAAGCCATATTTTCTGAACCCCACATCACCCTTGACTAGAATTCTCATGCTCTTTCAAGGGGAAAACTATATCCTGGAAAGAGAGTTATGTATGGAAAAAATGGATATTTCCAGGACTTCTTTCATTTTTTTTGGGGGGGGGAGTGGGGAGTGGAGAATGAATGCAGGGTTGATTAGCCATGGAGCCACATCCCCAGCCCTTTTTTTTATTTTCTATTTTGAGACAAGGTCTCCCGAAATTGATGAGGCTGGCCTCTAACTTACCATCCTCTTGCCTCAGCCTCCCGAGCTGCTGGGATTACCAGTGGGCTACCTTTTGATGATATAGTCCAAGTAGTAAACGAATCACCTGGAAGGACATTTCAATAACTGGGACTGTAGTGAAAACCAGGAGGGATATCAACAGCAGACGCAAATACCAACGCACCTCTGAGCAAAGGTTGAGAGTTTCTGACAAAGATGGAGAAGGGTCTGTTTCCTGCCTGCGACTGCTTAACAATAGAAACAGCAACAGAAACTGCAAACATTGGCTCAGCAATCACCTCGTCTCAGGCACTATGCTAACTCAGCACCTTCAGCACATTTGATCTTTATAACTGGCCTATGGGATACAAATGTATGTTTGGAATGTCCATTTTAAAGATGAGAAAACTGAGGCCAGAAGCTAAACATGTGGGCAATTAATTCCTTCTACCTGAGTAGAAGGAAGAGGCAGGATTTGAACCCCGGACTGTCTGGTCACAGCCTTAAGTTATCCTCCCTTGATTCCTATGAGCCCCCACGGCTGTTCACATTATGCTCTTTCTTTATAAAAAATCCTCCGAGCTTCAGAATGCTCCGAGTTTACTGACAGAAAGCCTATTCCCTCTACATTTCACCCAACGCTTGACTAGGCGAGTTTAGTGTTTTGTCCTTTTGCACATTAAACTGCGACAGGTTCTGTGGAGCAGTCGGAGAGGACTGAAGACACAAGGTCGCATGGGCCGCCGCAGACCTACGAATACACATCCCACAGAGAGGAGATCAATACAGCTCCCCGGAGCAGAGGAGGGGGAAAGCCCAGCGTTTTGGTGTCAGACACCCCTCGGTGGCTCTTGTGTAAAATGAGACTTCTCATTGATCACATTCAACCTAGTAAACGTGGTAACATTGATCTGCAAACACAAGCCCAAATTTCAGAACCCGATTCCCTTTGTTTTCTCCATGACACACACGTATGTGCATCAAAGTGAGTTCTTACCAAGACCTGCCCTGGTCTACGCCACGCCACGTCCGTCGGATGCATCAAATTATTCTATAATTTGTTGGTCTGGGGCTTTGTGGGCACACTCTTGTCTGATGCGGTGGTCACTAGTAAATGATGCCCCTGTCTGAACTGTGGTTGGCATAGGGGACCGTGCTAAGCTCCTTCAAGGACATTCCATGAACAGTCACCAGGAGCCCAGCCCCTAGCACTTTGCTGTCACCATAAGGAGGCCAGGTGCCACCCGTGCACCTTGGCCAGCAACCAGGCGTCAGCTCTCCCCACATGACCTACATGAAGAGACCCAATCTTGGCCTCTGCTGACAATGTCACTAGTATCCCTGCTCTGTGTGTTTCTCTGAGGTCCTGCCCGGTGCCATCCACTCTGCAACTGTGGGTCCATCTCAGTCCACTCTGCTGCCCCAAGACCTCCCAGCCTTTCCGCGGGCACTGCTCCCTGGCTCTCTCCACCACCATGCTGTTTAATATCCGTGTCAATCAATATTGGAACCACGGTACAGCTATTCTAGGGCCTTATGACTAAATTTCAATGCTGAGAAATACTTATTTCTGTATCCGCCAGGGAATCCCGTGTTGTTTAAATTAGTTAATGCATGAGAAGATGTCTTCCAAAACAAACAGTAAATATTGCTTAAAATATGCTTTGGGACACCTTTTTAGCGACGGAATGTGCACTTGGAAAAGCAAAGAAAATCCAAGCATTAGTCTTCCGTTCTTCATTTGCTCTCTGTTTACTAATTCTAAGAAACAATCTGCAAAGCATGTCAAAGAAACTATTTTAGTCAGCTGTTTCACTGCTGTGACTAAAGGACCCGACCGGAACAACTGTAGAGGAGGAAAAGTTTATCTGGGGGCTCAGGGTTTCGGAGGCCCCAGTCCATAGACAGCAGGCTCCACTCCTCCTCGGGGCTCGAGGGGAGGCAGGACATCATGGAGGAAGAGTGTGGTGGAGGGAAGCAGCTCACATGGTGATCAGGAAGCAGAGAGAGACTCCACTCTCCAGAGACAAATAGAGACCCCAAAGCCATGCCCCCAATGCCCCTCCTCCAGCCACACCCACCTGCCTCCAGCCACCACCCAGTTAATCCCATCAGGGGTCCATTCACTGGTTGGGTTAAGGCTCTCACCACCCAGTCATGTGTCCTCTGGACCTTCCTGCACCGTCTCACACGTGAGCTTTTGGGGACGCCTCACATCCAAACCATAACAGAAACCAAAGGACTAGGTCTGTCAGCATACTGCAGAGCTAGGCAGAGTTCAAACAGTTAACATTATAGGGTAAAAAGAGTGTTTTGGGGCTATCATGCATCCTATAAGCATCCAATAAGGGCAGTGCTCCCAGCACAGAGGGCCCTGTAATAAGGGTGAATATCTTCACTGGATGTGAAGAGTACCAAAACTTTCATCCCAACAGCATCCAGAGTCTAAGAGATGCCTGTTCAAGGCCTTTCAAGGTCATGGAAAGTTCAGAGACAGACTGTGCAGAACAGTGGCAGAAAGCATTCTAGTCGTCGAGGTTCTCTTAGAGCAACAGAGCCAGCAGCACACATGACAGACACGGATGTGGTGTAGACGTAGAGAGTCACTGTTTGACCTGGAACATTCCCTGAAAGCTCATGTGTTACGCAGTACAGTGATGTTTGGAGGGGAAAAGACTGGGTCATGGGGGCTCTGACCTCACCAGTGGATTAATCCACTTGATGGATTAATCATGACTACTGAGAGGTGGTGAAAACTACAGGCAGGTAGGGTGTGGCTGGAGAAAGCAGGTCAGTGGGGGTATGGCCTTGGAGACTATGTCTCTCCCTGGCTCCCCCCTCTCTGTCTCTGTCTTTCTGCTTCGCAGCTACCTTGAGCTACACAGCTTCTCTCCCACATGCCTCTCCGCCATGATCTCTTCCACACCACTGGCCCAAAGCAATGGAGCCAGCCAGCCAGCCACAGACGAAGTCCTCTGAAACCGTGAGCCACAAGACACCTTCCTCCCCTGAATTGTTCTTTGTAAGTGTTTGTCACCATGATGCAACATTAACAGAGAGAGAGACAGAGACAGAGAGAGAGAGAATAAGGAATCCGCTCACACAATTATGGCAGCTGGTCAATCCAAAATCTACAGGATGGACTGTGGTACAAGAGACCAGGTAGCAGTGATGTCCAAGTTCAACGGCCAGAGGAGCCATTCATGAAGACGGAGTCGGAAAGCAAGTCAGCCAGGGGTTTCTCTCACGAGGAGAGGGTCTGCCTCAAGTCCCCTGCAGGACGTCAGCTGCTCAGGCGGCGCGGCCCATGTCATGGAGAGCCATCTGCTTTACTGAAGTGCACAGGTTTCAAGTTAATCTCACCCAGCAACACCCAGAATAAGACCATGGTCAAACAGGTGGGCGCCTGGTGACCCCGCCCAGCCGACGTCAAGGTCCCCCATCGCCAGCAGACCAGCGCAGGCATCGCTTAGCCACCACTGATTCTGGATGGTGGGGAAGATTCCTGGTTCCTGGGACAGGAACAGCCCAGAAGGCTCAGGATTTCTGGTGGATCTGGAGAGACCGATTCTCTACACCTGGAAACCTGTGCCCAAAGGGGATGAGGGGCTGTAGGGGACAGGGAAGCCACAGGGGAAGGATGAACAGACAGTGAGTGGTCATCTCAGCTCCTGCTGCTTCCTGTCACCAAATAGCATCTCCGCCAGGCCAGGTCATGCTGCAGGGAGGGGTCACTGGAGAAAGGCTCCCCGGGACGAGACTCCTAACAGGGACTCCCCACGGGGCACCATGTGCATGGCTGAGAGCGCCAGGCTCTGCCAGCCCTTCCCAAGGACGCCTTCTCCCCTTCCTCTGTAAATCTTCACTCCATTCTCTCCCCCAGGGGTCCCACTGACGGGCTGAAGTGCTACCCATGTCGCTCGTGATTCTCAAATGTACCTGTCCCACCCCAGATCTCCCTTCTCAAGTAGCGAGGGCACTGGTACCACTTCAGGTCGCAGCAACATCAAGCCTGCCCCTCTCACCATAAGTCCTCTTCTCTGTAATGGGGTGGCTTCTGGTCACGTGATCTGTAAACCCACAAAACCATTCAACAACCTCACCCACGGCCATTGATAACAGCTGATGGACCAGTTCGGAGGTGACCAAGGGACACCCACTGTTACTGCAGGGCCACTTAGCGTGGACCTTCCACTTCTGCTCTGTTGGAGTCAGGTTTTTCACTGCTGTGACCAAAAGGCCTGACGAGAACCCGCTCAGAGTTTATTGGGCGCTAACGGTTTCTGAGGTCCAGTCCATGGTGGGCCAACCCCACAGTGCTGGGCCAAGGGGACGCAGAACATGACACCACGGTGAGGGCACGGCAGAGGAGGGCAGCTCAGGACATGGTACCAGGAAGCAGAGAGAGCTCTGCTCATTAGGGACAAAATATAAACCCCAAAGGCATGTCCCCAGGGACCCACCTCCTCCAGCCACATGCTGCCTGCCTACAGTTGCCACCCGGTTCATCCCTTTCTGGGGATACATGCACTGATTATGTTCAGGCTCTCATCATCCAATCACTGTGTCTCACGTGAGTCTGGGGGGACACCTCATGTCTAAACCATAACATGTCCACTAATGCTACATCACACCCAGCGTCCATAGCCAGGTCAGAGGTGTCCGGCCCAGTGAAAAGGATTAGAAACACTCCTGTGAGTCTTGTGAGAGCGGTTGATGCCTCGTAGAATAAAACTTCCATCTAATAAGATGGCCACCAAGCCCGGCCCGATGCACGCCTGTCATCCCAGAGACTCGGGAGGCTGAGGCAGGAGGATCGTGAGTTCAGTCTCAGCAACAGTGAGGCCCTGAGCAACTCAGTGAGACCCTGTCTCTAAATAAGATACAAAATAGGGCTGGGGGTGTGGCTCAGGGGTAAAGTGCCCCTGGGTTCAATCCCTGGTACCCAACACCCAGAAAAAAGAAAAAAAAAATATGTAAAAAAAAATAAAATAAAGAAAAAAGTCTACTTTAAAATGAACTCCCTTCTCTCCTTGAAGAACAAAAGGGCTCCTCCTCCGGGTGACAGACGGATGGCCTGTGGGGCGGCAGGGGAGCTGCCTCCCCATGAAGCCTCCTGGTAAACCCCAGGGCCCTTTGGTTTAGGAGACCTGGTGGCGGCTCAGGCCTGACTGCGGGACACACTGCCCTCTGCTGTGCGTTGGCGTTAGTGCAGGCGGTGTGCATCTTCTGCAGGGCCTGGGCCAGGCAGCTGGCCTGACGCTCCGCCCTCCACCACCAGACAGGGTGCGCTACCCAGTGAGGAACCCTAGGGAGGTGTAAGCGTCCCAGACCCAGAGGACGATGCCCCAAGCTGACCCCTGACGAGGCAGACCTGAAGCCACTAAGGGCTCACAGGTAGAGTCCAGGCCAGGTGCCTCTGGAAGCATCCCTAAGGTAATGCTTGGCAAACTGTGACACGGTGCCAAAGTGAGGGCAGATGAAAGATGGCACGCTCCTCTTTCTGTAAGTTAAAAAAAAAAAAAAAACTTAGACTATCCTAAAGGTGTCTGTGCCCATCAGATGTCTCTTATGGTATTGTGACTGGCTGAAAAATGTCACACACTTTAAGAACGATCCAACAGGGCTGGGGATGTAGCTTAGAGGTAAAATTTCCCCAGGGTAAGGATGCTTGTGTGATGCCCTGGATTCAATCCCTGTACTAAAAAAAAAAAAAAAAAACAGATAAGAAAACGATCCAATGGTCACAGCTGACCAGTGATGGCAGCTTCCACCTCTTGCGGGTAATCAGGGTGTGGATGGCTCCTTGGGGATGGGGAGAAATCTCAAGACTCCAGCTTCAGAAGAGCAGCGAATTGACCTCAGTACTTTTCAGAGTTTGAGATGGTGCAAGAAAGAAAAATGAACAAAACCATCTTAAGGAGCTACGCAGGATTTAAGGACATTTATTAAAGCTACTATTTAACATCACCATGATTTCTCAGAAGAAGAAATGGCTTTAAACAGATTTGAATATCAAAGGAGAAACATCAGGAGAGAAAGAACTATTCTTTGAACGGATCAAACTGCGTTCAATGCACTTCACAACACAGTCTACATATTTTGATGTGAGCGGGTGATGGATACTCATCAAACACTACTGCTGACCCTTAGCATGGGAGAAACACTTTTGAAAATCCAAAAAGTCAGACAGAACCATTTTCACTTTGAAAAAAATGAGAAAAGGTCCCACCCAACCCAAGTGTTTGCATTTGAGAGTTTTTAGGCACTTGAAACAATCAGAGGGGAAGGTCTTGGGAGTTCTATTTTTCTTGAATTGTGGTGCTAAGAATCAAACCCAGGGCCTTTTGCATGCTTTTTTGGTACCGGGGATTGAACTCAGGGACACTTAACCACTGAGCCCCATCCCCAGCCCTATTTTGAATTTTATTTAGAGACAGGGTCTCACTGAGTTGCTTAGGGTCTCGCTTTGGCTGAGGCTGGCTTTGAACTTGTGATCCTCCTGCCTTAGCCTCCTGAGCCTCTGGGATAACAGGCATGTGCTACCATGGCTATTTTTAACTGGAGATTTCCCTACTCCTTACCCAAGGCTTGTCTTGGACAATGGCAACCGGGTAGAAATGGTAATGTGCCACTTCCAAACACAGGCCTTAAGAGACCCTGTGTTGGCTGGCTTGTTCTTTCACATCTCTGTCCCTGCCAGGAGAGAACGCCTAGGCTAGCCCACTGGTCCCAGGAAAAGAATAAAAGAAGGAGCAGAGCCAGGCATGGTGATGCACACCTGTAACCCCAGCAGCTCAGGAGGCTGAGGCAGGAGGATAACAAGTTTGAAGCCAAACTGGACAACTTAGCGAGGTCACGCTCAAAATTAATAAAAGAAGCTGGGTGTGTGGCTCAGTGGTTAAGCACCCATGAGTTCACTTTCCAGTTCCAAAAAAGGAAGGAGGAAAAGAAAGGAGGGAGGGAGGGAGGGAGAAGGGGAGGGAGGAAGGAAGGAAGGGGAAAGGAAGGAGCAGAGGACCCTGCCAATCCTAAGGGAGAAATGGACACTCCGTGTCACATGCTGCTGAGATTCTGAGGTTAGCTGTTACCCATTGCTGTGGTGGCAAGAGCTAACTAATGTAAGATCCAGATTCCAGAATTCTCCTAGCATGAAAGAGAGCAACTGATGCCCACAGGACCCAGTGCGAGACAGTGACATGAGGCACAGTACAGTGTTCCCCTCCACCTCACTCACTCCCAGCTTCTGTGAAAGCCCTGGAGTCCTTGCCTATCGGGCTCCAGTGACTGGGTAAGACGTCAAGAGTGCACTGCCCTTGAGCAATGACCTCTAAGAGCTGTGAGGTTCTATTTCAGCAAAGAAAAACCAATGACACATTGGAATATTACTCTGCCTTAAAGAAGAATGAAATGATGGCATTTGCTGGTAAATGGATGGAGCTGGAGCCTCTCATGCTAAGTGAAATGAGTCAATCCCATCTGCAACACGGGGGGCTGTAAGGAGGAGTGACTGAAGTCACGTCTGCCGTCCTTGGTTGTGGAAGGCACTCCTGACACCCCAGGTTGACCTGCTGATCAGTCTGGACCGCATTTGGAGATTGGGGAGACCACTTGGGGATGGGAAGAGGGCTCGGGTCTCACAGTCAGAACTGCATTCTCTTCATTCTCTTCCTGGCTCTGTCCCATGCCTGAGCTGAACAAGCCACCTTTCAGGCCCTTGGCAAACACAAACGTAAGGGCTGGGGCTGGGGCTCAGCAGTAGCACACTTGCCTGGCATGTGTGAGGCCCCGGGTTCGGTTCTCAGCATCATATAAAAATAAATAAAGGTCTATCAACAGCTAAAAAAAAAAAAAAAGTAAAAGCAAAAAAAAAAATGCTCAGGATGCTGGCTGGTGTCATAGATATATGCAAAAAGGTTTTAAAACTTAAACAAAAAAGAGTAAAGAAAGAAAGAAAGGAAGAAGGAAAGAGAACTAGGGTTGTGGCTCAGTGTAGAGCACTTGCCTAGCAGGTGTGAGGCACAGAGTTCGATTCTCAGCACCACATAGAAATAAATAAACATCAACTGACAACTAAAAAATGTATGTATAAAAAAGAAAAGACATGCAGAATATGAGGTGATTCTTATCCCTGGACAAATCACAATGACATATTCAAGGGCACTTCTGTTTTAAGTGCTTAACAAGAAGAACTTAACTAGTGCTTACTAATGGATACCTGGCAATAATGTGCTATAGTTTATTATAAACTGTAGGTGTGCGGTGGCACATACCCTAATCCCAGCAGCTCGGGGGGCTGAGGCAGGAGGATTGTGAGTTCAACGCCAGCCTCAGCAACTTAGCGAGACCCTGAGCAACTCATCAAGATCCTGTCTCTAAATAAAATACAAAATAGGGCTGGGGATGTGGCTCAGGGGTTGAGTGCCCCTGGATTCAATCCCTGGTGCTGATAAAAAGAGAAAAACTGTATGAATCTAAATAGGATCCATTTATTAATTTATCTCAGCAGGATGTGACACAGAGTGTCCATTTCTCATTAAAGATAAAAATGGAACTTAACAGGAGTCTGGGTGGAAAACTTGCAGCTCTTTTTACCTCCAATATTATGATGAATGTTCCCTTCTCCCTGGGGAGAGGATGCTCATGAGATCATATCCCAGGACCCAAAAGAGGGACTGCAGGATGTAGAGTGTCCTCATTTTATGGGCGCACAGGACAGGGAAACAGCGGCAGGAAGAGGTCTGCTGCCACTCAAAGAATCCAGCTCAGAAAATCCAGCCCCTGAAAACCGAGAACCACAATCGAAGTGGAGCTTTTATGTGGCTCGTGATCCAACCTGACTCGGGTTCACATGCCAGAATGTATTCAACAGATGGGTCATCTTTCAAAAAACATCTTCAACTTTATTGTTTTAGCATAGCTCTGAGCTGATGTCGCCGGCTGTCAACGGGGCATTGGCGGAGGGGGATTCCAAGCATCCCTTCAGCATGGCGGTGAGGTCTGTGTGCAGGAACTGGCCCCCGGGGTGAATGTCGCAATGAGTTCCATGTGTGAGAAGGGGTGGGACGGAATACATCTCCACATTGTTCCTGCAAGATTTCTTTTTCTTTTCTTTTTTTTTTTTTCATCACATAGTTTTAAAGAGAACTTTTGTAACCCTGCTGTGGGACTCAGATTCCCAAAGATAAACGAAGGGGCCAAAAAACAAAATATGCAGATACACTGGGTCTATCAGGACCCTGGTAATAAATCCCCTGAAATCAGGGGATGCATCTGAGTAGGGACATGGGAGACCCGAGGAGGAGAAAAAAGTTAGCACCCAATTAACAAATACCACCTTTTTCTGGTATGAATGGTTGGATTCAGTCTGGCTAAGAGGGATCACCAATCCCAGCCAGTGGAAGAAGCTCTTCATTCTTACAGGGAAATTGAGGGGGCCTTCCTCGTTGGCATGGCCTCAAGTTCAAGAGTAGAAATCAGCTACTCGAAGCCGGGCACGGTGGCACAGCCCTGTGATTCCAGTGGCTTGGGAGGCTGAGGCAGGAGGATCTCCAGTTCAAAGCCAGCCTCCGCAACTTAGTGAGGCGCTCAGCAACTCAGGGAGACTCTGTAGCTAAATTAAATAGCAAAAAGGGCTGGGGATGGGGCTCAGTGGTTCAGCACCTGTGGGTTCAATCCCTGGTACAAAAAAGAAATCAGCTATTTGTCATAATATTTAATAACAGCTTTCAGCTAGTGCCAGGCACTGTATGAAATCTTGACACGCACAGTTGGCCCTTCCTATCCGCAGGCTGTACATGGGGTGAGGGGTAGAGACTTCCTCTCCTTGTCATTGCTCCCTGAACAATAATGTCTTGACTGTTAACAGGGCATTGATGTTTCATGAGGCTTTATAAGTCATCTAGAGACAACAGCAAAGCAGGAGAGGATGTGCTTCTGTTATCTGCAAAAGCTTTGCCATTTTATACACAGGACATGAACATCCTCAGAAACTGAACCAGGCCTGTCTGCACCTGAGGCCACCCCCAAAGGAATGTCCACAGAGACGTGTGTAGCACCATGCACACATTTTGATCTTCTGGAGTCAGATGTCACAAAGTCACTTTAGGTGACAGGACAACTTTCAGAGGAGAAAGGGGTCACACAGCATCCCTGCTCATGCCAACCTGCCATCTCCATGAGTTACGGCTTACCCAGACAGAAATTGCAGCACCCAAGTCTTGTGCCATTAAAGCATTTATGGGCTCTAAATGATCCATTATAAGATAGGAGTTTTGTGTTATAATAAATAAAATAATTTTTACAGAAATATTTTAAGCCATTTCTTTAAACCTTCAGAGAATGTTTGCAAAGGACCACACGGAGACGCAAATGCTGGCCTCAGCCATGCCACCAAGTAGGGTCCCCTTAGGGAAGGTCTCTGATTTTTCGCCCTATAAACCAGTTTTCTCAAGTGGATGTACCAGATACTCTGCAGGGGTCTTTGTTGGTCTAAGATTCTGTAAGTCAAAGAAAGAAGGTGGTTCCTACTTAGATTGCTTAAGAAAATTCTGTTCATCAGGAATTGAACAGTAGAAGCTGGGTGATGACATGCCTGTCATCCCAGCAGCTCGGGAGGCTGAGACAGGAGGATTGCGAGTTCAAAGCCAGCCTCAGCAATTTAGCGAGGCCCTAAGCAACTCAGCGAGACCCTGTCTCTAAGCAAAATACAAAATAGGGCTGGGGATGTGGCTCAGTGGTAAAGTGCCCCTGGGTTCAATCCCGGGTACTGACCCCCCACCAAAAAAAAAAAAAACGAAACAAGAATTGCGCAGTAGGGTGTAGGAAGACAGCAAGTCCCATGTTCAAGAAATTTCTCAAGGTCCTGATATGGATGTATACTGAAAAAAAGATTTTAATGAGCCAAATGATAGTGTAAAGGTAACAGCGGCAACTCCAACTCAAAGACTAATGACTGAACAATGAGATCCTGTCTCAAAAGAAAAAAAGAAAAAAAAAATCATTAGATTTCTTCATGGAAAGAACTCCCTGTTGAGGACTGCCTCTGGTGTACTGAGTTTTCAGATCTCAAAGGGCACATCTGTGCCTGGTTCCCTCAGCTTCTTCCACTATCTTAAGATCAACCTTAACAAAAACTCAGCAAGAGGTGGGGGACCCATTAGGCATCAGAGGTCCATTATTTCCTTTTGACTAGTGCTCTCTAATCAAGCACACGGAGGTCCATGGGAAAATTCTAGAAGGACCAAACTCTTTTTTATTTTCCATACCAGTGATTAAACCCAGGGGCACTTGATCACTGAGCCCCATCCCCAGCCCTTTTCATATTTTATTCAGAAACAGAGTCTCCCTGAGTTGCTCAGGGCCTCGCTAAGTTGCTGAGGCTGGCTTTGAACTCATGATCCTCCTGCCTCAGCCTCCCAGCCGTGGGGATTACAGGCCTGTGCCACTGCACCCAGCCAGCACAAATCTCTTGATTGCCAACCTCATGATTCTGACTGATTGCCAGGTCCTAAACTACCTCGTTTGAGGACATCAACCCAAGAGAATAACAACGGAAGATAAGTCAGGCCCAGCATCAGTTATGAATTCTTTTTATACAGTGAGTTCCGGAGGCGAAAGGAGACGGCCCGCCCTGCCGGGAGAAGGATATTGCATGCAGGAAATCCTCCGGCTTTCTATCACACACAGAGATCCCAGAGAAGAAGCCCTGCTATCTGGTGACCCAGGAAAGGGCTGAGCGTGAAAAGTTGCCAGCAGCTGGTTCGACTTACGCAATACATTTCTCAACCGAGTTTCCAGCATTTTGGAAACGAGGACCTACATCTCGGATCTGCCTGAACTTCGTATTTCCTTTCTCAGCTTTCCTGTTGAGCCTCTCCCAGTGGCCTGGCCAAATTCCAAATGCAAACACCATACTCGTGGGTTCCTGCCTCCTTATGAACATCGGTAAGCAGGAACTTCCCATTCGTGATCTTGCCTACGTGCCAATAAAATCCCTTCACCAAGAGAAACCCGGACCAGCAGCCCAGGTGTGCCCCAGGCCCGTCCCCCAAAGAGACACTGAATCAGAAATCCAACTTCCCCCCCAAAAAAAGTCCTGATGTTTATGACAGACAGTTTCCAAAGGGGAATTATATGTTTCTGGAAGAATTTGGAGCATCTCTCTGAAAGGACCTAAAAGATGGCTCATTACCAAGAGCCAAGTGGAAGGGAAAGAGATGAGAACCACTCTTGGGCGTCTCAGAAACAGAAACCATCCATCTTTGCACATGTCAGGCAGGAGGCACACCGTCCTGTCCCCTGACCTGGGAAGAAACAAGAGGCCAGGAAAGAACCCTGGGCTCTCGCCTCCTGAATCCGCATCCACTTGATCTCCTCCAGGGAGGAACTGAAAAAGGGGTCTCACCAAGGTCACCTCTTCTGGCCCTCCCCAGACGAGCCAGCCTTTGGTCCTTAAGCCTCCTTAGAGTACAGGTGAGAAAGATCTAGAAGGTCCGAGGCGGCCAGGGCAAGATGGTGAGTGAGGAGGTCAGGGCAGGGCCAGAACAGAGGAGCATGGGGAGCGGCTTCCGATGAGGTCAGCCTCCGGCTTGACCAAAGTGCTCGTGGACACACGCGGGGACCCAATCAGACAGATACCTCTGTATGCGTGCTCCCAAGCGGTGGACCCAATAGAAAAACTAAAACAGATGTGTGGACAGGGGGTAGCAATCAGTAACAGCGAGGAGAGCGGGGACGGGAGGAATTGATAAGCCAAGGAGAACATTCTAGAATGCATAAAAAAGAACAGGCCCAAACGCCCCCACCGGAGTCCCAGCCCTGGGCCCCTTCTCTGGGGAGGGGTCTGTCTCTGCATCCCTGTTGCTTTTGCAATGAACCTGCAGCTGGCTTGCTGTGTCTGCGTCCTGGGCTTCAGTTCTTTGCTGAACAGAGACGACGCACCCAGCCCCGCCGGACGGTCACACAGGAGAAGGGAAAGGCATGTCACCTCCAGGCACTGGGACGATGAGGAGATCCGTGGGGGCCCCGCATTTCTACTCACCCAGTCGGGAGGGAAGGGGGTGCGGTGGGAGGGGAGCGCGGGCTGCAGGCCAGGTTTCCCATGGTTACAGCTGCTATGGAAATCGCGCTCTCCTCTGGGGTCTCAAAGACCGTGCGGCTGGCTCCCATCACCCGTTAGAGAAGGAGAACAAAAGGTAGAGCTCGGGCAGGAATGGCTTCTTTGATTTAAAGTTTTAAAAAGGTTCCTAACCGGGGTGGGTGGAGGACAGGCACAGTCGCCCAGGGCGGCCGGGATGTCAAGACACTCTCTACCTGAGTCCAGCAGGGGACGAGGCCGACCCCTCGTGGTCTGGAGAGCAGCCTGTGCTCCCCGGGGCCCAGACAGGGACACAGGGATGTCTTGGAAGACAAATGGATCAGGTCACTCCTGGGAGGAAAGTCCTTCAACAGCTTCCCGGTCACCGCGCTCAGGATGGAACCCTGTGTGTCCGCCACGCTCTGGCCTGGGCGCTCCTGTCCTGCTTTATGTCCCTCTCCCTGCCAGGGGTCCCAGGTATCCACCTCCCCTGGGTGTTAACCCATCACATGGTTAATCTCCTTCCAGCTTTGGGGACACTGTGCACCCAAGTCACTGCCTCTACCAAAGACTCTGTCCCCCAGTACTTCCCTCCTTCCACTCAGTTACCTTTCAGTTCTCACACTCATGCCACCTTCTCCGGTCCCCCTATAGCTTGGTCAGTCCTTCCCTTCTTTCCCGACAAGGCACTTCCTGCAATTTAAGTAAATATAAAAAATGTACCTTTTTAATTAATTAATATTAATGTACTAGAGATTAGGCCCAAGGTTGCTTTGCCACTGAGTCACACCCCCAGCCCTTTTTAATTTTTTAAATTTTAAGTCAAGATCTCACTAAGTTGCTTAGGGTCTCACTAAGTTGCTGAGGCTGGGGATCCTCCTGCCTCAGCCTCCCAAGTCGCTGGAGTTTAATGACCTCTATCATTTGATGTCTCAGGCTTTCTGGGTTCAGGGAATCAGAGCCTTGACCTGGCTGCTCCCAGGCCTTGGTTCATGGATAAATGATTTAAGGGAAGGTAAAGGTAGATTCTGTTTGTCTGTCTCCCCAAATCTCATCCTTGGAAGCTTTCCAGACGCCTCATGGATACGGACATCAGGCAGGACTGAGGTTTTGCAATCAACACCCAAGGTCAGGCCAAGGACAGCAGTGATTCTCAACCAGGGGATTTGCTTCCCAGGGGACACACGCATCATCCAAGATCTGGGAATCCTTTGGGTTGTTACAATTTGGCTGTTACAACACACAGGACAGGCCCAACAATGAAAGATGATGCAGCCTAACATGTTAATAGTGCCAAGGTTGAGAAGCCCTGTTGAACAGTGAAACAACTTCTTCAGCAACCAATGGACAAGGGGTTTGTGACCGTTTTTCCTCACAGTTCATTTGGGCCACTTTAGAAAGTGATAACCAGCTCTTCTGGGCCATTCCAGCCAGTTCCCCCAGCTTGGGTACCCACTCTGCTTCCACTTGAGTACCAGAGAAGTTACCCGCTGAATTAGAGGGCCATTAAAAAACGAAACAGAGCCAGGCGAGGCGCACACCTGTGATCCCAGCAGCTCGGGAGGCTGAGGCAGGAGGGTTACGAGTTCCAAGCCAGCCTCAGCCACTTAGCAAGGCTGTAAGCAACCTAGTAAGACCCTGTCTCGACATAAAAAATAGAAAGGGCTGGGGATGCTGCTCGGGGCTAAGGGCCCCTGGGTTCAATCCCCAGTACCTGGTGTGTGTGTGTGTGTGTGTGTGTGTGTGTGTTTTACTCAGCTTTTTCCCTGCTGTGACTAAAAGACCTGACCAGAACAACTGTAGAGGAGGAAAAGTTTATTTGGGGGCTCACAGTTTCAGAGGTCTCAGTCCATAGACAGCAGGCTCCATCCCTCATGGCTCGAGGGGAGGCAGGACATCATGGAGGAAGAGTGTGGTGGAGGGAAGCAGCTCACATGGTGATCAGGAAGCAGAGAGAGACTCCACTCTCCAGAGACAAATAGAGACCCCAAAGCCACGCCCCCAATGCCACCTCCTCCAGCCACACCCACCTGCCTCCAGCCACCACCCAGTTAATCCCATCAGGGGTTCATTCACTGGTTGGGTTAAGGCTCTCACAACCCAGTCATGTCTCCTCTGGACCTTCCTGCACTGTCTCACACGTGGGCTTCTGGGGGACACCTCACATGCACCCCAGAGCAGGTGGGTGGCTGAAGCCGGGGGGGAACAGCATGGCGAGTGGAGGGTGCAGACACTGCACGCTAAGAAGAGTCCAGGACTAGTCACAGGCTCCAGTGACACAGACCCTCTCTCCTCAGGATGAGAGAGAGTGGAAATGAACTAGGAATATTTTTCGTGTGTGTGTGTGTGTGTGTGTGTGTGTGTGTGTGTCCAGCATGGTGAGCTCCCCCCTGCAGGAGGGCTGTGTCACCTTGGCCCTCTCCTCTGGGACCCATGCTTCCCTCCCTTACCATCCCTCCTCAGCACCCCCTCCCCCATCCTGAAGGGGATAGGTGGCAGCTTCTTCTGTCCCCACCCCCACCCTGCACAGTCTCCATGTCTGAGGCAGGCAGGGGAAAGGAGAGCACTGTTTCCATGAACTGATCTTCCTTTCCTGCAAGACCCACTTGTGACGTCTGTGATGATCCCATTGGCCAGGATGGGGTCACATGACTACCCCACCTTCCTGGGAGAGGGAAATGTCACTGTTGAACTGGACTCTGCCATCTTGAGCTCCACATCAGGGTTCTGTTTGATGGTGGCACTCAGGTAGGTTCATGTGGAGTGGACGATTTTGCAGGGGTCTAAATCCCATCCCCCCTTAGTTAGAAGCATTCCCATAACTAGCCAATCAACTCTGTAGTTTAACAGGACAGTTTTTCCCTTTCCTAATTCATACTGCACCCCACCAGGACGAAATAAAAATTCAAAAGCCTTGCCAGGCGCAGGGTGCACACCAGTCACCCCAGCAACTTGGGAGGCCGAGGCAGGAGGATGACAAGTTCGATGCCAGCCTCAGAAATTTAGCGAGGCCATAAGCAACTTAGCAAGACCGTCTTAAAAAAAAAAAATTAAAAGGTTGGGGATGTGTCTGTGTGGGTCAGCACCCCTGGTTCAATCCCCAGTATCAAGAAAACCACAGAAGCCTTCTAAAGGGCCCAGGAGGATTGGACACCGAGATGACCATGATGCATGCAGCTTAATACACAATGAGGAGAAGCATCGGGCCATGCAGACCCCAGTGCTCCCACTGCCCGCTTTGGAAAGACCAGCGGCTTTCTGCTGCCACACAGGCATTTGGGAATAACATCAATCCATCTTAGCTGATCTCCTCTGTGATAACTTCATGATTATTTATGGGCAGCTTCAAAAGCTCAGAAATGCTAAACAAACAGAGAGATAAGTTGCCAGGGATGTTCAACATTTGCCCTGACCGACCTCACAAGATTTTGCTAAGGGGAATTCTTCTCAAGCCATGGAAATTATCACTGGAAACCAAATGCCTTGATAACATCTTTAAAAAAAAAAAAAAAGATTTATCCTAGGCCAGACTGAGGAAGCTCCCAAACAACACAAGGTTATTTTTAGAAGGTTGGCTCCTGAGAAAAAGAAATAAGACGGGAATACGATTATAAAGCTTGGGTTGCTTTTTCTTCACAAACTGTTTTGACCTTTACCAAGCCTGGAAACTTCAGGAGTTTAGATTAAAAAAAAAAAAAAAGCCTAATTAAAAATCACTGCTGTTCTTTCGGTTCAAGTCAAGGTAATACGCCTTTAAAATTGTCAGGCGAATACATTTCATTTTTCAGAGCTCATCTTTCAGAATATTCTAAATTGGATATCTGTGAATTTTTTCCTTTCCTTTTTAAGCGGGTGATGTTAAAATGATTTTCTCAAATGCCTTTTTTTTTTTCTTTTTCTTTTCATTTTTAAAGAGCGTGGACAGATGTGAACACAAGGACAAGGGGGAAAAAAATGTGCACTCTCGAAGAAACAAAAGAGGCAGCACTCTTTTTACAGAATCCGTATCCACATGGCAGAAAACAAAAATTAAAAGTGAACTAATTGGCTGGGCACGGTGGAGCACACCTGTAATCCCAGCTGCTCGGGAGGCTGAGGCAGGAAGATCACAAGTTCAAAGCCACCTTCAGCAACTTATCGAGGCCCTCAGCAACTCGTGAGACCATGTAAATGAAAGGGCTAGGGACATGGCTCAGTGGTTAAGCACCCCTGGGTTGAATCCCTAGTACCAAAAAAAAAAAAAAAAGCCAATAAGGAACCAAGATTTGAAGCTCACTTCATCCTCCTAGCAACTCCCAGGCAGGCAGAGTTCTAATTCCCACTCTATAGACAAGGGAACCAACCCTGAGGGCAAGGGAGGTCAAGTAACTTACCTGAAGTCACACAGCAACTAAGAAGCAGGAGAACCCAGGCAGTCTGACCCCGAGCCAGAGCTGTTAACTGACTCACAGAGCAAAACTGCCTCTTGGTGACAGGGAAGGTCCTCGGATGTGGCAAAAGGTGTGGAGGGGACACACGAATGTGGGCTCTGGGAAGAACTGTTCTATACACGCTGCCAGGCCCGGTCCCTTCCCAAGAGGCACATGGCATTTTCCTACAGTGACGCTGGCGGGTCCTGGCCACTCCTGAGTCCGGGCCTTCCTCTCTTGTCAAGCGCTGGCTAGGAGGAGCACTGGGGAGCAAGTGTTCAGCACGAAGTGAGTCGGAGGGAGGGAGCCCAGAGGGGCCTGTGTGTACAAGTCAGTGTACAGGAGGGACGAACCCACGAGCCAAAGAGACATGCACATGACCCTTTTCTTTTGTTACCAGGATTGAACCCAGGGGCAGTGGACCACGGAGCCCCATCCCCAGCCCTGTTTTATATTTTATTTAGAGACAGGGTCTCACTGAGTTGCTTAGGGCCTCACTATGTTGCGGAGGCTGCTTTGAACTCAGGATCCTCCTGCCTCAGCCTCCCCAGCCGCTGGGATTACAGGGGTGCAGCACCATGCCCAGCTTCCAACTTGCCTCTAAGAGAATCAGAGAAAAAGACACTTCACAAAACAGTGAGTGGAAACTCCCTCCCTGCAGAACAAGCCCGCGGGTTCTTGGTTCCCTCTGCACATCACATGCCTGGACACCTGGTGGGGTCCACGCGCCCCTCCCTACTCAAAGGAAAAGGAGTAATGCCGGACTGAGCAGAAGGCTGATTCCATTAAACAGCTGGAAAGTTCTTCAAAATATGATGTCGTAAAGTATACAGGGTACACATGCACACACACATATGTGCACACACAGTCTATATAACTTGGCATATAGCATATATTAGAGAGCTGCTGTCTTACATATGCATATGCAAAATACACACATACATATATGTAATAAATGTAATACATGTATCATACGTAACAGCTCATATAACACAATATATGGTGATAGAATAAGGTACTATATAAATAGTATATCTAGCAACATATGTCATACATCTCAGTTTTGACTTAGTGTCTATGGCTATATTTATTATGCATATATAATACATGATGCCCAAAGATCTAGCAGCAAGTGTCATAACCGCCATCATCTCCTAGCGGTGATGAGCATCAATGATATTTCAAGATGACTGACATGATTGTTAAGTGACGAGGAAACATCTGGGACTCTGGTTGGCCACACAGCCACAGGGCGGGCTAATGCAACTCCTGCCATTTGTTGCCTTGGCTCCTAATCGGGGGACATGCTGACGTTCACACAGGGGTTAACAGCAGTAAGGGTAAAGACCTTTCCAGCCAAGCTGGGGCTTGTCCTCAACTACATTCCCAGGTGCTCAGGCTGAGGGCTCTTCTGGAAGGATGTCGGGAAGGGCGGGGTTGAGGCGGGAGGGTGGTGGGCTGGGGCGAGCCACCTCCAAGGGGGCTTCACAGCTTCGCTGGGTCACTAGCAGGAGCTGGTCTGCACACTAAGTTCACTTCTCCCAAAGAAAGCACTTCCTCTCGGCCCTGGCTTGCCAGCGAGAAGGGTCACCAAGAGCCTCCAGGAGCCACCCTCCCTCACAGGCTTGCAATGTGACAGACAAAGCCACTTTTACTATCTTGCTGCTTTTTTATTTTGGGGGTACCAGGGATTGAACTCAGGGGTACTCAACCACTGAGCCACACCTACAGCCCTATTTGGTGCTGAGTTGCTTAGGGCCTCGCTAAGTTGCGGAGGCTGGCTTTGATCCTCCTGCCTCAGCCTCCCAAGCTGCTGGAATTACAAGTATGTGCCACGTTCTTGGTTCATTTTTCTTTTGGGCCAGGGCTGGGGATTGAACCCAGGGCTTGTGGGTGCGAGGCAAGTGCTCTACCAATTGAGCTAGATCCCCAGCTCTTTCTTGGTTCATTTTTAACAAAACTTCCAAGTCATCTGCCATTACTGTCTGCTTCCAGTGCCACCAATTTCATTGTCCCATGTTAAATCTTAAGTGACTCGGATTGAATTGAAACAAGGAGTAAGATTTGTGAGAATTCGTAAGAATTTTTAAGAATAAGCACAGCCCCTTTGCAGAAGGAGCATAATTAAGAAAGGCTGCATGTGTTGGAGCAGTAAAAAGCAATGAGTCTCCAGGACAGAGGCCAGGAGGCCTTACTTCTAGGTTTTGGCCTCCAGCGAGGGCCACTTCATTTTTTTTCTTGCGAATCACTATGTGATTCAAAGAAATCCAAGCTCCTCTGTATATCCCCTGCTCCCTCATGTAAAAATAAGAAAAATCCTATTAAATACACGTATCTAGCCGCATACATATATGAAGCCCCCACGTGCCGGTCAGTCACCATGCCAACTACATTCACCACTGTGACGCCACCATCCCTCGCAGAGAACTTGTTAGGTTCTGATGTGCCCGTTGGTTTCACAGATGAGGAAACTGAGGCACTGAGCTGCTTGTCCAAGCTTCCAGAGCTGGTCAGCGGGGCAACCAGGACCTGCTTGAGCCTAGGAGATGCCCCACCACGTGCAACCCCGCTGCTGGGGTTTCACAGGAACACCTGGGCACCAGTCACTCTCCCCCCACCTTCAGTGTGACCAGGTCATGAGAAAGCGCTCTGCTGGCTTCCGGGGACTCTGTGTCACAGACGTCATTGCTTATGGCCAGCATCTGGGTATGTCCTTGCCTCCTTCAATGATGGCGCCCAGCCCCCATGGCCATCTCCCCAGGACCGCAGTTGTTACGACCCAGCTCTAAACACACTTGACTCTCCATGTGCCCTCCCTAAGGACTGCGAGAGCCCAGTCCCCACCGTACAGGAAGGACCACAGAAATGCCCAGAAGCAAATTCGAATGTCCACAATGAGAACGTGTATGGCTAAGCCAAACACCCCAGGCCTCCAGCAAAGGCCACTTAATTTTTTTTCTTGCAATGCTGGCTCAAATATAAGTTGATTCTTTAAAAAAAAAAAATTTGTTCTTTTTAGTTATATGTGACACTAGAGTATATTTTGACATATTTGTATGTCTTATTCTAATATGGATCCCAGGCTTGTGGTTGTCCATGATGTGGAGTTTCACTGTGGGGTAGAGTCATTCCACTGTCTTTCCTTTTCCCATCCCCCCTTCCCTTCATTCCCATTTGTCTAACCCAATGAACCTCTATTTTTCCCTCCTCGCTCCCCCTCCAGTTGTGTGTTAGCATCTGCATATCTGCAGAGAACATTCCACCTTTGGTTTTTTGGGACTGACTTATTTCACTTAGCATGACAGTCTCCAGTTTCATCCATTTACTAGCAAAAGTCATAAAGTCATTCTTTCTTTATGGCTGAGTAATATTCCATTGTGTATATATACCACACTTTCTTTATCCACTCATCTGTTGAAGGGCACCTAGCTTGGTCCCATACCTTAGCTATTGTGAATTGAGCTGCTATAAATATGGATGTGTCCGTGTCACTGTAGTAAGCTGGCTTTAAGTCCTTTGGGTATATACTGAGGAGTGGGATAGCTGGATCAAATGGTGGTTCCATTCCCAGTTTTCTGAGGAATCTCCATACTGCTTTCCAGAGTGGTGGCACCAACTTGCAGTCCCACCAGCAATGTCTGAGTGTGCCTTTCCCCCACATTCTTGCCAACACTTACTGTTGCTTGTATTCTTGATGATTGCCATCCTGACTGGAGTATCCAACTAAGAAGCTTCTTCACAGCAAAGGAAACTATCAAAAGCGTGAAGAATGGAACAAAGTCTCTGCTACCTGCACCTGAGATAGAGCATTAATCTCCAGGACATATAAAGAACTCAAAACCACACACACACACACACACACACACACACACACACACACACACACTAACCCAATCAATTAACAAGCAAAGGAACTGAACAAGCACTTCACAGAAGAAGAAACATGAATGACCAGATATATGAAAAAAATGTTAGACTTCTCAAGCAGTTAGAGAAACGCAAATCAGAACTGTACTGGGTCTCCATCTCCCTCCAGCCCGAAAGGAATCTGGGTTAATTCTGCACCTCAGAGGCGTCCCTGCTCCTCCTTTCTTTGAAGACAACCAGAGAAACGACTCCTGCTTCTTTAGAACCTGTTGGCTCATTTATTTCATCTAGAGACGACTCTTAGCATCCAGCTTAGAAACATCCTGTTGTGAAGAGGGTCAAAGTCAGCACTGCGGCCTGAAGTGGAGCAAATTATATTCCACGCATTTCCAATTAGGTCAAAAGGAATCCTAATGATTAATATGAACCAATAAAAAATGAAGGAAAAAGAAATATCCTGTCCCACCCAAGGCTAACATCCACACTTCTCCCAAGAAGCCTCAGGTGGTAACTTTGTCATGGAACTTGCCTTGAAGTCGGAGGCACCCGTGGGGTGAGTCTCCCTGAACTTCCTCCCGTCCTGTTTCATGTCCCTGCACCAGAGGACATCAGATGGACAGCTCTCCCAGCCACTCATTCCCTTCACCAACCAAGACTCCAGCACCCACCACGGGCCAGGCTCAGTGCTGGGTCCCAGGACTCAGTCCTCCCAGAGTTCACTGTCTTAGGGCAGGGAAGAGACAGGGTCCGAGAGGAGACAGGGTCAGAGAAGCGTTCTGAGAAGGAGACAATCAAACTGAGCAGTAGACGATGAGACCAGGAAGCCATAGCTAGAAACAGACATCCCAAGGTGGACGGAGAAAGGACACTCCAGGAAGAGGAAGCCACACCCGCAGAGAGCTGCAGAGACGTGACAGAATTAAACATAGACAGTAAGTGCGGTGGCCCATGCCTGTCATCCCAGCAGCTCGGGAGGCTGAGGCAGGAGGATCAGGAGTTCAAAGCCAGCCTCAGCAACTTAGTGAGGACCTGAGCAACTCAGGGAGACCCTGTCTCTAAATAAAATATTAAAAGCGGCTGGGGATGGGGTTCAGTAGTTAAGCACCCCTGGGTTCAATCCTAAGTGCCCCAAAAATAAAAAAATAAACATAAGCAAGAATGAGAGGCAAACAGCAGGTCACCCACTGGTGGGAGCACAAGCTGCCCCAGCCCTTTGTAAGGCAATGCGCCCTAACTCGTGGGCACACACTGCATGCCTGGCACCAGAGTCCCCCAAACAACTCATGCAGACCCACCAAAAGACACACAGTGGGCAATACTTCAGGAAGAGAGAGAAAGAGAGATGATGATAATTCCAGAGAGTGGTACCTGCGAGGGGGAGAGGATGGAGAGGGAACAGATAATTACAAGGCTCTATTTCCTGAAGCCAGGTGGCAGGCTGGGGGCGCCCACGGTGTGACTCCTGCTTATACATATTTAATGGATACTTTTGTATTTTGTATCTGCTCAATATTTCATAAGAGCTGCTGCTTTTTTTTTCCTTCATTTTATTTTTAGTGGTGCGCAGGATGGGACCCAGGGCCTCTCCATGCTCGGCCAGTGCCCTGCACTGAGCTGGCCCGGCCTGAGTTGCCTCCCCCTGCAGTCGGGAAATGGGTGGAGGGAGAAGGTGGAGCAGAGGCTGGGGGGCAGGCGGGGGTCGGTGCTGGGGGTGGCAGGAGTGGGTGGGTGCTGGGTGCTGGGGAGCAGGTGGGTGTGGGCGCTCAGGGGGTCAGTGCTCGCTCCTTAGGGATGCTGTGTATTGGTGATGGTTTGCAGCAGAGCCGGGTGGGGGTGGGGGAGAAGCAGCACCGCCCCGGACCGTGGTCCCCACCTGGCTCCGGGGTAAGTACAAAGTGGGGACTCTAGCCGGACGCGGTGGCCCACGCCTCCAGTCCCAGCGGCTCAGGAGGCTGAGGCAGGAGGATCGCAAGTTCAAAGCCACTAGGGGGACCCTGAGCAGCTCAGCCAGACCGTGTTTCTAAATAAAAAATGAAAAGGGCTGGGATGGGGCTCAGGGGTTAGGCACCCCCAGGTTCCATCCCGGTTTAAAAACAAAACAACAACAACAAAAAAAAACAAAAAAAACCAAAAAACAGTTTTTTCAGCAAAGGAAACCTCTGGATGGCGATTTTCGTTTAGAGGCTGCCAGGGCATGGGCCTCCTGCGATCACAGCAGCCCTGCAGCTATTTCTGCACCTCTGTCTGCCAACGCGACGCCTGCCCAGTCCGGAGGAAACACGCAGGGGCCACCAAGAGAACTGACCGCCTGCCTTCACCTGCACCCTTTAATCCTACAAGCAGTGTGAAATGCACTCCCCAACAGCACAGGCGCTTCCTCGCATGACATTCCTGAAATGTCCCTGGTTATTCCTCCATAGATAAAGGTGCAAGTTTGCAGAGCAGCTGGATTCCTGGAGGGGGGTGGGGATTCCTGGG
>NW_025999941.1:17236830-17252651 GCF_001458135.2 Marmota marmota marmota
GGATGGGGTGGATCTGCTGGGGGGGAGGGGGGGGGGTCCCAATTGATCAAATGTCCTCCAGTACCCTATGGAAAGTCAAGGTTTCAGATGAAGTCATCCCAGCTCAAAACGGAACACGTGTCCTTCGCCTGCACTTCAAAACCTGAAAGAAGCAGGGTGCGGGGCACATGCCTATGATCCCAGCAGCTGGGGAGGCTGAGGCAGGAAGACAGCAAGTTCAAAGTCAGTCTCAGCAACTTAGCAAGGCTGTAAGCCACCTAGTGAGACACTGTCTCAAAATAAAAAGGGCTGGGGATGTGGCTCAGTGGTTAAGTGCCCTTGGTTTCAATTCCCAGTACAAAAAAAAAAAAAAAAAAATCTAAAAGAATGATTCTGGAGTCTCCACCATGGAGAACATAATGTTGTTAGAAAAGAAAGTTCTAGCATTCTGTTGAAATAATCTAATTTAATTCTTGGCCTGAAGGCAGTACCTGGTATAAGAGAACTTTTATTGAAAATAATCAACATCTAGAGTTGGTCAGTTAATTTTTTTTAATGCAATTGGTATAAAATTCCATTGAAAACCCCCAAATAACAGTGTCTTAAATAAGTCGGAAAGTCATTTCTCTCCCTTATAAATATAGCGCAGCCTGGAGTTATGCAGTTCAGGCTACCAGAGCATCTCTCTGTCCATCAGAGACCTGGACACTGCCTCTCTTTTTGTTTTCCTCCATACCAGGCTTCCAACTCACTGTTGAATGTAGCTGCCTGAGCTCCAACTATCACATCCATATTCCAATGGAGAGGAAGCAGGGAAAGACAGGCACATTCCTTCCCTTGAAAAGCACATTCCTTCCCAGGTTGAGCAACCCTTGGATAAAAACTTCCAGGAGTTGTGCACAGTACCTTCCCTTATCCCTTTGACTAGAACTTACTTAAATAGCAATCCTTACGAGAAATGAGGGCTGAAAAATCTTGTCTTCCCTCTTAGGTTTTATGTCAGACAGTAATTGGAAAGTTGTGTTTCCAAGGAAGAAATAAACAATGGCTATAGGGACAACTTTATATAATTCTCACACTAACAAGTCACTATGTAATCTTAAATCTTTACACCTTTTTTTTTTTTTTTGATACTGGAGATTGAACCCAGGGGCACTCAATCCCTGAGCCACGTCCCCAGCCATATTTTGTATTTTATTTAGAGACAGGGTCTCACTGAGTTGCTTAGGGCCTCGCTGAGTTGTGGAGGCTGGTTTTGAACTGGCCATCCTCCTGCCTCAGCCCCCTGAGCCACTGGGATGACAGGTGCACGTCACCATGCCCATGGAGACTGAATGAAGAACTTCTGTTCTCTTGAATTTCTTCTTCACAAAACGCTCTCTGTTGGCTACTCCCACAGCCATGCCCAGCCACGCTATGGCCTGGTGTTCACCACGGTGGGTCTGCCCCTTCCAGACTCTACAATCTCTCTCGACTTCCAGAGAAGGAAACTGAGATCCAGAGAAAGTGAGCGGGTTTCCAAGCCTGAGAAGCACAGTGCACCTTCCCAAGGCCTCCACGCTTTCCAGCCCCCTCCCACTGCTCCCTAGGTCAGAGGCTCCAAAAGCACTAGACAGGGCTACCTCACAGACTACACCTTAACACCCCCAACCCCAGCCCCCCTGAAGGCCAGGGGCACACCCCCAAGTCAGGGTGACAAGAAGAGACACGTTCACGTGGCTGTTCATGGGCACATGTCTCAAGACTCAGGAGTGAGTTTTTTGAGGTTGTAGGTGATGGGGTTTTATAATTGCTTTCTTGTGGTCTGTTCAATCACACTATTACAAATGTCTGTCTTGCTTATATCCATGGGCAAGTCTAAGGAAACAATTAAGAATGTAAGAGAGCCGGGCAAGGTGGCACACATCTATAATCCTAGTGACTTGGGAGGCTGAGGCCGGAGGATCACAGATTGGAGGCCAGCCTCAGCAACTTAGTGAGGCCCTAAGCAACTCAGCAAGAACCTGTCTCAAAATAGAAAATAAAGGAGGCCAGGGATGTGGTTTAGTGGTTAGACAACCCTGGGATAAATCCGGGTACAACAAAGAAAGAGAGGGAAGAATCATCAAGTTAAGTGCATTCCTCAAAAAGCTGCCTCCAAGTGCAGGCCCAGCAATCCTGTGTCACCGCAGTCTTACAAATAGCACATCTGGAAAGCCATTATCGGGCACAACACTTAAGGAACAAAACTGCGTATATTTTATTATCATTATTGCTACTGTGGGTTGAATATAGTGTCCCATACCCCCAAAACATGCGGGAAGGAAAGATGTATTCCCTTCCCGCTAAAAAGGATGCATCTCCCTGGACCCTCTAAATGCGATCTTGTTTGGAAAAAAGGTCTTGGAGATGTTATGAAGGCTCTTGAGATGAGATCATCCTGGGCTAGGGGTGGCCTAAGTCCAATGCCAAGACTTTACAGAGGAAGACAGGAGCCTGGGGTGAATGTCATGTGACCGGAGGCTGAGATCCACCAGCCTGAGACACCAAGAGCTACCAGCAGCCATAGAAGCTCAAAGGGAGGCACAGGGCAGATTGGGCCTCGGGCCCTCTAGGGGGAGCTTGCTGACGCCTTGAGTTTGGACTTTTAACCTCCAGAAATCAGAGTAGATAGATTCCTGTTCTTTTTTGAAAAAGTCACTCAATTGCTAGTAATTTGTTATAGCAGCTCCAAAAACCTAAGACATCTATGTGAAACTATATGGAAAGCAAAGACTACAAAGAAATCACACCTTGCTGGGTGCAGTGGCCCATGCCTGTAACCCCAGCGGCTCAGGAGGCTGAGGCAGGAGGATTTCAAGTTCAAAGCCAGCCTCAGCAAAAGCAAGGTGCTAAGCAACACAGTGAGACCCTGTCTCATAATAAAATACATATTAAAGAACAAGGTCTGGGGATGTGGCTCAGAGGTTAAGAGCCCCTGGGTTCAATCCCTAGTAACAAGAAATAAGGAATCACACCTGAAAACTAGGAGGACTCATCTTTGGGGAATGGAGTTTTTTATTTCCTTTATTTCCTAATCACTTAACTTTGTTGATTTTTTTTTCACTGTGTATACATTTATGATCTAACAACTTGATCAAAACTGATATAAAATCAGAAATGAACGTGCCTTAAAATTCTGTTAGCACCAGGATTGAGAAAATAATTTTTTCCATTACCCTAAATCCCTAACGGTTGGACACATCCATTAGTTGTTCTACACCTAGAACCCAAGGAACATACTGATGTGCCCTTCCCCGTGGCTACAAAGGGTCGAGGTCCAAGGGGAAGCCGACATTCCCCAGTAATCTACTGTCTCCAAATGTGGGGCTTCACAAAGATCAAAGGAACCTGTCACTGCGATTTCCAAATGATTCAATAAGTCACTGGAGAGGTGCCAAAGGCCCAGTCATCAAGGATGCAAATGACAAGGAGCACCCCCGGGTGCCTGGTGGAAGAACAAAAGACTCAGAGAAATCATCTCATTGAAGTAATTTCATAGAGAAGAAAGAGAGCCCCTGCCTTCTCTTAATAAATCCCCCGGAGGCCTGATCTCTCCGCCCTGCAAGTGGGGACGTCCATGGTGGGTGTTCTACGCACACATAATATCGAGCCTGCTTTTAAGAACCGTAAACAGCAGCTTCTGCATCACCAAGTAGTTTACCAAACATAAAATCAAATAAGGGCACTCATTAAATGCCTTCCACGGGCAAACGTGCTTGTGTCTGTTTGGTCACCTTGACACCCAGATGGCCCAAGTGGCGGGAAGCCCAGGTTCCAAAGCACAGGGCCACTGGCTGGCCGAGGGCCACCTCGTTCATCTTGATGCATGTTGATTCTAGCTGGCTGCAGAGGGGCTGCCGGGAACTCCCTCCCTCGGCCGATCCCTTTTGTGGAGATTTCTTCTAGAAAACATGATGCAAATGGCATTTATAAGATGTCCTGATGCCGCCCAAACGGAACCCCAGGGATATTCACTGGCTGAAGGGGGCTTCCCTGGAATAGAGGGAGATCTGATTAGAAAACCAGGAGCGACCCCCCCAGAACAGGAAATCTTGTTGGGCTTGGGTCCCCTTGTCCCAAAGTGGCACCTGCCAGACACCTCAATGTCACCCCAGCTGCTTTGACAGGAGTCTCACCTTAAAGATTGCAGCCCCCAGAAAAATCAGCTCACCCAAGAATTTATGTCCACAGCAGACACTCATCAGATCCCACCCCCCAGGCCCCTGAGAACACAAGATGGTGTCCCCCAACACACAGTTTTATCTTTAGACTCAGAGACTCAATTTGCCAGAACTAAACACCCTCTTTTGGTTAAAGACTTAACATCATTTCTTTTTCTTAGCTGTAGATGGACACAATACATTTATTTTATTTATTTATTTTTATGTGGTTCTGGGGATCGAACCCAGTGCCTCACACGTGCCAGGCAAGCGCTCTGCCACTGAGCCCCAACCCCAGCCCAGGACAAGCCATCTTGAGCCCCAAAGATCTGGGTTCCAATTCTAACTCCACCACCTGCTACCTGTGTGAACGATGGCTCCTAATTTTCTTATATTTAAAAAGTAGAAAATAAAAGACATACCACAGAAGATGGTTTTCAATATAACAGGAAGTAGTTGGAGCATGCAGGAAGTCAGGCGCAGAGTAGGGATGCAGGGATGCAGTAGCATTAGCTCCTTCCTCACACCATCTCCCAGACAGGGAGGATTCTGCTGCTTAGATGACCTGCCCTGCACAGCGGTCCCTGCCCAGCAGGGACTTTGTTCCAGTCTGCCACTCACATCATCCTTCCAGGCATATACATTATTCACTCACTAGTTACTTTCAAAACAACAAAGAATGTCAATAAGCAAGGCAGGCCCCGGGGTAGGACTATAGAGAAGGGTGAGGACTGTGGAAAAGTTGAACACACATATTTCATCTAAACGCAAAGAAGAAACCGTAAGAAGAGAGTTGCTAGATATTTTCAATTTCCCAGAGGCAGCCCAAATCTGCACTTGGACACACACTCAGATGTTCACAACCAACTGAACATTTCAATCTTGTGCAAAGCTAAGAAAATCCACACGCAGGCCAGATCTAGCCTCAGGAGTTGCCAGAATGTGACCTCACGTTCACATACTATAGAAAGACCCTTGTTTCTCATGCCTCAGGAGACAGAAAACTTGGGCTTGAAGACTTGTGTTGGGGTCAATGGAGAAGTGTAGCCAGGTGCACACTCACAAGAACTCACATGTTCTAGGTGGGCTAGAGGAAGGCATAATACGTAGAATCAATCCCATGTCAATGACATGGATTCTCATCTTGGACTTGAGATTTCAAGATCCAGTTGGTAAGGATTCGGGGCCCAAAAGAGTCCCCTTCTTGTATACTGACTCCAGGGCTGCAGTTGGAAGTGATCTTCCTCTTACTGTTAGCAGACTCCTCTGTCCTCAGCCAAACAGATGGTGAGAGCCCAATTCCACCTACTCCGTTTCACCTGAAGTCTATGTGCCCCTAAATGAGGGCGTGACATGCCATGTATACTACTCCATCAGGAAGTCTCATTCCCTCAAAAACGGATGCCCCACGTGAGGGCAGGGGGTAACTCTACTATATTTTATTGCATAATTTCTGCCCCTGATTCTTTTCAGTCCAAAATTTGGCTTATAACCTTGTACTGCATCATCTCACCTAGTACATGTCTGTTGTCAGTCCATTTAAAAGGTTAACAGCAGCGCCAGGCACAGTGGTGCACGCCTGTAATCCCAGCGGCTCAGGAGGCTGAGGCAGGAGGATCACGAGTTTGAGGCCAGCCTCAGCAATTTAGCAAGGCCCTGAGCAACTCAGTGAGACCCTGTCTCTAAATAAAATACAAAAAAATGCTGGGGATGTGGCTCAGTGGTTGAGGGACCCTGAGCTCAATCCCTGGTGCCAAAAAAAAAAAAATTCACGTTATAGTTGCATCCCATATTTTTGCAAAAAAAAAGGCATAAAATCTGCAACAGTTATGCAGTAAAATATCTCCTCTCTTCAGAGCTCAGTCCATGAGCCAAGAATTGTCACTGCCATTTATCCAAGGAAGGGCTTCCGCTCACGGTGCAGAAGTGGCTTTTTATCTGTCACAGGATCTACCATTTCTAGGGTCCTAAATGAGCATCTTCTTGTTCCTCATTCATCCCTGTTTCCACTGAACCTTCTGAAACCAGAGCACCCGTCAAGCCAGGCCACTTGCGGTGTACAGAAGGACACACATGGCAGGCATCGTCCCACTTAATCCCCAAAACCACCGCAGCAGACAAGTAACGGCATCCCCATTGTACTGAGGAGTAAAACAAGGCTCAGAGAGGTTAAGTCATTGGCCCATGACAGTCAGCCAGTAAGAAGCAGAACCAAGGCTGTATCCCAACAATCCGTCCCTTTGGCCACGTCCCTTTGGCCACTCAGCGTCATGCCCCACATAAGCTCTTAAAAGCTTCAAAGCGGTTTTTCTAACACTAGCTAGAAACACATTTCTCCCCAGAGATCATCCCCCAGGATACTCCATATATAGGCAGGTAGAGTCCCTCTGACCTCAAAAGACCAGAACTCTAGGAATCCATTCTCGCCAGGGAATGCTCCCTCACTCCACAGGGAGAGCCCTCAGGGCCCTCATTAATGGCAGGGGTGAAGGATAACCTTTGAGCCTTCTTGAACCAAAAAAAACAACAACAACAACAAAAAAACAAACAAACAAACAAAAAATACCCAGCATTTTCATTAGGTCTTCCTTCCTCCCACTACCCTCAAACTATGGAGGCATTAGGATGAATGATCACCTCTCAACAAAATGTGGGTATTACTTTCAGGATTTAAGATAAAGAAATGTATTTCTGGGGGGTAAAAATGAGACTGACTGCTGGGCACAGGGTGCACACCTGTAATCCTAGCCATTCGAGAGGCTGGGGCAAGAGGATGGCAAGTTGGAGGCCAGCCTCGACAATTTAGTGAGACCCCATCTCAATTAAAAATATAAACAGGCCAGGCACAATTTTGCATGCCTGTAATCCCAACAGCTTGTGAGACTGGGACAGGAGGACTGCAAATTCAAAGCCAGCCTCAGCAACTTAACGAGGCCCTGTCTCTAAATAAAAATACAAAATAGGGCTGGGGATGTGGCTCAGTGGTCAAGTGTCCCAGAGTTCAATCCCGATACCCAAAAAATAAAAAATAAAAATAAATAAAACGGGTTGGAGATGTCGCTCAGTGATAGAGCACCCCTAGGTTCAAATCCTAGTACCCGTACCCCCCCCCCCCAAAAAAGATGGCTGATCTCCATGCGGCCATGACTCCTCACTTTTCATCAGGCACAAGTTGTCACTAGGGGTGATTAAACAAGGATTAATTACCAGCTTGCTACAAGAGCTGAGATGTTTTAACAGTGCTGCCCAGAGAGCACACAAATACACTCATACTTCTGAAGGACTGAGGGTGGAATTTGGCACCATTTCTTTGGAGGACAATTTGGCAAAGAGCTCTTAAAATAGTAAATGTTCATATCCTCTGACCTGGAGATTCCAGTTATGCTACAGAAACATAATTGGGGAAATAAACACAGGCATGTTTTAGCACAAGAAAAGTGGTTGTTACAGTACACAAACAGCAGATCCCATCAATGTGGCTGTTGACAGAGAAATTTTTAGCTCTATAAAAAATCCATGTAATGGATTCTAAAAGCTAATAAAGGTATTAGACTTTTACAGACTGATACGGAAAGATGTCCAGAAAGTATTCCTAGGTTTCATGAAAAGAGAAAATGAGGTAAGACAATCCATGGAATGCTTATTTTCTGTCATGTTAATAAATACTAATTTCAATGAATCAGAGGAAATAAATACCAATCTGTACACACTATATCATTCTAGCTTCAGGGTCAGCAAACTGATTCAAAACCCTGTCAAGTAGTAAATACTTAGTTTTTCCAGCTGCAAGTTAGTTTTAACTAAGCAACTTGGTCATTGCAAATGCAGCCCAAGATGCCACTAAATCAATGGGTGTGGCTGTGTTCCAATAAAACTTTATTCATGGACTTTAAAAATGAAATTTCATGTGCTACAAAATGTTCTTTTTTTTTTACTCCCCCCCCCCCCCCCGCAAATATGGAAAAATATAAGCTAGATGTGGTGGTGCATTCCTGGAATCCCAGAGAAACTGGAGGCTGAGGCAGAAGGATCATCAAGTTCGAGCCAGCCTGGGCAACTTAGCAAGACCTTGTCTCAAAACAAAAAAATAAACAAAAAGTGGCTCAGTGGTGAAGTGACCCTGGGGCACAATTTCAGCTACCAAGAAGAAAGAAAAAAAAAAAAAAAAAGGGAAGAAATAGAAAGAGAGGCTGGGGGTGGAGCAAAAGGGTAGAACACCTCTGGGTTCCATCCCCAGTACTAAATAAAATAAAAACACAAAACCAAATAAAAAGGTAAAAGCCATTCTGATTTTGTCCCACCAGCTACAGTTTGCTAACTCCAGACCTCAAAGGTGCAATTAAGAAAGGTTTTCTCTTTTATGAAAGGTATGCTTTATATGTGCATGTGATTTTACTATCTGTAACAACAGTAATAGCTATTACAAAATCAGAGATAATAATACAGATATCTCAGACTGAGTTGATTTTGTTTTCCAAGAGAAAACCCCTATCAAGATACTTTAGCTTCTGCCAAATACGGTGGTGCACACGCCTGTACTCCCAGCAACTCGGGAGGCGGAGGCAGGAGGAGCAAGTTTGAGGCCAGCCTTAGCAACTTATTGAGACTCTGATTCAAAATAAAAAGGGCTGGGAAATGGCTCAGAGGTAGAGCTTCCCTGGGGTCCAATCCCTAGAACCAATAAAAAACAAAACACAACAAGGGACCTCACCTTCTCTCAGACATGTTCAAATAGGTGGGCCAACCAGCAGCCTTAGCTGCTAAGCATCTTCCCTGGCTGGAAGGTTCCAAAAACCAACTGTGTCTGTCTGTCTGTCTCTCATACACACACTTTCCTTGTTTGGCCTACCCATCATGGGCTGAGAGTGTTTTTCCTTCCAGAGCAAAATCATCAGCGGGAACCCACTTCTAATCCAATTTGCAATCCTCTGCAGGAAACCAGGACTGCGTCACCCCCCAAATTGCGGGCCCCCGTCATCCATCCCCAGAATCGCCAGGGCAACCGGGGAGGGGCACTGCTTTGCAGGCGCAGGCTTGGCTGGCCCAGCCCCAGCCCCAGCCCCAGCGCTGCTTCTGGAGCAACGGCGACGCGGCCAAAGCATGCGCCTGGAAGGGCCTTGTCCAGAGACAAACCGCGCCGCACAATCACGCCGACCTCAGGGGCCAGCCCCGCCCCCGGCTGGGGCCAGCCCCGCCCCGCTTCCCAGGTCAGCTGCGCCCAGCGGGGGCTGCAGGGGACCCGCTGACTGCCCGCCTTCTGATGCTCCAGCCAATCTACAGTCATCAGCAAGTGGCGACATTGAGGGGATTACAAGGGGCTTAGAAGCCACTGGAGATTCATTGATGTGGTGTCACAAGCCTCATGGCCACATGCCCTTTAGGAAGGGCTTTGGTCTGTCCAGGGTTCTCGGTGGCCTTTGATCTTACCACCCCTCTCTCCACGTGGTGGGGACGTTGCCTCCACCCCGATTCCACGCCACTTTGTTCTCAGCTACTTTTATTCTTAAACCTAAAAGAGTGCGGTGCATATTCTTCCAGCGGGACAGAGCAGGGGTCACCCACTGCCTGGAAGGAGCCGGGCACTGAAGAGTCGTGGGGGTGCGCACGGGACCCTCGGCCGCAGCTACCCCGCTTTGCGGTCCACGAAAGATCCCACTGCGGAGGGTCAGCATTCGGACCTGCACCTGCTCAGCTACGCTTTATTTGTGAGCGCTGAAATTTGAATTTCATATAATTTTTAAGAATGCTCCTTCAGGATCTGCAAACTCCAGTGACTTCCAGTACCTGGGAGGGGACCGAAATATTCAAACAAGTCCTTGAACTAATTGGCACACTGGGAGACCGGGGTGAGTCCACAAAACACCCATCTAAAGGGAAACCACTCATGTCCTGCCAGTTATTGGAGGTGCAGGACCGCTCGACAGATGTGACATCTCTGGTGGTGGCTGTGTTTTAATGGTACTGGGGATGGATCCTGGGGCCTTGTGCATGCTGGAAAAGTGCTCTCTCACTGAGCTGAACCCCACAAAGAAAGTTAAAAATCTGAATATTAGAAAAAGTTCTCTTAGCCAAGTTCAAAGCCAGCCTCAGCAACGGACTGAGGCCTAAGCAACTCAGTGAGACTCTGTCTCCAAATAAACTATTAAAAAGGGCTGGGGATGGGGCTCAGTGGTCCAGTGCCCCTGAGTTCAATCCCTGGTACAAAAAAAACACAACTCTCTTACTTAATATGTTCTACAGACCAAACAACACCCATCTGCAGAGTGGATGTGACGTGGGAGCCTCTGGTTTGTGACCACCGCCTAAGTCACAAGAAGCGTCCAGCCACAGGAAATGAGCCTCGGTTCTGGAACTGAATCACTGCCCCAGCCTGGTGACCCTGGCTACGTTATTTAACAATCAAGAGCCTCAGTTTCATTAACAGGAAAATAATCACTTTGATCTCACAGGGCTTGGTGAGGATTAAAAGAAAATGTGTGTTAAACAGGGGGACATGACACCTTCATGGGATAAATCCTCATTGATTGCCAATGTTTTTGTTTTTTTTTTTTGGTACCGAAGATTGAACCCCAGGGGTGCTTAACCACTGAGCCACATCCCCAGCTCTTTTTATATTTTATCTAGAGACAGGGTCTCATTGAGTTGCTTAGGGCCTCCCTGAGTTGCTGAGGCTGGCTTTGAACTCACGATCCTCCTGCCTCAGCCTCCCGAGCCGCTGGGATTATAGGCATGCCCCAGGGCGCCGGCTTTGATTGCCAATGTCACAGTACTATTATTACTATAATTCTTCTTCAGTTTTGGACACGCATGGAACAATTCTACACTGTAAAAATGGCTCTTTTTCTCTCCCTTCTCAAACTGGTTGCAAATAAGCAAGCCCACTGGCCCCCCTTGGAGAGGCCTCTTGTAGCAGATACACCAAGTGCCTAGTTTTTAATGACTTGGTTCCAGCCACAGTCCATGGCGCTGCCATCCTCTTCCTGTTAATGGACATTCTTCTGCAGCCTGGCAATCTGGGGCTTCCCCTAGGCGACAGGGAGGTGATGGTTCTTCCAGGCTGGGCCACCTGTAGAGAGCAGAGGCCAGGTTTGCTCTCCAGCTGCCTTACCTTACATCAGTGGAGGGGAAAGGCCAGGCATCTGCTCTCCAAGACACACAAACCCTTGATCAGTTTTGTTTTTAGAATTTCTAAAAATTCCCAAATTTGCCACCTAAAGGTATGCATCACAATGAAAACACAGAGATTAGGGTCACCCAGGAAAAATCCCCATAAAATGGAACAGATTTGAACAAGAACATGGGCATCTTTACTCCCCCTGAGGAAGACCCAAGGTGGGGAAAGCTGTCTGCCATCCATGGTGCTTTGACCTGGTGCCTCTCCATCTTCAGGGGCACCTGAATCAGCCAGGGCTCTTGTTCCAGCTCAGATTCTGGTTTAGTGGGTCTGGGTCAAGGCCAAAGCCCATGCATTTAAAAAAAATTTTTTTTTAATTATAGATGGAGAAAATACCTTTATTTTATTTATTTTTTTTTATGTGGCACTGAAGATTGAACCCAGTGCCTCACACGTGCTAGGAAAGCACTCTACCACTGAGCCACATCCCCAGCCCTTTTTTATAGTTTATTTAGAGCCAGGGTCTCACTGAGTTGCTTAGCACCTCACCATTGTTGAGGCTGGCTTTGAATTTGCAATCCTCCTGCCTCAGCCTCCCCAGCCGCTGGGATTACAGGGGTTTGCCACTGCACTCGACTGAGACGACGCATTTTTAAGAGGCTCCCCCAAGACAAATCAAGGATGCTACCTGCCCCTGCACCTGCATGAATCAGCACGGCCTTGGCTTCATTTAGGTCTCTGCTCAAAAAAACACCTCCTGAGAGGGTCCTTTCCTGATGGCCTTATCTAAAGTGTCACTGCTTGTGGAATGGGGTCCTGGATCCCATCTGTTTTGTTCTTTGCTGAATCCCCAGCATCAGTGGAACACCTGGTACCAAGCAAGCACTCAAATATTTGTCCAGTGCACAGATCCCAGTGTGACAAGCAAGCAAAATGAAACTCGGGGAGCCGAAGCCATGTGTCCAAGGTCACACAGCTAATCAAAGCCAGAACAGAGGCTGGGCCTGCTCTGTCTGCACTTCAAAGCCCTAGGTCTCTCCACCAGGCCAAAGGGAAACAACGTCTGTTTACAGCAGGCTTCCTCCGGAGAACTCGAGGGTCTTCCTGCTGTGAGGCAGTAACACAGTTCTGCATGCTGTTTTTTAAGAGCTGCCTGGTTATGTGGACAATGACTGGAGAGGACCAGAGTGGAAGCAAAGAGATCTGTTCAGAGGATGCCACAGTGGTCCAGGACGATGCATGGCAGTCCCAGGGTTCCTCTATATTTATTTATTTATGTATTTGGTACCAGAGATTGAACCCAGGGGTGCTTACCCACTGAGTCACATCCTCAGCTCTTTGCATATTTTATTTAGAGACAGGGTCTCACTGAGTTGCTTAGGGCCTCGCTAAGTCGCTGAGGCGGGCTTTGAATTCACGATCCTCCTGCCTCAGCCTCCAGATTCCCTGGGATTAGAAGCATGCCCCTCCACACTCGGTTGGTTCCTTGAGACTTGGGGTAAGAGGAGTTCTACTCTCCTAGGGTCAGAGCCAAGGCAGCCTTCCTGTTAGGTCTCTATCAGGCCTATTGGGGCCCAACCCTCCCTCCAGGGGGTTCATGGTCTCCCAAGGCAGAGGAGGGTAACATGGATTTCAAACTGCCAAGAAGAAAATTGTGGTATAACACAAAAGGTCACCCAACAGTACACCCGTGGGGGAAAAGGAGGAGCGGCTTCCTTTCCAGCAATGGGTGGAAATGCTATGAAAAACCCTCTTCATGGGTCAAAGCGAAGCCCTTCTGCTGCTAGCAGGGAAATGGCTTCAACATGAAAATCCTTCCCACCCCAATGAGAGGGTCTCTCTCCAAAGGAAAAGCTCCAGAGTCGGCTGAAAATCAAGCACTGTCTTTCCATCACAAAATGAGTTGGGTTAAATGTCTTAAAATTCTCATCGCAAGTTCAAAGCCAGCCTCAGCAACTTAGAGGCCCTAAGCAACTTAGCAAGACCCGGTGTCTAAATAACACACAAAAAGGGCTGGGGATGGGGCTCAGTGGTTAAGCTCCCCTGGGTTCAATCTGAGGCTTAAAATCCTCCAAGAAGCTGTGGTCATGAGGTCTCAAGGGACCTCAGACACCTAGCATCCTCAAAGACCCTATAAGTCCTCCTGAGTAACAGTTGGGAGGAAGCTCAAAATAGTTAACAAAATGAGTGAATATTTCCTGCATACCTGGGAGTAGGCAATGCTAACCACATCTCCCCTCATCCCTGCAATAAGCGTGTAAGGGAAGTGCCCTTGTTCTTCCCACTGAACAGCTAGGGAAACTGAGAACCCCGGAGTGTTAGTGACTGACCAGGGGTCAGAGGTCAAGCAGGAGGGGAGGACAGGCACCAAGCTACACGCCCACACTGCAGCACTACCCACAGGCCTCTGGTGGGAGCTGAGCCACAGGCAAGGGAGGGGAGGAAAGGGAAAAGTTGGAACCCACCTACCCTGCCCTGCCTCATCCTAGTTAGAAAGCAAATGGATTTAAAAGGAGGCAACAGAGCCAGGCACAGTGGCACAACCCTGTAACCCCAGCGGCTAGGGGAGCTGAGGCAGGAGGATCCCCAGTTCAAAGCCAGCCTCAGCCACAGTGAGGCCCTAAGCAACTCAGTGAGATGCTGTCTCTAAATAAAACACAAAATAGAGCTGGGGATGTGGCTCAGTGGCCAAGTGCCCTGAGGTCAATCCCTGGTACCCAAAAAGAAAAAAAAAGGGGGGGGGGAACCATCAGTCTTCTCTCTTACATTGGGTTTGTAAAATAAGTCTTCTACACCCAGTCCCATGTATGACCTGTGATCACACAGGAGCCCAGCACAGCCCACACAGGAGCCCACCTACTGGGGTATAGCATTGGCACTATTGATGGACACCAACGTCTGCCAATTACATATTTATAAGGTCGCCTGGCTGGACTGTGACACAGGAGTTATTAAATGCTCCAGAGCATCAGGGTTGCGCTCAGTGCCCTGAGACAAAGGCAGAAGGGCTGCCAGACCCATCCAAGCTGGAACAAAAGCATTTAATTTCTGAAGAAACTGACGGCGGGTTTACGTAGAACTGGGTGCTGGGCACACATGACCCACGAGACCCAGGAAGAAAACCAAAGTAGACTTTCCTCCCTGGCACCCAGAAACAGCAGCGCCCTTGCCAGCAGCGTAGGACAGTAGGAAAGGCGTACACATCCAGACAGAATGCTACCAGGCAGCAGTCTGCGCTCACTGTCTCCTTCCTTTGAATGAAGACACCGAGGAGAATTGACCTCTTCTCTTTCCATCGCCAAACGGACAGCCCGTTCGCCTGCACCCCAACTTTTTTCCCAAGCAGTGCCCCAGCAGCCAGATGCACTGGAAGGACACTCAGATCCCTCGACTCCCAAACAAAACCATTCCGCTCCAGGCTGACTCTGCCTGGAAGTCAACATGCAAGGCACATTAATAAGAAACATCTGGCCACCGAAGACGGTTGACACAGCACAGGCGGGCAGTGGTGGATTTGTGGTCGGGACCCAGAGTTACAGGGACTGAATTGAAAACACCAGCCAGTCCAGGCAGTGCTCCACACTGCTGTGCTGTGGCACTTGGTGACGCTACCATGCCATGCCCGGGTTGAGTTGTTTGGGGCCTAGTTACCTAGGCACAGCGTGGTGCCAAGCTTCTCAAGCTCTCCCATCAGGGAAATGTAGCCTGAACCGGGCTCTCCTGCGTCCTCCCATGTCTGGCCACCACTTCCACCTTGAATATTTGTAGCAGATGTAGCCCGGCTTTTAAAGGCACAGACTTTGCATTCTTTCCATGTGACTTACAAGTCAGATTGAAAAGGGGAGAATTTTATTTACTTTTCTCCCTGCAGTGTTGTGCGGGTTTTAAAGAGTCCTACCTCCATTTATGCAAGGCGAACCCAGGACACTGGTCACCGCAGGCGTTACATGGCTGGCCTCTCTCTATCCGCCCCAGTCCGGTCAACTTCAAAACAAAAAGATAACACAGGCCACGTGTGAAGATGAGGGCTTCCTCCAAAACCCCACTGTGCCCCAGATAGGATGGCCTGCCTCTTCCACCCCACCTCCTGGGATCTGAGTCAGGGTTCCTCTGCTATGTGGGGGCCTGGGTTGGGGGGCTGCCAGTGCCCCAAGGGTGGTCTCCTGCCTAAGACAAGGCTGCAGACCCAGGTGGGCTGTCTCCAGTATCAAAGCACCAAGAAATGGCTTTGGCTGGGGCTTTGTCTCCCCCCAGACACATTGGTCACAGGTTTCTAAGAAACAAAAGCAAGATCCTTCGGTTCCCCCAGAGAGTGCCCGAAAAGGGACTCTCGGGCGCCTGCCGTGGTCCAGGCTGCTGCTCCTGGGAAAGGGGTAGCAAAGGACAGCCCCAAAGTGCAAGCTCCAGGCTGGAGCTCCACACGCTGGACGCTGCACGGTGCTGTGGCTTCCGATCTGCTTTCCCTGGGCGCCCCAAACTGGGACACTTGGGGCCATGGTTCCTGGTGGCACTGTGGCCCGGCTGGCGGGGGTCGGGACTTGACCCCT